>NC_069504.1:24141992-24267701 GCF_027579735.1 Bombina bombina
TGAAATACTCAGAATAAATTAGGGCCAATTTAACAAAGGTCTGTGGAGAGCAATACGCTCCCCGTATTCAGCATTGCACCAGCAGCTCTTGTGAGTACTCAATCGGATTGAATTGCGGCAATGTCTGTCTCTCTGCTGAGAGTAGGTGGACAGGTTATGGAGCAGCGGTTATGAAGGCTTACCAGAAACACGGGGCTTCAAGCTCCATATGGAGCTTGATAGATAAGCCCCCATATGTGGAACATATAATTATTAAAACTAGAAGATTAAAAGTATATAAAAATAGGCATTTGATAAAAAAAATATGTATAAGTACTATATTTTCTGAATAGCAGTGTTGAAAATGAAACTGTTTGTCTTGTCTTCTGCCCCCGATGGCCTAAATCCAGAATTACAACCAAAAGACATTTGGCTGTTAAAATGACATATACCAGTAGCCAATCAGAGAAGAGAGCGTATCTAAATCTATTGAATGATTAAGAGATGAGGAGGAGTTTTGTCTCAAAAAACTCTCTGCACACAGAGAAGGAGATTTTGTGGAAAAAGTTTGGTTGGTGACTGTTTGCAATCCTGCTGTTGCCAGTTTTGCTTATAAGTGAGACCAGTGTGCGAACACAGTTTTCTGTAAGACAAATACGTTGGGACACTGTTTGTGGATAAGAGACTATCAAGATTAATTATTTGACAAATGTGCATAATTCCTCTAAGACATATGATGATAGACATATTTGGATATTAACTGAATTCTCAAACTGGTGAACTTATAAAGTATAAGAAATTGTATATTTATTATTTTAATCAAAGACATTCATTATTGCTACAGTCTAATTGAAGCGGGTAATTTTAAAAGGGCATAATTAGTATTTTAAGCTTATGTTCATAATCCTGTATAGTTTTAACTAGTCATATACTGCTAAATAATTGATTTGCTAGACAGGGTTTTGCACTCAAGATTTATAAGTCAGTCATTATAGTGAACTCTTTCAGAACTGTACATAAACTGGCTATTGTGATTAAATTCCTGGTAGTTATTAATTAAGCATAGTAAGTTGATAATCCATATTGGGCACTGAACTAGAGTTATTGGTTAATAATAGAAGATTCTGGTATTTTATTGTAGTATTTGAATGTGATTATTATGAGTAAAGTTAATTTTAAAGGTATATTTTTTTATGATCTGTGTAAGAATATTATAACAGCATAAGTGTGTATCATTTGATTCATAATCTGGTTTCTATAAATATAATTCAATGTGTTCATACATTTTAACTAATCTAAAGATTTAGGAATAATTATTAATTTCAATTGTTTTGTATATACATTTTATTTGGGGTGAGTTTTAAAGAATAATAATAAATAACATTTATTATAACCCTGCTATATACTGACACTTATATATGATTGTGTGTGTGTTCACATGTTTATATATGATTTTGTGTGTGTGTATGTGCTCACATGCTTATGTATGATTGTGTGTGTGTGCTCACATGTTTATATATGATTGTGTGTGTGTGTCTGTGGTCACATGTTTATATATGATTGTGTGTGTGTATGTGCTCACATGCTTATGTATGATTGTATGTGTGTGGTCACATGTTTATATATGATTGTGTGTGTGTGTGTGGTCACATGTTTATATATGATTGTGTGTGTATGTGCTCACATGCTTATGTATGATTGTGTGTGTGTGTGTGTGTGTGTGTGGTCACATGTTCATATATGATTGTGTGTGTGTGTGGTCACATGTTTATATATGATTGTGTGTGTGTGGGGGGGGGTCACATGTTTATATATGATTGTGTGTGTGTGTGTGCTCACATGCTTATGTATGATTGTGTTTGTGTGTGTGTGGTCACATGTTTATATATGATTGTGTGTGTGTGTGTGTGTGTGTGGTCACATGTTTATATATGATTGTGTGTGTGTGTGTGTGGTCACATGTTTATATATGATTGTGTGTGTGTGTGTGTGGGGGGGGGGGGTCACATGTTTATATATGATTGTGTGTGTGTGTGTATATGCTCACATGCTTATGTATGATTGTGTGTGTGTGTGTGTGTGTGGTCACATGTTTATATATGATTGTGTGTGTGGTCACATGTTTATATATGATTGTGTGTGTGTGTGTGTGTGTGGTCACATGTTTATATATGATTGTGTGTGTGTGTGGTCACATGTTTATATATGATTGTGTGTGTGTGTGTGTGTGGTCACATGTTTATATATGATTGTGTGTGTGTGTGTGTGTGGTCACGTTTATATATGATTGTGTGTGTGTGTGTGTGTGTGCGGTCACATGTTTATATATGATTGTGTGTGTGTGTGTGTGTGTGTGTGTGTGTGGTCACATGTTTATATATGATTGTGTGTGTGTGTGGTCACATGTTTATATATGATTGTGTGTGTGTGTGTGTGTGTGTGTGCTCACATGTTTATATATGATTGTGTGTGTGTGTGTGTGTGCTCACATGTTTATATATGATTGTGTGTGTGTGTGTGTGTGCTCACATGCTTATGTATGATTGTGTGTGTGTGTGGTCACATGTTTATATATGATTGTGTGTGTGTGGTCACATGTTTATATATGATTGTGTGTGTGTGGTCACATGTTTATATATGATTGTGTGTGTGTGTGGTCACATGTTTATATATGATTGTGTGTGTGTGTGTGTGTGTGTGGTCACGTGTTTATATATGATTGTGTGTGTGTGTGGTCACATGTTTATATATGATTGTGTGTGTGTGTGTGTGTGGTCACATGTTTATATATGATTGTGTGTGTGTGTGGTCACATGTTTATATATGATTGTGTGTGTGCTCACATGCTTATGTATGATTGTATGTGTGTGTGTGTGTGTGGTCACATGTTTATATATGATTGTGTGTGTGTGTGTGTGTGGTCACATGTTTATATATGATTGTGTGTGTGTGTGTGTGTGTGGTCACATGTTTATATATGATTGTGTGTGTGTGTGTGTGGTCACATGTTTATATATGATTGTGTGTGTGTGTGTGTGTGTGGTCACATGTTTATATATGATTGTGTGTGTGTGTGTGTGTGTGTGTGTGTGTGTGTGTGTGTGGTCACATGTTTATATATGATTGTGTGTGTGTGTGTGTGTGTGGTCACATGTTTATATATGATTGTGTGTGTGTGTGCTCACATGTTTATATATGATTGTGTGTGTGTGTGTGTGTGGTCACATGTTTATATATGGTTGTGTGTGTGTGTGTGTGTGGTCACATGTTTATATATGATTGTGTGTGTGTGTGTGGTCACATGTTTATATATGATTGTGTGTGTGTGTGTGTGTGTGCTCACATGTTTATATATGATTGTGTGTGTGTGCTCACATGTTTATATATGATTGTGTGTGTGTGTGTGTGCTCACATGTTTATATATGATAGTGTGTGTGTGTGCTCACATGTTTATATATGATTGTGTGTGTGCTCACATGCCTATATATGATTGTGTGTGTGTGTGTGCTCACATGTTTATATATGATTGTGTGTGTGTGTGCTCACATGCCTATATATGATTGTGTGTGTGTGTGTGTGTGTGTGCTCACATGTTTATATATGATTGTGTGTGTGCTCACATGTTTATATATGATTGTGTGTGTGTGTTTGTGTGTGCTCACATGCTTATGTATGATTGTGTGTGTGTGCTCACATGCTTATGTATGATTGTGTGTGTGTGTGTGCTCACATGCTTATGTATGATTGTGTGTGTGTGTGTCATAGTTGCCAACTGTCCCGTATTTGCCGGGACAGTCCCGGAATTTGGGACCCAGTCCCGGCCATTTAAATGTCCCGGACTGTCCCGGCAACTAGCAGTAGCAGACTGCAGCACCGGCTTAGCTAGCACATCTGTAACTATTGTCAATGACTGACTGAGTCTCCTTTGAATCTGAGCTAGAATAGTGCTGCTCGTGATCGTGCAGTCAGGACAGGCAGTGACGTCAGCACGCAACGTCATTACCGTCACGTGACCCCGCTTGCCTCTCATATAGGTAGGGCCCGTAATGTGACAGCATGAGGATGGCAGTGGTTACCAGTAGCTCGCAAGTGGCTGAGTGAGACGGTGGTAGCAGATGGCAGCCGGAACCTGGTGTCACCCGGAGATACGATCACAACGGACACCAGGTTTATGAGGTGAACTAGTTTGTGTGTAACACTTCATGTAGCTCACTAAAGGTCAGAGACTGTAAACTTCCTTAGCAGATCAGATGCAGGAGGAGTGACAGGAGTTAATGTAGGAGTGGTGGGGAAAATATCACAGCTGAGACAGAGCACCGGAGCTGGGCTGGGGAGTGTGAGCTGCAGCTGGAGATACTGGTACTCATTATATGGTCATATAGTCAGTGATCTGTGCTGTGGATACTGGGTTGTACTGGGACTGGACATATGCTGATATAGTGTGATCTGTGCAGGGGATACTGGGACTCATTATATGGTCATATAGTCAGTGATCTGGGCAGTGGATACTGGGTTGTACTGGGACTGGACATATGCTGATATAGTGTGATCTGTGCAGGGGATACTGGGACTCATTATATGGTCATATAGTCAGTGATCTGTGCTGTGGATACTGGGTTGTACTGGGACTGGACATATGCTGATATAGTGTGATCTGTGCAGGGGATACTGGGACTCATTATATGGTCAGTTAGTGTGAGCTAAACAGGGGACTGGGACTGGGCATATGCTGCTATAGTGTGATCTGTGCAGGGTTATACTGGGCTGTACTGGGACTCGGAAATCTCTGGTACCTGGTGATACTATAGCATTTGATCTGGGCTCTACTGGGAATCAGAACTCTGGTACATAGTAATACTATGTAATCTAAACTGGAGTACTGGGATATCAAAATGGGCTGTACTTGCACTCTCTGGCACATAGTGATCTGATATTAGGTGTGCTGGTGTTACTGGGGATACTGGGCTGTACTGGAACTGAGTACCAGTACAGCCTAGTATCCCCAGTAACACAGCACACCAAATATCAGATCACTTATGTGTCAGTACAAGTACAGCCCAGTTCAACTCTCTCTGGCACGTGCAAGTACAGCCCAGTTCAACTCTCTCTGGCACTTGGTTGTGCTGGGGATAATGGGCTGAGGGGCCGTGTGAGAAAAGCTGAGAAACAATCTCTTGATAGCTCTGTTAGTAGTAATTAAAAAGTCAGTGCCTTACAGAGGGTTTTAGGGTATATATGATTTCATATGTAAATGATTGAACTACAAATGCAAAATCCTTAGTTACATTGGCTAAACTTATTTATAAGTTAAAAAAACAACCTATGAATTTGTATTTATGCCAGATATTCTTACTCAGAGGTGACATGTTTCAGTAAACATGTAAAGTTTCTTCTATCGAAAAATGGGAAAGTCTACTTGTATAAATGAAACTGCCACCTTCTCATAAAGTGACCTGTTTAAAATAATTTGTTTTCACTCCCGCACATTGTACAGTTTTGTGCAATATGGATGCCTTTTTTGATAATACATTTACAAACATTTAATGTTGAATACAAAAGTATTGTGGAATCAGTGCCATGTGGTTAAAATCAGAAAGTGTTCCAAGACTGGGGAGAGAAGTGACAAGAGGTGTGAATCTTTAAAGTTAATAAACTTATGTTGTGTTAAACTGAGGGTACCAGAGTGACATTGGACATCATGTAAGGCAATGAGCAGGGAGGGATCTCTTCACTGAGTGTACAGGCATAGTTGCTCAGTCACATTAGATTGTAAGCTCTTTCAGCAAATTATTTTTAGCTTTATGCAGTCTCAGTATTTTTAAATAAGTAAATAAGGATGTCAACACCTGTACTTTATATGGAGATGTTTGAGTGGTGTAAACCATTTGAAATGTTTACCTGTGGGTCTGTTACTAATTATATATTTCTGTAACACATTACCTCATTAGTAATTAATACATAATTAGGATATTAATTATATATATAATATTGTATATATATTAAAGTCAGACTGCTAATTTCTTTATTAATACAAAGCCACAGAATGTGACTTTTGTTTGAATTATACATTTTGAGTCTGCATAATCTGCACAGGAGTGAGACATAAGGGCATGTAACCTTTTAAATTGGTTCTTTATAGATATTTTTTTCCACCATAATAAATGGGCGGAGCAAAATTATGTTAATTATGTGGGTTTGGCAAAGTGGGCGGAACTTTAGGGCAGGGGGTGTGGTAAAAATTTGCATGCAGGTAATTGATAGCTGCAAAGTGTCCCTGGAAAATGTTTTCAAATGTTGGCAACTATGGTGTGTGTGTGTGTGTGCTCACATGTTTATATATGATTGTGTGTGTGTGTGTGTGTGTGTCTGTGGTCACATGTTTATATATGATTGTGTGTGTGTGCTCACATGCTTATGTATGATTGTGTGTGTGTGTGTGCTCACATGTTTATGTATGATTGTGTGTGTGTGTTTGTGTGCTCAGATGCTTATGTATTATTATGTGTGTGGGGTCACATGCTTATATGTGATTGTGTGTGTGTGTGTGTGTGTGCATGTTTATGTGTGTGTGCTCACATGCTTATGTATGATTGTGTGTGTGTGTGTGCTCACATGCTTATGTATGATTATTGTGTGTGTGTGTGCTACCATGCTTATGTATGATTGTGTGTGTGTGTATGTGTGTGCTCACATGCCTATATATGATTGTGTGTGTGTGTATGTGTGCGCTCACATGCCAATATATGATTGTGTGTGTGTGTGTGTGTGTGCTCACATGCCTATATATGATTGTGTGTGTGTGTGGTCACATGTTTATATATCATTGTGTGTGTGTGTGTGGTCACATGTTTATATATGATTGTGTGTGTGTGTGCGGTCACATGTTTATATATGATTGTGTGTGTGTGTGTGTGTGGTCACATGTTTATATATGATTGTGTGTGTGTGTGTGTGCGGTCACATGTTTATATATGATTGTGTGTGTGTGTGTGGTCACATGTTTATATATGATTGTGTGTGTGTGTGTCGTCACATGTTTATATATTATTGTGTGTGTGTGTGTGTTCTCACATGTTTATATATGATTGTGTGTGTGTGTGTGTGTGTTCTCACATGTTTATATATGATTGTGTGTGTGTGTGCTCACATGCTTATGTATGATTGTGTGTGTGTGTGTGTGTGTGTGGTCACATGTTTATATATGATTGTGTGTGTGTGTGTGTGGTCACATGTTTATATATGATTGTGTGTGTGTGTGGTCACATGTTTATATATGATTGTGTGTGTGTGTGTCGTCACATGTTTATATATGATTGTGTGTGTGTGGTCACATGTTTATATATGATTGTGTGTGTGTGTGTGTGTGTGGTCACATGTTTATATATGATTGTGTGTGTGTGTGTGTGGTCACATGTTTATATATGATTGTGTGTGTGTGTGGTCACATGTTTATATATGATTGTGTGTGTGTGCTCACATGTTTATATATGATTGTGTGTGTGTGTGTGCTCACATGTTTATATATGATTGTGTGTGTGTGTGCTCACATGCTTATGTATGATTGTGTGTGTGTGGTCACATGTTTATATATGATTGTGTGTGTGGTCACATGTTTATATATGATTGTGTGTGTGTGTGTGTGTGTGTGGTCACATGTTTATATATGATTGTGTGTGTGGTCACATGTTTATATATGATTGTGTGTGTGTGTGTGGTCACATGTTTATATATGATTGTGTGTGTGTGTGTGTTCACATGTTTATATATGATTGTGTGTGTGTGTGTGGTCACATGTTTATATATGGTTGTGTGTGTGTGTGGTCACATGTTTATATATGAGTGTGTGTGTGTGTGTGTGTGTGTGTGTGTGTGTGTGGTCACATGTTTATATATGATTGTGTGTGTGTGTGTGTGTGTGGTCACATGTTTATATATGATTGTGTGTGTGTGTGCTCACATGTTTATATATGATTGTGTGTGTGTGTGCTCACATGTTTATATATGATTGTGTGTGTGTGTCTGTGTGTGTGCTCACATGTTTATATATGATTGTGTGTGTGTGTGTGCTCACATGTTTATATATGATTGTGTGTGTGTGTGTGTGCTCACATGTTTATATATGATTGTGTGTGTGTGTGTGTGTGTGTGCTCACATGTTTATATATGATTGTGTGTGTGCTCACATGCCTATATATGATTGTGTGTGTGTGTGCTCACATGTTTATATATGATTGTGTGTGTGTATGCTCACATGCCTTTATATGATTGTGTGTGTGTGTGTGTGTGTGCTCACATGTTTATATATGATTGTGTGTGTGCTCACATGTTTATATATGATTGTGTGTGTGTGTGTGTGTGCTCACATGCTTATGTATGATTGTGTGTGTGTGTGCTCACATGTTTATATATGATTGTGGATTGTGTGTGTGTGCTCACATGCCTATAAATAATTGTGTGTGTGTGTATGTGTGTGTGTGCTCACATTCTTATATATGATTGTGTGTGTGTGTGCTCACATGCCTATATATGATTGTGTGTGTGTGTGTGCTCACATGCCTATAAATGATTGTGTGTATGTGTGTGTGTGCTCACATGCCTATATATGATTGTGTGTGTGTGCTCACATGCCTATATATGATTGTGTGTAGGTGTGTGTGTGTGCTCACATGCCTATATATGATTGTGTGTGTGTGTATGTGTGCGCTCACATGCCAATATATGATTATGTGTGTGTGTGTGTGTGTGTGCTCACATGCCTATATATGATTGTGTGTGTGTGGTCACATGTTTATATATGATTGTGTGTGTGTGTGTGGTCACATGCCTATATATGATTGTGTGTATGTGTGTGTGTGCTCACATGCCTATATATGATTGTGTGTGTGTGCTCACATGCCTATAAATAATTGTGTGTGTGTGTATGTGTGTGTGTGTGTGTGCTCACATTCTTATATATGATTGTGTGTGTGTGTGCTCACATGCCTATATATGATTGTGTGTGTGTGTGCTCACATGCCTATATATGATTGTGTGTGTGTGTGGTTACATGTTTATATATCATTGTGTGTGTGTGTGTGTGTGTGGTCACATGTTTATATATGATTGTGTGTGTGTGTGGTCACATGTTTATATATGGTTGTGTGTGTGTGTTTGTGGTCACATGTTTATATATGATTGTGTGTGTGTGTGTGGTCACATGTTTATATATGATTGTGTGTGTGTGTTTGTGGTCACATGTTTATATATGATTGTGTGTGTGTGTGTGGTCACATGTTTATATATGATTGTGTGTGTGTGTGTGCGGTCACATGTTTATATATGATTGTGTGTGTGTGTGTGTGGTCACATGTTTATATATGATTGTGTGTGTGTCGTCACATGTTTATATATGATTGTGTGTGTGTGTGTGTGTGTGTGTGTGTGCTCACATGTTTATATATGATTGTGTGTGTGTGTGTGTGTGTGCTCACATGTTTATATATGATTGTGTGTGTGTGTGTGTGCTCACATGCTTATGTATTATTGTGTGTGTGTGTGTGTGTGTGGTCACATGTTTATATATGATTGTGTGTGTGTGTGTGTGGTCACATGTTTATATATGATTGTGTGTGTGTGTGTGTGTGCTCACATGTTTCTATATGATTGTGTGTGTGTGTGTGTGTGTGTGTGCTCACATGTTTATATATGATTGTGTGTGTGTGTGTGTGCTCACATGCTTATGTATTATTGTGTGTGTGTGTGTGTGTGTGTGGTCACATGTTTATATATGATTGTGTGTGTGTGTGTGTGGTCACATGTTTATATATGATTGTGTGTGTGTGTGTGTGGTCACATGTTTATATATGATTGTGTGTGTGTGTGTGTGGTCACATGTTTATATATGATTGTGTGTGTGTGGTCACATGTTTATATATGATTGTGTGTGTGTGTGTGTGTGTGTGTGGTCACATGTTTATATATGATTGTGTGTGTGTGTGTGGTCACATGTTTATATATGATTGTGTGTGTGTGTGTGTGTGTGTGTGTGGTCACATGTTTATATATGATTGTGTGTGTGTGTGTGCTCACATGTTTATATATGATTTTGTGTGTGTGTGTGCTCACATGTTTATATATGATTGTGTGTGTGTGTGCTCACATGTTTATATATGATTGTGTGTGTGTGTGCTCACATGCTTATGTATGATTGTGTGTGTGTGTGGTCACATGTTTATATATGATTGTGTGTGTGTGTGTGTGTGTGTGTGTGGTCACATGTTTATATATGATTGTGTGTGTGTGTGTGTGTGGTCACATGTTTATATATGATTGTGTGTGTGTGTGTGGTCACATGTTTATATATGATTGTGTGTGTGTGTGTGTGTGTGTGTGTGTGGTCACATGTTTATATATGATTGTGTGTGTGTGTGTGGTCACATGTTTATATATGGTTGTGTGTGTGTGTGTGTGTGTGGTCACATGTTTATATATGATTGTGTGTGTGTGTGTGTGTGTGGTCACATGTTTATATATGATTGTGTGTGTGTGTGTGTGTGTGTGGTCACATGTTTATATATGATTGTGTGTGTGGTCACATGTTTATATATGATTGCGTGTGTGTGTGCTCACATGTTTATATATGATTGTGTGTGTGTGTGTGTGCTCACATGTTTATATATGATTGTGTGTGTGTGTGTGTTTGTGTGCTCACATGTTTATATATGATTGTGTGTGTGTGTGTGTGTGTGCTCACATGTTTATATATGATTGTGTGTGTGTGTGTGTGTGCTCACATGTTTATATATGATTGTGTGTGTGCTCACATGCCTATATATGATTGTGTGTGCTCACATGTTTATATATGATTGTGTGTGTGTGTGCTCACATGCCTATATATGATTGTGTGTGTGTGTGTGCTCACATGTTTATATATGATTGTGCGTGTGCTCACATGTTTATATATGATTGTGTGTGTGTGCTCACATGTTTATATATGATTGTGTGTGTGCTCACATGTTTATATATGATTGTGTGTGTGCTCACATGCTTATGTATGATTGTGTGTGTGTGTGTGTGCTCACATGTTTATATATGATTGTGGATTGTGTGTGTGTGCTCACATGCCTATAAATAATTGTGTGTGTGTATGTGTGTGTGTGCTCACATTCTTATATATGATTGTGTGTGTGTGTGCTCACATGCATATATATGATTGTGTGTGTGTGTGCTCACATGCCTATAAATGATTGTGTGTATGTGTGTGTGTGCTCACATGCCTATATATGATTGTGTGTGTGTGCTCACATGCCTATATATGATTGTGTGTAGGTGTGTGTGTGTGTGTGCTCACATGCCTATATATGATTGTGTGTGTGTGTATGTGTGCGCTCACATGCCAATATATGATTGTGTGTGTGTGTGTGTGCTCACATGCCTATATATGATTGTGTCTGTGTGTGTGGTCACATGTTTATATATGATTGTGTGTGTGTGTGTGGTCACATGCCTATATATGATTATGTGTGTGTGTGCTCACATACCTATATATGATTGTGTGTGTGTGCTCACATGCCTATAAATAATTGTGTGTGTGTATGTGTGTGTGTGTGCTCACATTCTTATATATGATTGTGTGTGTGTGTGCTCACATGCCTATATATGATTGTGTGTGTGTGTGCTCACATGCCTATAAATGATTGTGTGTATGTGTGTGTGTGCTCACATGCCTATATATGATTGTGTGTGTGTGCTCACATGCCTATATATGATTGTGTGTAGGTGTGTGTGTGTGCTCACATGCCTATATATGATTGTGTGTGTGTGTATATGTGTGCGCTCACATGCCTATATATGATTGTGTGTGTGCTCACATGCCAATATATGATTGTGTGTGTGTGTATGTGTGCGCTCACATGCCTATATATGATTGTGTGTGTGCTCACATGCCAATATATGATTGTGTGTGTGTGTGTGTGTGTGTGCTCACATGCCTATATATGATTGTGTGTGTGGTCACATGTTTATATATGATTGTGTGTGTGTGTGGTCACATGCCTATATATGATTGTGTGTATGTGTGTGTGTGCTCACATGCCTATATATGATTGTGTGTGTGTGCTCACATGCCTATAAATGATTGTGTGTGTGTGCTCACATTCTTATATATGATTGTGTATGTGTGATCACATGCCTATATATGATTGTGTGTGTGTGTGTGTTCTCACATGCCTATAAATGATTGTGTGTATGTGTGTGTGTGCTCACATGCCTATATATGATTGTGTGTGTGTGCTCACATGCCTATATATGATTGTGTGTAGGTGTGTGTGTGTGCTCACATGCCTATATATGATTGTGTGTGTGCTCACATGCTTATGTATTATTGTGTGTTTGCTCACATGCCTATATATGATTGTGTGTATGTGTGTGTGTGTGCTCACATGCCTATATATGATTGTGTGTGTGTGCTCACATGCCTATATATGATTGTGTGTGTGTGTGTGCTCACATGCCTATAAATTATTGTGTGTATGTGTGTGTGTGCTCACATGCCTATATATGATTGTGTGTGTGTGCTCACATGCCTATATATGATTGTGTGTATGTGTGTGTGTGCTCGCATGCCTATATATGATTGTGTGTGTGTGTGCTCACATGCCTATAAATGATTGTGCGTATGTGCGTGTGTGCTCACATTCTTATATATGATTGTGTGTGTGTGTGTGCTCACATGCCTATATATGATTGTGTGTGTGTGTGCTCACATGCCTATAAATGATTGTGTGTATGTGTGTGTGTGCTCGCATGCCTATATATGATTGTGTGTATGTGTGTGTGTGCTCACATGCCTATATATGATTATGTGTGTGTGCTCACATGCCTATAAATGATTGTGTGTATGTGTGTGTGTGCTCACATGCCTATATATGATTATGTGTGTGTGCTCACATGCCTATACATGATTGTGTGTATGTGTGTGTGTGCTCACATGCCTATATATGATTGTGTGTGTGTGCTCACATGCCTATATATGATTGTGTGTAGGTGTGTGTGTGCTCACATGCCTATATATGATTGTGTGTAGGTGTGTGTGCTCACATGCCTATATATGATTGTGTGTGTGTGCTCACATGCTTATGTATTATTGTGTGTTTGCTCACATGCCTATATATGATTGTGTGTGTGTGTGTGTGCTCACATGCTTATGTATGATTGTGTGTGTGTGTGTTTGCTCTCATGCCTATATATGATTGTGTGTGTGTGTGTGCTCACATGCCTATACATGATTGTGTGTGTGTGTGCTCACATGCCTATAAATGATAGTGTGTATGTGTGTGTGTGCTCACATGCCTATATATGATTGTGTGTGCGCTCACATGCCTATATATGATTGTGTGTGCGCTCACATGCCTATATATGATTGTGTGTGTGCTCACATGCTTATGTATTATTGTGTGTGTGTGTGTGCGGTCACATGTTTATATATGATTGTGTGTGTGTGTGTGCTCAGATGCTAATGTATGATTGTGTGTGTGTGTGTGTGTGTGTGCTCACATGCCTATATATGATTGTGTGTGTGTGTGCTCACATGCCTATAAATGATTGTGTGTATGTGTGTGTGTGCTCGCATGCCTATATATGATTGTGTGTATGTGTGTGTGTGCTCACATGCCTATATATGATTATGTGTGTGTGCGCACATGCCTATACATGATTGTGTGTGTGTGTGTGCTCACATGCCTATAAATGATTGTGTGTATGTGTGTGTGTGCTCACATGCCTATATATGATTATGTGTGTGTGCTCACATGCCTATACATGATTGTGTGTGTGTGTGTGCTCACATGCCTATAAATGATTGTGTGTATGTGTGTGTGTGCTCACATGCCTATATATGATTGTGTGTGTGTGCTCACATGCCTATATATGATTGTGTGTAGGTGTGTGTGTGCTCACATGCCTATATATGATTGTGTGTAGGTGTGTGTGCTCACATGCCTATATATGATTGTGTGTGTGTGCTCACATGCTTATGTATTATTGTGTGTTTGCTCACATGCCTATATATGATTGTGTGTGTGTGTGTGTGTGCTCACATGCTTATGTATGATTGTGTGTGTGTGTGTTTGCTCACATGCCTATATATGATTGTGTGTGTGTGTGTGCTCACATGCCTATACATGATTGTGTGTGTGTGTGTGTGTGCTCACATGCCTATAAATGATAGTGTGTATGTGTGTGTGTATGCTCACATGCCTATATATGATTGTGTGTGTGCTCACATGCCTATATATGATTGTGTGTGTGCTCACATGCCTATATATGATTGTGTGTGTGCTCACATGCCTATATATGATTGTGTGTGTGCTCACATGCCTATATATGATTGTGTGTGTGCTCACATGCCTATATATGATTGTGTGTGTGCTCACATGCCTATATATGATTGTGTGTGTGCTCACATGCCTATATATGATTGTGTGTGTGTGTGCTCACATGCCTATATATGATTGTGTGTGTGTTTGTGTGCTCACATTCTAAGAAAAGAAGGGGGGGGCGTGAGGGCGCTAATAAAAGCTTAAGAAATCTAGTTATAAATATTAAACACTACGTGTGTGTATATAGAAAAATTGTCTTAGTTGATCATTTAATGTTTCTTATTTATCAGAGTGTTGTTTTCTATCGATATTGTGTTGTACTTTATGCTGTATAACCTTTAGGATACAGTATGAACGATTTCAATAATTTGTCAAAAATGTGAATTAAGTGCACCGTGATATAGATCTGATATACCCAAATTTCCTTGGTTAACGCTACTGAAAAATGCTTACTGCTAATTTTTTATGAATTTAGTTTTATATTCCATATATGTACACTACAATTTTCTAAAATGACAATGTTATCAGATTATCTAAATGCAAATATTGGTATATATATTTCACACAGATATATTCAGAGAACACTTGGAATGAGAATATGTCTTAATAAAAGTTATTTATTGTAACAATAAAAATTCAGATTTGATAATATAGCATAAAGGGACGTCTCCCCATAAGAGTATAGAAAATAAAAGCTAGAGCTTGATGACAATAAAAATTTGATCCCTAATTATTTCCTGCAACTTTGTATAACAAGGGAGTCTTTGCAGTAAAAGATTTCAAATCGCCGTGTTTTGTTGACAGAAATATTTCTTATTACGGGAATAAAGTCTTTACAAAGTCAATGTAAATTGTGTGGTATTCAATCCCAAACTTGGCAGTTTAAAGCAAGGACAAATAGGTATTGTGATACTTTGATGTATGAGTTACCTTCTCCCTTTATGACAGGTTCAGTCACTGCTTCTTTCCTCGATGCGACTGCAAACTCAGACCCGCCGCATGTAGTCGGCGTCTGACGTCACTGCCTGATTTTTTGATCTTCTCATCCGTTACAAAGTAACAATCCGGCTCTTTGATTATTCAGAACCTCTGTATTTCAGCAAAATCCTGCACTTAGTGTTTATACACGCAGGAAAAGGATATCCAAATGATGTGATGTAGTTGTTGTTAGTAGTGGAAATAACCCGGGTTACACTGTCATAACAGTTTTCCAATTACTTGAAATAAAGACTTTTGAAGAGTCACTTAATACCACTGAGGGTCACAGGAGGCCACTAAGGGTCACAAGAGTCGACGCGTTTCGCTCTATACAGAGCTTCAGAATATAAGTCTGAAGGACTTTTTCACTGTGAGGTGTTTGGAATCACTGTTTCCAGCGCTCTACTTACTCCATTCACACCATAAATTTGTGTGCTCACATGCCTATATATGATTGTGTGTGTGCTCACATGCCTATATATGATTGTGTGTGTGTGTGTGTGTGTGCTCACATGCCTATATATGATTGTGTGTGTTTGTGTGCTCACATGCCTATATATGATTGTGTGTGTGCTCACATGCCTATATATGATTGTGTGTGTGCTCACATGCTTATATATGATTGTGTGTGTTTGTGTGCTCAGGTGCTTATATATGATTGTGTGACATGCCTATATATGATTGTGTGTGTGTGTTTGTGTGCTCACATGCCTATATATGATTGTGTGTGTATGTTCATGAAAATACTTGGGTGTCTATATGTGTGTGTTTGACAGAGTATATAAATTACATAAAAAAGTTACAAAGTGATTATTTATTTACAGAAAGTCTAAAAACAAGTGTATACAAATTGTGTTATAATAAAAACAGATTTGATTTACCCTTTATAGTTCCTAACCTCTTGGTGAGTATAAGCACCCATCCAATCTCTACCCTGTTACCAGGGCCAAAAAATGTGTCACAGATGCAGATCCCAACCCCCAAAGTCTCTCTGAGATCCCCCAGAACTATGTCTCACATCTGTATGAAGTAGACATGAGCCACAACTGAAAGTGACAGGAACTGGGTATACTGACAACCACATCCCATTATCATAATCCTGTCTGAAATTAAGCAGCTGACAGATATATCACAACAGGCCAAAATTATTAGAGACAGCTACTCATTTCTATGTCAATTGCAAATTCTGTCCCAAAATGCATCCTGTCAGATGAGAGAAACATCCTGTGCCATTTGTTGACTACATAATGTTATTTGGAGAATTGGACCCACAGTTTTGAGATATATATAAGAATAACTTGCCTAGATCCCTGGGTATTAATGTGACTGTCACACATCGTCCAGCAGTGACAAAAGATTGCAGGTACCTGAAGTTGGTAAGTCACAGATGCTATGCCAAGCAGAATACAATAATTAAGCTGTGCCAAGGTCATACACAGGGATCAGGCAGAACAGATGTCTTGACAATGCAGGAATGGGAATAAGCCAAGGTTGGACGCTACATCAGGCTTCTAAGAGGCAGAACTGAAAGTACAAAGCCCAGAAAGAAGCTTAACAAAATGGGATGCAGTAAATATAAACATTGCACCCAAAGTGGAGGTAGACACTTTAGTCCAGATCAGCATGACTATATATTGCACTAGATTTTGCGTGGAGTGGTAGTTTGCGCTCAAGCTCGCAAGTTAATCCTCTAGAAGTAAGCTTTTTGTGTTCATTGGGTAGCGCGTGTATTACAAGTTAGTAAAAAGAGTTCTTGCTTGTGTGCTTACCCAATGCACGCAAAAAGCCCAATTGTGAATATCGCAACTGCGTTAACTTATTCCCCCATAGACTTCAATGGAGTGCCAATGTTCTTTACATAGCAGAATATGTTCTTTAAAATTAGATTTTTCATGGTTTCAGCTGCTTGACTGCAAAGGGATTCAGTGCACTTATATATCTTTATATGTATACATATGTATTTATGTATATAAACTGTATGTATACATACGTATTTATGTGTATATATTTATACATATGTATTTATGTATATAAACTGTATGTATACATATGTGTTTATGTGTATATATGTATACATATGTATTTATGTGTATATATTTATACATATTTATTTATGTGTATATATGTATACATATGTATTTATGTGTATATATTTATACATATTTATTTATGTGTATATACTGTATGTATACATATGTATTTATGTGTATATATTTATACATATTTATTTATGTGTATATATGTATACATATGTATTTATGTGTATATATTTATACATATTTATTTATGTGTATATACTGTATGTATACATATGTATTTATGTGTATAAACAATATCATACAGCGCACATACCAATCGTTACTATTTATGCTGGGATAGAGGTTTGCGCGCCACCGGCTCCCACACCCCTGCACCAGTTTCAGTAGCCAATAAGAGAAGAGCTACTGAAATCCTATTGGCTGATTTGAAAAGCCAATAGGATTTTAGTAGCTCTAATCCTATTGGCTGATTTCAATTTTTCAGCCAATAGGAATGTAAGATACCCCAAATATAAAACGGGTACCTTGCATTCAAGCTCCAGTGTGTGGCAGCGACCGCATAAAGAGGATTCTTCATGCTGGATGGCTCTGCGGCTGCTGGTTCTGTTACACGGCCACCTTCACTCTGCACCGCCTTCGCCCTGGATGAAGATAGAAGAGGTCCAGCGCTGGATGAAGATGTCGTCACCTGGAAGAAGACCTTCACTGCCTGGAAGAAGACCTTTTCCGCCGGACTTCAGGAACGGTGACTACCTATTTGGAGGTTAGACTAAGGCTTTTTTTTTTTTTGGGGTGTTTTTTTTTTTTTAGATTAGGGATTTTTTTTATTTTAATGGGCTGCAAAACATGAAATGTGAAGCCCCGGCAATGCCTCTCAGTATTCAGGCCATATCGCTGGGGTGGGAGTAGGTGGGAGCCCCCAGATTGCCCTCAAGTTGGGTGAATGCTAGCAACGGCTTAACTCCCAGAGAACTGGATTGCTTTAACGTTGCTGAACTCTGCTTGTCTGACCATTCTATTGATTTACCCCTGAACTGTTATACTGCTGGATTTCATTTGTTGCTGACCCCTGCCTGTTCCTGGTCATTCTATTGGTTTACCCCTGAACTGCTATACTGCTGGATTGTCTTCCTGTTGCGGGACTCTGCCTGTCTTGACCATTCTCTACCTTCATCTTTTTGCCGTGAAGGACTACCCTGCCTACTGTGAGTACTGCTTACCTCATTTCATAATGATATTTTCTATCATTCCACTTGACATCGGGATAAGAAGACAACTGACCAAGTTTAGTCTGATAGAGAGATATCCCCCGAGCCTTACATTATACGTGGGCCATGGACCCAAATGAGGTAGCAAGAGCAGTCTCTCTTCAGGGACAGATGCTGGGAACCCATACCTGATGGGTATATTATATTATATTATGTTAGTGGGTGATTTGAAACAGATGTGAGGGGAGTTTGAAACTTATATGAATTTTATAATACAGCAAGGAACATTCCACATCTTCCTTCACATATGTTTCTCATAAATACTTGCAGCATTCCACAACGTTTTTAATATATGTTTCTCATATGTACTTATATGGACATTTTCTGTTACTTCTGCTAAACTACATTCCTCTATTTCCTGTGGTCCCTTGTGACGTGTGAGCTACTATAAAACTGTTGTGAATACTTACAATAAACGGAATTAGTGAGAAACACATTTTGTGCTTGTGTCATTCTTGCTGATCCCCAGGGCTCTGAGAGAATGTGTTGTGGATCCTATCAGCAGAAGAAAAGTTTGTACCCAACAAGCTGGTGTCAGAAGGTGGGATGGGACAGGAGATCTTGTAAGGTAAGTGAACGGAGTCTTTTTATTCTGACCTTTTCTCTTACCCCGGGATCCCTGAAGTCCCATCCACATAGGAATAGTTGGGAGAAATATATATATATATATATATAAATCTTTGGTAGATTCTAATTTATTCCGTCTTTGGTAGACTAAAAGGGGAATAATAGATTTCTTTGGTAGAAATCAGGTTGCATAGGTTAAATGCCTGGCTGAGGGGTAAAGCTACTGATTCTCATGCTGCTTGCTTTTTAAAAATGCTGTATGGCAAAATGTTGCTTATTGTATAAAGTGTTAAGAAAGTAAAATGTTGCTTATTGTATAAAGTGTTAAGAAAGTAAACTGCTGCTAATATGTAATGCTGTTTGGTTTCTGAACATTGTAAGACGCACCATCTCTCTGGCGAGGGGTAACCCCTTGACCCAGAAATGGTGAACGCAAGTGACAACTGAAGGAAACAGTATAGTGATATTTTATCTTGTTGCAAATTTAAGCATTCCAGCACAATAACTGGTAGCGGATTGTCGTAGCCCTTCAGTTCAGTACAGCCACTCCAGTTAGTTTTTGCAAAAATATTCAATAATTAATTGCTCTTAAAGGTAAAGTATTGCATTTTTGTTGTTGTAATTTTTGAAAGGATAAGTTAGGAGTTGGAAATGGGCAAATCCCAGTCTAAACAATTTCCACCACCTAGAACGGGAGAGACATGTAAAGATTATGTGGAAAGGGTGTCGTCCGAGGGATACATGTATGTTGTCCCCTGGGTTGATAATATAGCACGATGGACGGAAGCAATGAGAAGCTCTGATCCATTCCACAGAGAGGGGGATAATGATACATTTCATATCAAAATGGTAAAAGGGTTGTGTCTAGGTGATGAAGAAGCATTTCTATGGTATAAGGGTGACCCAGGGTGGGATAGGAACTATATGAGAAAGGGTGGGGAAAATTGGCTGATAGTTGCTCCACACTGGCAATATATAAATGTGGACAGAAATAAAAAGAAGGGTAAAAGTAGGAAGCAAAGACAGACATCATATTCAACCCCCGCTGCCCCACATAATGCCCCTCACCTACCTTTGCCACCATTCAACAAACTATATCCTAGCCTTCCATCCCATAGTGATATAGATCTAGAGAATATTGCTATTGCCTCTACTATGGTACCCCAGGAATGGACCATGCCGGGACCTTCTGTAACTCCCCGATACCAGGTCACTTAACCCCCAATTATGCCCAAACCCCCGATTAAGGTTGAACCAGTAACACCTTCCTGCCCCCCTACATTAACCCCACAATATAGAACAGGGAATGAAAAAGTAGAAGGGGAGGAGTTGGCTGAATCAGAAGCTAGTATGCCATTTCTCACTGTGGGAGATCAATTAATTATAAAACCTCTGTCCCCGAGTGAACTAAGGGAAATTACTAAGGGAGCCCCAAACCCCGTCAACATCTATCAGCTTGTATTATGTATTTAAAAAGAATGTTACAAGGACAGAATATGACCCAGACAGACATAAGAATTATCATTGATACACTTCTAGACTATGACCCTGAATCAGGTTGGGACTGGGACAATGTACAGACTATTAGTAAATTGAGTCGTGATCCAACAATTAACTATGCCCTAAATACACGTGAGGGACTTAACGTAATGTGGAGAGAATTAAGCATAGAAATGCATAGAGTATGGAAGGATAAACAAAGTATGTCAATTGCACTAGCGTGAAAGCAGAATACAAAGGAAACAGTAGTAGAATTTGTTAAGCGCTTTTATAAATGCTGGAAGGAAGAGGCTGGAATGGAATCAGGAGATGCAATGGGCTCTCTGAAGGTAAATACTTGCATTAGTAATATGCAACCTCAGCTTTCCTTGTTGGTGAAACAGCTTGTCTCTGAGTTGTCTCCAGCAGATTTCTTGAAAAAAAATTAATGAAAAGGAAGGGGCAGGTTGTTTTGACATCAAGAAATTAGAGTGAAAAAAACACTGCTTTTTATCAAAAGCAGAGTTTACAACATTGTGACCCATTCCAGGCCAGGAAAAGCGATTATACAGGGAGTAATAAAATGTATGTGAGAGGTAGAGGAAGAGCTAGGGGAAATTATACTTCAAACAGAACACATTGTTTTAACTGCGGGGAACAGGGACATTGGAAAAATGAATGCCCAAAACCCCCTAATAATTCTGTCCCACCTTACAATCTCCGATAGTATAACCGACAGCCTTACATAGCCCCTGCACCCGTGGAGGCACCCAAAGTAGGGGAGCCCAGAAGGTATCACTCCAACTTTTCAGTGGTGTTAACAAGTTATCACGAGCAACAATACTTGGTCCTAGAGGTGGAGGGAGAACCCCTACCATTTCTAGTAGACACCGGAGCTACATGCTCTGCCTTATGCTCAGATATGTATGGTGGCACTACTGGAAAATATGAACATTCTCTAGGGATTAATGGAGTGATGACTCAGACTCGCATCACACCACCACTTGAAGTTAGGGTACCCTCTACTGGCCAACATCTTTTGCACCCATTTTGTATTGTAACTTTTGGGTTCTGATCTTATGGGTCACCTTAAAGTGAAAGTAGCTGTCACTAGACGGGGTGGGTTAGATGTGAGTCTAGGGCCCACTAACCTGTGTTTTTATAACAACATATTAACAGATGTCCCATCCTCTGTATGGGCATCTTCAAAACTTGACGTTGGTTTAGTTCAGTGTACCCCGTATAAAGCCAGACTAAAACCTAACACCACTCCAGTGTTTATTAGAGAAAAGAAAGAGGGGATAAGGCCCATGATAGAGGAATTTCTTTAACAAGGAATCCTCCATCCAGTAATTTCTCACTATAATACTCCTACAAATCCGATCTCAAAGAAGGACAATGAATATAGGTTAGTACAAGACCTAAGGGCGATTAATGAAATAGTAATCCCAATTGCCCCAATAGTCCCAGATGTTACAACCTTACTCACAGCCATTCCACCTGATGCCCATATATTTACAGTCATTGATTTAGCTAATGCATTATTTCCGGTCCGATTGGACCCTGATAAACAGCTACTTATGGCTTTTGTTATTATGGACGTCAGCTTACCTGGACCCGCCTCCCTCAAGGCTATGTGTCCTTACCTGCAGTCTATTCGCTGGTGCTCCAACGTACCTTGTGGTCACCCAACCAACCAACCAACCAAGGTTCTGTCCTCCTTCAGTATGTCGATGACCTACTGTTGTGTAGTCCTAACCAGGAGGCAAATACAACAGATACGATTTGTCTGTTAAAACAACTTGCTCCCGAAGGTCACAAAATAGCAAAACATAAGCTACAAGTAGGAGTGACAAAAGTGGATTACCTTGGTTTTGTGCTTTCCCAAGGCCACCGGTCCATCAGTCCCAAACGAATCCAAGCGATTCAACAGATCCCAAAGCCAGTCACTAGAAAAGACATGCTCACCTCTCAAGGTATGATTAACTATAGCAGACAATGAATTCCTGAGTGCTCCCATCACGATTCCATTCTAAGGCAAGCCACAAAAGTGGATAGCCCAGAATGTATACAATGGACCACAGACATGACTAAATCCTACATAGCTCTAAAGACTAGCATTATAAGCACCCCTGCATTAGGACTACCTGATTTTTGCAAACCATTTCACTTGTATGCGAGGGACAATTGTAAAACCATGTCTGCTGTCTGTGCCCAATAGCATGGTGGAGGCAATATGCGTCCCGTAGCATTCTTTTCCAAAGTAGTTTTGCACCATGGCTGTAGAGATGGTTGAAACAATCACACTAGGCCACCCTTAGTACTACACACTAGTCAGCAAGTCTTACATCTTTTAAAAAATGTCAGTACCCAACATATGACTTCTCAAAGACTTTCTGGTTATGAATGTATATTACTGAATAATACAAATCTGACTATTAAATATAGTAGTGTATCCTCAGGGCCAGCCCAAATACTTAGTGCCTTACTCACAGGCTCACCAGACTTTCCTACAGACCATGACTGTATAGAGGTAATATACCACATTACCACAACAAGACCTGACCTGATGGACAAACCTTTTGACCATGCTGATAATTTGTTTGTTGATGATTCTTGTTCCTGACCTAGTGACAGTATTTATAAGACAGGCTATGCCATTGTGCAACTACCAGACATTGTGCTAGATGCAGGCCCCATTCCTTATCCTTCTGCACAAGTTGCTGAATTAATAGCACTCACAAAAGCATGTAAATTGTTTAAAGATAAATCTGTTAACATTTAAACTGACTCTTGCTATGCCTTTGGTGTTGTGCATGATTTTGGTATGATATGGAAACAATGTGGTTTTGTTTCAGCAGATGGTAAGACCATCTCTCATACAGACCTGATTAATGACCTTTTAGAGGCCATACAACTCCAAAGGACATAGCGATCATACATTGCCGTGCACATACACACAAGTCTGACCCCATTTCCTCTGGTAATGCACTTGCAGATAAAATTGCTAAATAAGCTGCTTATGCTTCTCATACACCCAGACCACCCGTCTGTATGTATGCTGTTTTAGCCCCACCTTCATGTCCTACAGACCATATGCTTCTTGAACTCCAGGGACATGCCACTCCTAGGGACATATCTTTCTGGACAACTAATGGGTTAACTTTAGATGAGAATTGTTTGTTTTCCAAAGAGGGGAAGGTGGGCATACCAGAAAGCAGCACACCACTCTTTATAGCACAAGCCCATGGTGTAGGACACCTAGGTATAAAGCCAACAACTAACTTGCTGAAACAATCCTTTTACATTAGAGGCATAGGTGATCATTGCATGGCATATATTAATAGATGTGTATATTGCTACAGACCAATTCAACCATCCCCAATAAAGCCAAGCATGACCACTTACCCCCACCTACAGCCCCATTCACACACCTACAAATTGATTTTACACATATTTAAAAAACTGGCACTAAACAATTATATCTGCTTGTAATAGTTGACCAATTTTCAAAGTGGCCAGAAGCCTTTATTACCCAGAGGGTACAATTTTAGCCACTGAAATAATTCCCAGATTTGGTTTTCCGCTTCAGATTAATTCTGATAACAGTCCAGCGTTCATTAGTAAAATCACACATGAGTTAGTACAATGGTTACAGATTAAATGGAACTTTCATATTCCATACTACCCTCAAAGCTCAGGGATTGTAGAAAGAAATAATCGCAATATCAAGGAAAAACTTTTAAAGGCAACAGCAGGTACATGGGTTAAAAGGCAAAACTATTTACCTGCAATTTTAGCAGAAATCTGAATGATCCCAAATCGGACAACCAGGTTGTCTCCATTAGAGGTCCTAATATGTAGACCATTCCCTACTCCATGGGTAAAAGACCCGCTTATCATTAAAAATGGTGATTTAGATTGTATTAAGGAACAATATGTAAAGGAATTGATTGATAAGTTGAATGACATCTATGGTGATGTGTCTTCCCGTTTACTTCTTCCCTCACAGGAACCAACCCATCCTTTCAAGCCTGGAGATCTTGTCTGCATCCGCCAGCTGAATAAAGCAAAGAAAGGAGGTTTCCCATTCAGCAAGCCTGTCACTGTGATCGCTGTAACCAGGACTGCCGTACTGACTGACGACAAGGACATCTGGATACATGCTTCACAAGTGGAACTCTGTCTAAAAGGGGAGAAGCGGGTGACAAGGTATCGGTCACCCCTCACAAAGGAGAAGTGGGTGATAAGGTATCGATCACTCCTCACAAAGACCAGGATGGTGATCTCAATCAAGGATCCAAAACATTCCTGCAAGATCTTCCTTTTCCTGATGGGGATATTGATTTTTGTGTATATCCCAATAGTGCTAATAACGGCATGTTATTACTCACCTGAGGATGCTAGACATTTCACACCTGTTTGTGAATTATTTAACACAAATAATAATTATTCACCTTTAGAAAGACCAAAAAGGTCTGCACCATTAGATAGGACACCCCGTGTATCTGTAAAATGTTATAATTTGTTTGCTTGGTACGTTTATGCTTCACATAATTACAACATAAACCTAACATGGAATCTACATCTAAAGATGTTACAATAACATTTCAAATATATTAACATTAACCCCACTCAATGATACACAAAAATGTAGCATGCAAGTTACTTCTTATACCGACATAATGGGCCCCTACTATATAGGAACCTCAAAGAAAGGGTCTACAACTTGAATCTAGTATGTATAAATATTTGAATTACATTACAATGGCCGTGGAGAATTTAGTCTCTGATTGTAGTAGTTTGTGGTTTACATTATGTATATATGAGTCAAAAACGTTTAGATCTAGAAACCATTCTTATGCTCCCTAAGAGTGATAAACTACGCACCATGTTAAAATTATATAACCTCAACGATAATGGATGGTTGAATATTGACACTTCTAGTGTAAAGTGCGTTGAATGGGAACATAATGATAATGTTTCAAAACACTATTGTCTAGTATCAATTACTGCCTACACACCTGATACTGTTAAATTAGCTTGTATATTTTCTGCTTTACCTCAACCGGTTTTTAATCTCTTGCATTCCAATTGGACATGGTGGAAACCTACATATATTGGTAAATATATAATTCCTGCTGAAAACACCACCACATCACTTGAGCATTGTGATAGAACTGATCATGGTTTAGCTTGCAGACATGCCTCCCCAATGTTTGAACCCTGCTTATTCGCATCCGAGATTAATTCTTGCACGTAGCAGATGTAATAATAATGTTTCTGTTATGCTGGAGATAGCTCCACAAACTGTCTGTATCTCCACCTCTGTGCCAGTGAGCATTCCTGTAGTTGACAGCCAGCTACCATTCTGTGGCTGTGTTTCACATTGCCAATTTTTTTCTGTTTCTTTATACAATGTGCACTATGACTGAAGTACTTTCATGCATGAGATATTCTGACCTTCACATCAGAGGAGCACACTCAGGTGTACATACTTAGGGGGAGCCTAGCTACAACGTGCACTATGAAGTACTCTCATGCATGAGATCTTTGTCTGACCTTTACATCAGAGGAGCACACTCAGGTGTACAGACTCAGGGGGAGCCTAGCTACAACGTGCACTATGAAGTACTCTCATGCATGAGATCTTTGTCTGACCCTCACATCAGAGGAGCACACTCAGGTATACAGACTCAGGGGGAGCCTAGCTACAACATGCGCTATGACAGAAGTACTCTCATGCATGAGATCTTCTGACTTTCACACCAGAGGAGCGCACTCAGGTGTACAGACTCAGGAGGAGCCTAGTTACAACATGCGCTATGACAGAAGTACTCTCATGCATAAGATCTTCTGACTTTCACATCAGAGGATCACGCTCAGGTTTACAGACTCAGGGGGAGCCTAGCTAGAACGTGCACTATGACAGAAGTATTCTCATGCATGAGATCTTTGTCTGACCTTCGCATCAGAGGAGCAGGCTCAGGTGTACATACTCAGGGGGAGTCTAGCTACAATGTGCACTATGACAGAAGTACTCTGATGCATGAGATCTTTGTCTGACCTTCGCATCAGAGGAGCACGCTCAGGTGTACAGACTAAGGGGGAGCCTAGCTACAACGTGCACTATGACAGAAGTACTCTGATGCATGAGATCTTTGTCTGACCTTCACATCAGAGGAGCACACTCACGTGTACAGACTCAGGAGGAGCCTAGCTACAACGTGCACAATGACAGAAGTACTCTCATGCATGAGATCTTCTGACCTTCACATCAGAGGAGCACACTCAGGTGTACAGACTCAGGAGGAGCCTGGCTACAACGTGCACTATGACTGAAGTACTCTCATGCATGAGATCTTTGTCTGACCTTCACATCAGAGGAGCACACTCATGTGTACAGACTAAGGAGGAGCCTAGCTACAACGTGCACTATGACAGAAGTACTCTCATGCATGAAATCTTCTGACCTTCACATTAGAGGAGCACACTCAGGTGTACAGACTCAGGAGGAGCCTGGCTACAACGTGCACTATGACTGAAGTACTCTCATGCATGAGATCTTTGTCTGACCTTCACATCAGAGGAGCACGCTCAGGTGTACAGACTCAGGAGGAGCCTAGCTACAACGTGCACTATGACAGAAGTACTCTCATGCATAAGATCTTTGTCTGACCTTCACATCAGAGGAGCACACTCAGGTGTATAAACTCAGTAAGAGCCTGGCTACAACGTGCACTATGACTGAAGTACTCTCATGCATGAGATCTTCTGACCCTCACATCAGAGGAGCACGATCAGATGTACAGACTCAGGGGGAGCCTGGCTACAATGTGCACTATGACAGAAGTACTCTCATGCATGAGATATTCTGACCTTCACATCAGAGGAGCACACTTAGGTGTACATACTCAGGGGGAGCCTAGCTACAACGTGCACTATGAAGTACTCTCATGCATGAGATCTTTGTCTGACTTTCACATCAGAGGAGCATGCTCAGGTTTACCGTCTCAGGGGGAGCCTAGCTACAACGTGCACTATGAAGTACTCTCATGCATGAGATATTTGTCTGACCTTCACATCAGAGGAGCACACTCAGGTGTACATACTCAGTAAGAGCCTGGCTACAACGTGCACTATGACTGAAGTACTCTCATGCATGAGATCTTCTGACCCTCACATAAGAGGAGCACGCTCAGATGTACAGACTCAGTGGGAGCCTGGCTACAATGTGCACTATGACAGAAGTACTCTCATGCATGAGATATTCTGACCTTCACATCAGAGGAGCACACTCAGGTGTACATACTCAGGTGGAGCCTAGCTGCAACGTGCACTATGAAGTACTCTCATGCATGAGATCTTTGTCTGACTTTCACATCAGAGGAGCAGGCTCAGGTTTACCATCTCAGGGGGAGTCTGGCTACAACATGCACTATGACTGAAGTACTCTCATGCATGAGATCTTTGTCTGACCTTCACATCAGAGGAGCACAATCAGGTGTACAGACTCAGGGGGAGCCTGACTACAACGTGCACTATGAAGTACTCTCATGCATGAGATCTTTGTCTGACTTTCACATCAGAGGATCACGCTCAGGTTTACAGACTCAGGGGGAGCCTAGCTAGAACGTGCACTATGACAGAAGTACTCTCATGCATTAGATCTTTGTCTGACCTTCACATCAGAGGAGCATGCTCAGGTGTATAAACTCAGTAAGAGCCTGGCTACAACGTGCACTATGACTGAAGTACTCTCATGCATGAGATCTTCTGACCCTCACATCAGAGGAGCACGATCAGATGTACAGACTCAGGGGGAGCCTGGCTACAATGTGCACTATGACAGAAGTACTCTCATGCATGAGATATTCTGACCTTCACATCAGAGGAGCACACTTAGGTGTACATACTCAGGGGGAGCCTAGCTACAACGTGCACTATGAAGTACTCTCATGCATGAGATCTTTGTCTGACTTTCACATCAGAGGAGCATGCTCAGGTTTACCGTCTCAGGGGGAGCCTAGCTACAACGTGCACTATGAAGTACTCTCATGCATGAGATATTTGTCTGACCTTCACATCAGAGGAGCACACTCAGGTGTACATACTCAGTAAGAGCCTGGCTACAACGTGCACTATGACTGAAGTACTCTCATGCATGAGATCTTCTGACCCTCACATAAGAGGAGCACGCTCAGATGTACAGACTCAGTGGGAGCCTGGCTACAATGTGCACTATGACAGAAGTACTCTCATGCATGAGATATTCTGACCTTCACATCAGAGGAGCACACTCAGGTGTACATACTCAGGTGGAGCCTAGCTGCAACGTGCACTATGAAGTACTCTCATGCATGAGATCTTTGTCTGACTTTCACATCAGAGGAGCAGGCTCAGGTTTACCATCTCAGGGGGAGTCTGGCTACAACATGCACTATGACTGAAGTACTCTCATGCATGAGATCTTTGTCTGACCTTCACATCAGAGGAGCACAATCAGGTGTACAGACTCAGGGGGAGCCTGACTACAACGTGCACTATGAAGTACTCTCATGCATGAGATCTTTGTCTGACTTTCACATCAGAGGATCACGCTCAGGTTTACAGACTCAGGGGGAGCCTAGCTAGAACGTGCACTATGACAGAAGTACTCTCATGCATTAGATCTTTGTCTGACCTTCACATCAGAGGAGCACGCTCAGGTGTATAGACTCAGGGGGAGGCTAGCTACAATGTGCACTATGACTGACGTATTCTAATGCATGAGATATTCTTCTGACCTTCACATTAGAAGAGCACACTCATGTGTACATACTCAGGGGGAGCCTGGCTACAATGTGCACTATGACTGAAGTACTCTCTTGCATGAGATCGTCTGACCTTCACATCAGAGGAGCCCGCTCAGGTGTACAGACTCTGGAGGAGCCTAGCTACAACGTGCACTATGACTGAAGTACTCTCATGCATGAGATCTTTGTCTGACCTTCACATCAGAGGAGCACGCTCAGGTGTACAGACTCAGGAGGAGCCTAGCTACAACATGCACTATGACTGAAGTACTCTCATGCATGAGATCTTCTTCTGACCTTCACATCAGAGGAGCACACTCAGGTGTACATACTCAGGGGGAGCCTGGCTACAACTTGCACTATGACTGAAGTACTCTCATGCATGAGATCTTCTAACCTTCACAGAGGAGTCCGCTCAGGTGTACAGACTCGGGGTGGTCACTCCCTTCTACTCAGGCAGTAATTCCTTCATCTGTGTCTATCCCTGGGCAATGACTGAGCACTTGAATGAGGAGGAAAACAAAATACTCCAAATTATGACCCAAACTCAGCTAAAGCACAGAGAGGCTCATAACATCAGTCCTGGACTTACAAAAAACTGTGATGAGAAACCCTGTTCCTGCCATTGATAACTTTAGAAACCTTTTGGAAGCCTTTATCTTGCAATCCTCCTCTATACCAAGGAAGCTGTGAAGAGAAAATCTTCATCTCACTGGAACAAAAGAGGGCTAAGTTCTCTTTGCACAGGGTTCAGGTATACTGAAAGTCTCCTCTCACCTTACAAAATTATACACAAACACTTGTTCTATTATCATTGCCTTAACCCTTTGATACATTACAGGTTATCTTACGCAATAGGAGAGCCCAGCAAATCATGTAAATAATGTAAAATCTGGTAAAATAATGAAAAAGAGACAGTCTCACTGTCTGCAGGGTGTTTAATGTAACCAATGATGTCAGATGATAAGTGCACATAAAAACTTGACTTTGTGTGTCTTTTAGCAGTCAAACACTTAATGACAGAGGCAAATAATTAAACCCTCATTTAAGATCGGCAAGCCCTGTGGATCCCAATCAAGACATATCTCTGAGGCAATCAATTACCAGTGGCAGTTGCACATTCCAATCACTGGCTCTGACCTGCTTGGGAGCCGTAAAGCTTGCATCTCCTGAGTGAGACTTTATGTATGTGTTTAACACCATTTGTGGTGCGTTATCATTATCTAGGGTCAGTAATTCTCTAAGAAATCAGAGCATATATGGTCTTGCATCAGAATGTTCAATTAATTAATTTTAATGACACAAGAGGATATATATAACAAAGTGTATGAAAGGGACATTTTAAAATGTATTAAAGTACTGTATTTCCCCCAAATTGTACCACCCCTAGTGGCAGGGCCTATGTCCCACTTTTTAATGAGCCTGACTGTGATATATACGTTAATCACTGGGATGTTGCGAAAAACAAATATGCACAAATATCTGTAAAAGGATTTTTCAAGTCTTCTATTTGCCTCAGTTTTAGACATCTTGATTTTAATATTTCTCTCTCTTTTTTCAGGAATACACTTTTCTACTAAATACAAAAAAAAGGTTTTATAACTAATTATATCAACAGCAGCAAGACCCTGCTGTAATTGCTTTCACTAATTGAATATTGTGTTAATTGCTATTTAACAGCTAGGCTACTCTCACTGAATAACTTGACTTCTGCAGGGAATTACAGAATAATATTTATATAAAATAACTAAGTTTAATGACTATGTGTTATATTTGATGATTATGAATATTTGTGGCATCTGCAAAATGAAATCTTAATTTAAAGCCCTAAAAACCAAAACAAAAAACCTCCAGCACTGTTCTTCTATGGGTCAAATGTATCATTGATTGGACGGAAAATGCATTAAACCTGTCCGCCCCAGGTCGCAAATCTGTGCATGTGTCCCCATATTTAATACCGCATGAGCGTCCACTCATGCCATGCCGCTCTACTGAAGTGTGTGTCAATCACCTAGTTTAATCTGTGTAAGGGCTGATTTCCATTGAGCTACAGTTGGGTTTTGTGCAATCTCACAAAACAAAATAAAATGATGTCAGAAGGAATTACACTTATTAACAGTGTCTAGTGATGCTTTTTGCACCATTACCAGCAGCCAGAGTTTGGCTCCTGATATAAATTATGCATCCTATAGATAAAAACAGGAGCTGAAAAGTGCTAAATTACCCCTGGTTTCCACTAGACGCGCAAACAGGTAAAACACTGTCGGAAGCTGTCGATGATAAACATTACAACATGCTCAACCAGGTGCAAAAGAGGACCTCTTTTCCATTGAGACCTTAAAGTTTGCAAACAATGCAAGTGCTTCGCTTTATACATTTTATTTTATATGCAATATTTAGTGCTGCCCAAGGCAGGTTGGATATATATTCGCACAGCGGAATCTGTTGGCACTCTACAAATAACCAATGATGATAATAATAATAATATTAATAATAATATATTCTTAGTTAAATAATTTATATAAAAACGTAATCAAGTCCATAAGTCCAACTAGACCTATGCCGGAGGCAGCACTAAATATTACATATAACAATACATTTAAAAAAGAAATGGATGATATTAATTTTAAATTAAATTCTCTGATTATTTATTAGGTGACCAAATCCCTTTACTTGGCTCACCAGACTCCTAACACTGCAACTAATTACTGTGCCGTTCCCTCTCTAGCCATTCACAAGTAAGGAGCTCAGGCACTAAACGTAACGTTTATATGCTAAGGTCGGGATACCATAGCAACAAACCAAATGGTGCGATTTTCAAGAAATCCAACATCGGATTAAGTGTTAACAAAACATTCACTTACACATTCACGAAAAGACGAACTGCGCAAAATATTTAAATGGAAACCTGGTACTAAAATAGAGCAGCGAATCACTTTTTTAGCTGTTGGCATCTTCTATAGCTTATGGCTCCATTTTTACCGACTCAATGGAAACGAGTCCTCCGTTGGTGAAGAGGGTTTAGGAAGATGTGGTTTAAAGTGATGCTTAGTAAACTTCAGTTTTAGGCTGAAATTAGCGAGCCTCCAGCCAATAGGGGCATTCTCCCAATGATAAATCATCCACTTTATATCTACTATGAGGGGCAATTAGGTATTTTTGTAACTTAATATTTCACAATTCATTTCAGCTTATTATACTTTGAAAATCAAATATCCCTGAGCTAAATAAACCTTTTTGTTTTATTCAATACATATGGAGGTGTGATCCTATCTACCAATAGAAATAGGAGAGTTATCCTTACCAACCCATGACAATGAATAGCTCCAAATAAGTTGCACATACACTGTGTGCAGAATTATTAGGCAAATGAGTATTTTGACCACATCATCCTCTTTATGCATGTTGTCTTACTCCAAGCTGTATAGGCTCGAAAGCCTACTACCAATTAAGCATATTAGGTGATGTGCATCTCTGTAATGAAAAGGGGTGTGGTCTAATGACATCAACACCGTATATCAGGTGTGCATAATTATTAGGCAACTTCCTTTCCTTTGGCAAAATGGGTCAAAAGAAGGACTTGACAGGCTCAGAAAAGTCAAAAATAGTGAGATATCTTGCAGAGGGATGCAGCACTCTTAAAATTGCAAAGCTTCTGAAGCGTGATCATCGAACAATCAAGCGTTTCATTCAAAATAGTCAACAGGGTCGCAAGAAGCGTGTGGAAAAACCAAGGCGCAAAATAACTGCCCATGAACTGAGAAAAGTCAAGCGTGCAGCTACCAAGATGCCACTTGCCACCAGTTTTGCCATATTTCAGAGCTGCAACATCACTGGAGTGCCCAAAAGCACAAGGTGTGCAATACTCAGAGACATGGCCAAGGTAAGAAAGGCTGAAAGACGACCACCACTGAACAAGACACACAAGCTGAAACGTCAAGACTGGGCCAAGAAATATCTCAAGACTGATTTTTCTAAGGTTTTATGGACTGATGAAATGAGAGTGAGTCTTGATGGGCCAGATGGATGGGCCCGTGGCTGGATTGGTAAAGGGCAGAGAGCTCCAGTCCGACTCAGACGCCAGCAAGGTGGAGTTGGAGTACTGGTTTGGGCTGGTATCATCAAAGATGAGCTTGTGGGGCCTTTTCGGGTTGAGGATGGAGTCAAGCTCAACTCCCAGTCCTACTGCCAGTTTCTGGAAGACACATCCTTCAAGAAAAACATGATTTTCATGCAGGACCATGCTCCATCACACGCGTCCAAGTACTCCACAGCGTGGCTGGCAAGAAAGGGTATAAAAGAAGAAAATCTAATGACATGGCCTCCTTGTTCACCTGATCTGAACCCCATTGAGAACCTGTGGTCCATCATCAAATGTGAGATTTACAAGGAGGGAAAACAGTACACCTCTCTGAACAGTGTCTGGGAGGCTGTGGTTGCTGCTGCACGCAATGTTGATGGTGAACAGATCAAAACACTGACAGAATCCATGGATGGCAGGCTTTTGAGTGTCCTTGCAAAGAAAGGTGGCTATATTGTCACTGATTTGTTTTTGTTTTGTTTTTGAATGTCAGAAATGTATATTTGTGAATGTTGAGATGTTATATTGGTTTCACTGGTAAAAATAAATAGTTGAAATGGGTATATATTTGTTTTTTGTTAAGTTGCATAATAATTATGCACAGTAATAGTCACCTGCACACACAGATATCCCCCTAAAATAGCTATAACTAAAAACAAACTAAAAACTACTTCCAAAACTATTCAGCTTTGATATTAATGAGTTTTTTGGGTTCATTGAGAACATGGTTGTTGTTCAATAATAAAATTAATCCTCAAAAATACAACTTGCCTAATAATTCTGCACTCCCTGTATGTGCACACACATGCATAATCTGTTACTTTAAATGGGTATTTAAAAATGTAACAACCCTTTTTACTTCAAACACTGTTTTAACATGTTTAATGGATGAGTGTTTTATTGTAATGTTTGTCTCCTTCACAGCCAGAACCTAAATAGCAAAATAAACACCTATCAGGCTACAAATTGTCTGATGGACCTCACAGTACTGACTTGTTAGATAATCTCACAAGAGCGCAGAGCTATAGATCATGGTAACCACTGGCACTTTATAATTCTCTCAATACCACGTATATATATATATATATATATGTATATATTGTGATGAGAGCAGGATGTGATGTCACTAGTATGTGGGCGGGGCTTAGGTCCGGTGTCTGTGTCGCAGTTAGTTTAGTACAATCAACCTGACTAGAATTGTATTGTTATGCTCTGCAATAAAATAGAGTTGTACCATCATTGCTGTGTCCTGCATGTGTCCTGCATCTCATGACATGGTGTCAGAAGTTCTGGACTGCGCTTCTGTTCCTGATCGATTGCAATGTCAAAGTTTACCCCACCTGAGCCTTTTGACTTTTCTCAGCCTGCAGCTTGGCCCACATGGCGTCAGCGGTTTCAGCGCTTCAGGATTGCATCGAAACTGAACAAGGAGAGTGGTGAAGTACAAGTTAATTCTCTTTTATACTCCATGGGGAAAGATGTAGAGCCAGTGTTCAATGCTTTTATTTTCCAAGAAGGGGAAGAATTTAACTTTGATATAGTTATGGATAAACTCAGTGCCCACTTTGTGCCCAAAAGAAATGTGATTCCTGAGAGAGCTTGTTTTCACAAACGTAATCAGCGTGTGGGAGAATCTGTGGAGTCATTTGTGCGCAGCCTGTATGAATTAGCTAAATTCTGTGAGTTTGGTGTTGCTAAAGAAGAGCAAATCAGACAGAATAGTTATTGGAATTGCAGATGCTGAAGTCTCCCTGAAGCTGCAGTTAGAGCCTGATTTAACGTTAGACGGGGCTATTAGGATGGCCCGCCAGAGTGAACTGGTGAAAAAGCAAAGTTCTGAGGTCTGAGAGTATTGTGGATGAAGTGCAACAGTCTAGGAAAATTACTAGTGAAAGGCACAGTGTGAGCGGTAGATCTAAAGTACTGGAAAGGCCTAGAAGTGGATGGGTGCAACATGGCCGATGCACACGGTGCTACCGGGCTCATGATCAGAGTGCTATATGCCCGGCCAGAGATAAAAGATGCAGAAAATGTAACAGAATAGGCCATTTTGAAGTGGTGTGTAAAACTGAATACATTAAGGAGATGCAGGTGGACAGTGACCAGGAGGGTCAGGAAGTGTCTTTTGTGGGGTCTGTTGTGGAACGGACAAGCTCAGAGGAAGATTGGAAAGTTACTTTTACTGTAATGGGAGCCAAAGTTGATTTTAAGATTGACACAGGAGGAGATATCACTGTAATGTCTTTTGCTGAATTTATGAAACTGCCTCGACAGCCCCAGCTGGCGAAGGTTACTACAAATGTCCATAGTCCTGGTGGCCTCATTGATTGTGTGGGGAAATTTCTTGCCAGCTGTGAGTACAAACAGAGGAAGTTCACCATGTGGGTGCATGTGATCCGAGGTCAGTGTGTTTATTGAGCAGAAAAGCAGCCTGTGACTTGGGCCTCGTGGCCAGAGTGAATGAGATCTCTGAAGATATGTTTGGCGAGTTGGGCCTAGTGAACTGCAAACCTGTCCGTATAGCACTTAAAAGTGACGCAGTCCCATACAGTATTTCTACTCCTCGTAGAATTCCGTTCCCGCTCATGCCTCAAGTGGAGAAAGAGCTCATGCGCATGAAGTCTATGGGGGTTATTGAAGAGGTTGTTGAAGCAACTGATTGGTGTGCCCCCATTGTTCCAGTTGCAAAGAAAAATGGAAAGGTGCGCATCTGTGTGGACCTGAAAAGGTTGAATGAGGCAGTGAAGAGGGAGAGATTTGTGCTGCCGACATTGGAAGATATAGCCCCGAAGTTGGCTGGGGTGAAGTTCTTTTCCACATTAGACGCTTCTAGCGGCTTTTGGCAGATCCCCCTGGATCCAAAGTGCCGCAAACTGACTACCTTTATCACACCGGTAGGTCGGTTCTGCTTCTGCAGACTCCCCTTTGGGATATCCTCCGCTCCTGAAATCTTTCAAAGGGAAATTAGTTCTCTCCTGAGTGGCCACGTGGGCACAGCGGTCGTCATGGACGACATTCTGGTGTATGGGTCTACAGTGGAGGAGCATGATCAGCGTTTGAGTTGTGTGCTGCAGGCTATCAAAGAGTCTGGGCTGAAGCTGAATAAAGAAAAATGTCATTTTAGGAAAACTGAATTATGCTACTTTGGGAATATCATCAACGGGGATGGCATCAAGCCGGACCCCGAGAAAATTCGGGCTATTGAACAGATGAAAAGCCCTTCTGATGTACATGAGCTGAGACAGATATTGGGCCTTGTAAATTACGTGGGCAAGTTTCTTCCAGATGTATCTACAGTTTTACACCCTATCACAGAGTTGCTTAAGAAAGATGTTGCCTGGGTCTGGGGACCCTCACAGGAAAAAGCGTTCCTGCATGCCAAGTCACTGCTGGGGTCTGCCCCAGTGCTGGGGTTCTACGACCCTTCAAAAAAGACTGTGGTTAGTGCTGATGCAAGCAGTTATGGGTTGGGGGCTGCACTCCTGCAGCTGAATGACAACAAACTACAGCCCATCGCCTACTGTTCCCGCACACTGACGGCTGCGGAGTCAAAATACGCTCAAATTGAGAAAGAGTGCCTGGCTGCAGTTTGGGCCTGTGAGCGCTTTCAGCGTTATCTAGTGGGTTTGGAGAAATTTAGTCTGGAAACTGACCACAAACCGCTAGTCCCTCTAATCAATTCTTATGACATTGACAAAACACCCTTGAGATGCCAGAGACTTTTAATGAGACTGCTCAGGTTCAATGTTCAGGCAGTGCATGTGCCGGGGAAACAACTGGTTGTGGCAGATACACTATCCAGGCTCCCGCTGGCTGCTGCTGAAGAATCCTCCACAGAATCTGACGTGAAAGTGTATGATGATTCAGTTCTGGCCTCTAAGTCCATTTCTTCAAGGAAACTGGAAGAGATAAAGAAAGAGACATATTTGGACACAGATCTGCAAGAAGTTATAAGGTACATAAAAGATGGCTGGCCCGAGAGCCAGGCAGCCTGGATGTCTTTAAATGCATACCAGCCAGAGAGGTCGCAGCTCACGGAGCTGGAGGGGTTGGTGCTGTTCCAAGACCGCATTGTAATTCCTGTCAGCATGAGGAAGGAGATGTTAAACAGGATTCACGATGGCCACATACAAAGTGCAGAGAATGGGCAGCTACAGCTGTGTCGTGGCCTGGGATCAGCTCCGACATTGCAAATCACGTGTCTAAATGTGCCTTTTGCCGGGAACGCCGGCCTACTCAGAGAAGGGAGCCCTTAATGTCTACTCCGCTGCCTGCGGGGCCGTGGCAGAAAATAGAAAAACAGGAAAAAGTTTCTTGTTGTGATCGACTACTATTCCAGGTATTTGGAAATTGCACCCCTGAATGATATCACAAGTCAGGCCGTTATCATTCGCCTGAAGAGCTTGTTCGCCCGCTGGGGCATTCCAATGGAGCTGGTGAGTGATAATGGTATGCAGTTCGCTTCTACAGAGTTCAGTGCTTTCAGCAGGGAATATGATTTTGTACATTCCACGTCAAGTCCACATTATCCGCAGGCCAACGGAATGGCTGAAAGGGCAGTTCAAACAACAAAATTCATTCTAAAGCAATCTGAGCCGTACCTAGCCCTCTTGTCATACAGGGCGACGCCCATTCAAGCCACCGGGTTTAGCCCGGCACAGCTGATGCTGGGACGCCAGATTCGCACCACTTTACCCTCAGTGGGTGTCTTCAAGCCGCCTGGCCCTGTTCCTCGGGACGAAGTCCTTAGGAGGGATGGAGAGGCCAAAAAGGGTTATCGTTTCTTCTACGACAGGAGACATTCTGTCAGGCCTTTACAGGAACTGAAAGTGGGCCAAAGTGTCAGAATTAAACTGGATGATGAGAAGAAATGGAAGACGCCTGCTACGGTAGTGGGCCACTCTCCAGAACCAAGGTCTTACACAGTCCTTACAGAGGGAGGGACGGTTACACGCCGTAACCGAAGACATCTTCAGCCTGTACCTGAGAGTCTGGAACCGGATACCTCAGTACCACCGCCGGTGGGATCCCCTGTTCTAAGAGAGGTGCCTTCCCCTCAGCAAGGTCACAGCGGGGATATATCTTTGCCTCCAGCAGACTCTTGTTCACCATCTTCTGTATCAGAGGACAGTTCATGCAAAGTTACATCAAGCGGAAGAGTGGTGAAACTTCCGGCCCGATACAGGGACTGACTTTAGCTAGAACAGTGACCGGAAGTATGGGCAGAATAATCCCATGGTCACTGTGGACTAGGGTAGTCTACCCCGATGTCCAAGTCAGGATGTAATTTATTTGTTCATGTTTTCTAATCTATCTGTTTTTATAATGTTCAAAAACAAAAATGTTGTTGTATACTCTGTTGGTGTACCTTGTTATTTATTATATGCAAATGTATGCTTTGCCTTTGAAAAAGGGGAAGATGTGATGAGAGCAGGATGTGATGTCACTAGTATGTGGGCGGGGCTTAGGTCCGGTGTCTGTGTCGCAGTTAGTTTAGTACAATCAACCTGACTAGATGTGTATTGTTATGCTCTGCAATAAAATAGAGTTGTACCATCATTGCTGTGTCCAGCATATGTCCTGCATCTCATGACATATATATATATATATATATATATATATATATATATATATATATTGTACATATGTGTGTGTATGCAGAAATACAAATTTCTTTAAATTCAGTTTTCAAGTTAGTCGAGTATTTGATTATTTTTAGTGAATTTGATATTCTCCTTTCCCATTGGTTGTCTACTTAAAGAAGATCCATAAAGCTTATAACATACAGGTATCTGTGTGTTTACCTGATCTGAATACAGGGAAGACAGATGTTCCGGGATTATCATAGGCAGGTGCTCACTGTTACATATTCACACACAACTGACTCACAGAGATAGGAAAACAAGTTACAAGAAAACTAAAAAGTGGCTGTGTTAAGTGTGATTACTTTGCACAGTCAGACTGTAGTTGAGAGATGATGAGTTTATTGTTGGGAGGGTTTTTTTCTCTTGTCTATGTCTTGGACCACATGGGGATAGGAACATTGCCAGAACTTATTTTAATGATGTGAAAATCAGGAATAACAGTGAGATTTTCTGAAGTTATAATTAGAGGACAAAGCCAAGTGAATTGCATTTAAATCTTCTCCTGCCAATGAAATATCACAGCTCTAGCAGACAGTCAATAAACTGTCTAAGTACAGGGCAGGGGCATCCGGCCAAAGATTCCATTGCTAATATATGTAGTCACTCTTATACACACATATATACCCTCACATACGCACACACATAAACTTATGGAAAGAGGTTTATGTGCACGACCCAGGTGGACCTGGGGTCGTACCCCAATAGGGTTTGGGGTTGGTGGTCTAATTTTGGTAATATATATATATTTGAGTATCATTTCAGAGGGCTTCATAGTATATTTATTTAGGTCTGGTATTGTCTGACACGAATAAGATGGTTATCCTAAGCTCCATAACATTTTAGCACATCTTAACCCATGTTAGATTTGAGAGTCTAGTTCGTTCTGATTGGTGTCTATGTTGTTATCTGGTTTTACATTCTCTGTCATTCCGGTTTTCGTGGACCTGTGCCCTAGTTTATCTGCTTTATTTTGATTGTATCTCTATATGTGGTGGTGGGTGTGTTTGTTGTTTGTTATAACGTATTGCACACTATATAAATGTTTTTTTTTCTGTTTTCCTTAGATTTATCTTGAAGAAAGCTCCCTGAAAAGAGACGAAACGTCGACTTTGATTTGTTACGCATTTACTTGCTATATATGTTCAATAAACCCTATTGACTACTTTCAAATTCTGTGAGTGCCCTCCTTTCCTGCAAAATTAAGTGTTTTTTAATCTTTGAGGATTGCACCCAGGTTACTTGTGTACAAAGGTTGGAGTGCCGGGTTACTGGCTAATTGACATTATATATATATATATATATATACGTATATATACATACACACACACTTATATACACACATACACTTATACACACATATATATATATATATATATATATATATACACACACTTATACACACATATACATACACATACACTTAAACACAAACAAACTTATACATACATATATATACACACACTTATACATACACACACATACATATATATATATTCACACTTATATACAGGGAGTGCAGAATTATTAGGAAAATTAGTATTTTGACCACATCATCCTCTTTATGCATGTTGTCTTACTCCAAGCTGTATAGGCTCGAAAGCCTACTACCAATTAAGCATATTAGGTGATGTGCATCTCTGTAATGAGAAGGGGTGTGGTCTAATGACATCAACACCCTATATCAGGTGTGCATAATTATTAGGCAACTTCCTTTCCTTTGGCAAAATGGGTCAAAAGAAGGACTTGACATGCTCAGAAAAGTCAAAAATAGTGAGATATCTTGCAGAGGGATGCAGCACTCTTAAAATTGCAAAGCTTCTGAAGCGTGATCATCGAACAATCAAGCGTTTCATTCAAAATAGTCAACAGGGTTGCAAGAAGCGTGTGGAAAAACCAAGGCGCAAAATAACTGCCTATGAACTGAGAAAAGTCAAGCGTGCAGCTGCCAAGATGCCACTTGCCACCAGTTTGGCCATATTTCAGAGCTGCAACATCACTGGAGTGCCCAAAAGCACAAGGTGTGCAATACTCAGAGACATGGCCAAGGTAAGAAAGGCTGAAAGACGACCACCACTGAACAAGACACACAAGCTGAAACGTCAAGACTGGGCCAAGAAATATCTCAAGACTGATTTTTCTAAGGTTTTATGGACTGATGAAATGAGAGTGAGTCTTGATGGGCCAGATGGATGGGCCCGTGGCTGGATTGGTAAAGGGCAGAGAGCTCCAGTCCGACTCAGACGCCAGCAAGGTGGAGTTGGAGTACTGGTTTGGGCTGGTATCATCAAAGATGAGCTTGTGGGGCCTTTTCGGGTTGAGGATGGAGTCAAGCACAGCTCCCAGTCCTACTGCCAGTTTCTGGAAGACAACTTCTTCAAGCAGTGGTACAGGAAGAAGTCTGCATCCTTCAAGAAAAACATGATTTTTATGCAGGACAATGCTCCATCACACGCGTCCAAGTACTCCATAGCGTGGCTGGCAAGAAAGGGTATAAAAGAAGAAAATCTAATGACATGGCCTCCTTGTTCACCTGATCTGAACCCCATTGAGAACCTGTGGTCCATCATCAAATGTGAGATTTACAAGGAGGGAAAACAGTAAACCTCTCTGAACAGTGTCTGGAAGGCTGTGGTTGCTGCTGCACGCAATGTTGATGGTGAACAGATCAAAACACTGACAGAATCCATGGATGGCAGGCTTTTGAGTGTCCTTGCAAAGAAAGGTGGCTATATTGGTCACTGATTTGTTTTTGTTTTGTTTTTGAATGTCAGAAATGTATATTTGTGAATGTTGAGATGTTATATTGGTTTCACTGGTAAAAAAAACTAAAAACAAACTAAAAACTACTTCCAAAAATATTCAGCTTTGATATTAATGAGTTTTTTGGGTTCATTGAGAACATGGTTGTTGTTCAATAATAAAATTAATCCTAAAAAATACAACTTGCCTAATAATTCTGCACTCCCTGTATATACACACACACTTATTCACACATATACACACACATACACTTATACACACATATACACTCACATGCACTTATATATACACACACACAAACTAATACACACACACATATATATATATATATATATATATATATATATATATATATATATATATATATATATATATATATAAACAAAATACTGCAGTTGCACCCCAATTGGTCACCATTTCACCCAACCTGACCACTCCATCCAAAACCTCAAAATCAAAATTCTCAGAGGCAACTTTAAAAACACCATGGAAAGAAAAACCTTTGGAATGAAAATGATAATGCACTTCAACTTGTTTAATTCTGGACTAAATGTGGACTCTGGATTCTTAACACATTATCAAAAAATTTTTTTGTAATGTACTTTCATTTAGTCAATTACATTGTATATTCCACATTCTTTATATATAGGTACACAGGTAAGCCTATGTCCACACTTTTGTCTTTTTTTTAACTTTTGTATTCCCCCTGTATATACAATTTCACATCTTTATAGATATTGATTCAATGTTGATATATAACTTTATGTCAGTATATGCTCTATGTATAGCTATATATTTCCCCTGTCTGTTCTCCTACACTGGACACTGTCTGCCTGTTACCTAAGCCCCCCTCATGATTTTTGCGACACCTCCTCCTCTCCCTGCACTTTCTGTCTTCTTGGTTATTCTGTGTTTTAAGATATAATCTGTAAATTCCATTGAATTGGTCAGTATTGCTTTAGACTTGATAATGGAAGGAACTCTTCCGAAAGCTTGTCAACTTGTAAATGTATAGTTAGTCCAATAAAAAAAGTATCATTGCTCAATGCAATACTCTTGTTATTTTGAGATATATATATATATATACACACATATAAACATATATACAGTATATATATATATATATATACAGCTCTGATGAAGCGCATGTGCGCATGCGCGAAACGCGTCAGGTGTTAATGTCTTGGCTTCACCTATGTACACCCTGCTAATAAACTGGTTTTGAACTGACCTTGGATTAAGCATCGGCCTCTGTTTGTCCTCTTCTGGGGATCTTCTGCTTCCTATATATATATATATAAAAATAACAACAATTAAAATTATGGGGAGGCGAAAAGTGAGTTTAAAATCCTCCACTAAAAACAAAATATAGAGAAAATAACTAATTGTGTAAACCATTTACAAATCTAAACAAGTCAGAAGACTTGTTTTAAACCCAGAAACTCTCTGACTACACTGTTTCAAATGCAGCAAAGGAATCTGGGTAAGATATGCAAATGAGGTTCACAATGACTCACCTTTTTACTTTTAGCCTGCTTTTTAAGGCAGACTTCCCTTTATGCCATAGCACTGCTGCATTACACAGCTTTTATGCTTAGCTAGGGTTAGTACAGGGATTTAGACCAATCCCAGGACAGCTGTTTCATGGTTATTGCCACTCATCAGCTGGGAGTAGGTTAAATCACTGCTTGGTAAAGTTCATTTCTGGGGGAAATTCAACAACAATTAAAATTATGGGGAGGCGAAAAGTGAGTTTAAAATCCTCCACTTCTGACTTGTTTAGATTTGTAAATGGTTTACACAATGAGTTATTTTCTCTATATTTTGTATTTAGTGGAGGATTTTAACCCCTTAATGACCGCAGCACTTTTCCATTTTCTGTCCGTTTGGGACCAAGACTATTTTTACATTTTTGCGGTGTTTGTGTTTAGCTGTAATTTTCCTCTTACTCATTTACTGTACCCACACATATTATATACCCTTTTTCTCAACATTAAATGGACTTTCTAAAGATACCATTATTTTCATCATATCTTATAATTTACTATAAAAACCTTATAAAATATGAGGAAAAAATGGAAAAAACACACTTTTTCTAATTTTGACCCCCAAAATCTGTTACACATCTACAACCACCAAAAAACACCCATGCTAAATAGTTTATACATTTTGTCCTGAGTTTAGAAATACCCAATGTTTACATCTTCTTTGCTTTTTTTGCAAGTTATAGGGCAATAAATACAAGTAGCACTTTGCTATTTCCAAACCACTTTTTTTTTAAAAAATTAGCGCTAGTTACATTGGAACACTAATATCTTTCAGGAATCCCTGAATATCCCTTGACATGTATATATATATTTTTAGAAGACATCCCAAAGTATTGATCTAGGCCCATTTTGGTATATTTCATGCCACCATTTCACCGCCAAATGCGATCAAATAAAAAAAATTGTTCACTTTTTCACAAATTTTTTCACAAACTTTAGGTTTCTCACTGAAATTATTTACAAACAACTTATGCAATTATAGCATAAATGGTTGTAAATGCTTCTCTGGGATCCCCTTTGTTCAGAAATAGGAGACATATATGGCTTTGGCTTTGCTTTTTGGTAATTGAAGGCTGCTAAATGCCACTGCGCACAATACGTGTATTATGCCCAGCAGTGAAGGGGTTAATTAGGGAGCATGTAGGGAGCTTCTAGGGTTAATTTTAGCTTTAGTGTAGTGTAGTAGAAAACCCCAAGTATTGATCTAGGCCCATTTTGGTATATTTCATGCCACCATTTCACCGCCAAATGCGATCAAATTAAAAAAAACGTTATTTTTTTCACAATTTTAGGTTTCTCACTGAAATTATTTACAAACAGCTTGTGCAATTATGGCAAAAATGGTTGTAAATGCTTCTCTGGGATGCCCTTTGTTCAGAAATAGCAGACATATATGACTTTGGCGTTGCTTTTTGGTTATTAGAAAGTCGCTAAATGCTGCTGCGCATCACACTTGTATTATGGCTAGCAGTGAAGGGGTTAATTAGGTAGTTTGTAGGGAGCTTGCAGGGTTAATTTTAGCTTTAGTGTAGATATCAGCCTCCCACCTGACACATCCCACCCCCTGATCCCACCCAAACAGCTCCCTTCCCTCCCCCACCCCACAATGGTCCCCGCCAACTTAAGTACTGGCAGAAAGTCTGCCAGTACTAAAATAAAAGTTTTTTTTTTTTTAAAAGAAGAAAAAAAGCATATTTACATATGCTGTGTTTAGGATCCCCCCTTAGCCCCCAACCTCCTTGATCCCCCCCAAAACAGCTCTCTAACCCTCCCCCTCTGCCTTATTGGGGGCCATCTTGGGTACTGGCAGCTGTCTGCCAGGACCCAATTTGCACAAAACAAATGTTTATTTTTTATTTTTTATTTTCTGTAGTGTAGTGTAGCTTCCCCCCCCCACCCCACGGACCAACCCCCACCACCTAAATGACACCTAAGGGTTTTTTTATACATTATAGGTCCCGCTTTTATTTTGTTTTGGGACACATTTTTTCTGTAGTGTAGCGGTTCCCACCCGCTCCCTCCCCATGCACGAACTTCCCCGCCCACGATCCCGCCCCCCTCCACATGACCAGGGCCATCGATGGCCGCCACCCACCTCCCACACCGGCTCCCACCCACCAACGATACCGGCCATCGATGTCCGGTGCAGAGAGGGCCACAGAGTGGCTCTCTCTTCATCGGATGGCCGTAAAAGGTTATTGCAGGATGCCTCCATATCGAGGCATCACTGCAATAACCGGAAAGCAGCTGGAAGTGAGCAGGATCGCTTCCAGCTGCTTTCCACACCGAGGACGTGCAGGGTACGTCCTCAGGCGTTAACTGCCTTTTTTTCTGAGGACGTACCCTGCACGTCCTCGGTCATTAAGGGGTTAAACTCACTTTTCGCCTCCCCATAATTTTAATTGTTGTTGAATTTCCCCCAGAAATGAACTTTACCAAGCAGTGATTTAACCTACTCCCAGCTGATGAGTGGCAATAACCATGAAACAGCTGTCCTGGGATTGGTCTAAATCTCTGTACTAACCCTAGCTAAGCATAAAAGCTGTGTAATGCAGCAGTGCTATGGCATAAAGGGAAGTCTGTCTTAAAAAGCAGGCTAAAAGTAAAAAGGTGAGTCATTGTGAACCTCATTTGCATATCTTACCCAGATTCCTTTGCTGCATTGAAAACAGTGTAGTCAGAGAGTTTCTGGGTTTAAAGCAAGTCTTCTAGATTTGTAAATGGTTTACACAATGAGTTATTCTCTCTCTCTCTCTCTCTCTCTCTCTCTCTCTCTCGCTTTATATATATATATATATATATATATATATACACACACACACTCATATACTGTATATACACACACACAGTATATATACAAACACACAGTATATATATATATATATATATATATATATATATATATATATATACATACATACATACAAACACACACACACATATACTGTATATATACACACACAGTATATATATACACACACACAGTATATATATATACACACACACACACAGTATATATATATACACACACACACACAGTATATATATATACACACACACACACAGTATATATACACACACACAGTATATATACAAACACAGTATATATATATACACACACACACACAGTATATATACACACACACAGTATATATACACACACAGTATATATACAAACACACAGTATATATATATATATATATATATATATATATATATATATATATATATATATATATATATATATATATACATACATACATACATACAAACACACACATATACTGTATATACACACACACAGTATATATATATACACACACACACACAGTATATATACACACACACAGTATATATACACACACAGTATATATACAAACACACACACACATATACTGTATATACACACACACAGTATATATACACACACAGTATATATACAAACACACAGTATATATATATATATATATATATATATATACATACATACATACATACAAACACACACATATACTGTATATACACACACACAGTATATATATATATATATATATATATATATATATATAGATCGGCTGGTATGATGTAGCACTTGGGGATTAGGGGAGTTTTGGGGTTTATTATTTACAGATTCACATTTAAAGACCCAAGTGTTGATGTTTATGTTTCTGATGAAACCACATGTATAGAGAAACGTGTTAATTGTTTATTATGCAGGGATTATTGTATACTAGTCCCATTTATTTTTATATCATAAATTCAGGAGTGTGGTCTCCTGAATTTGAATTGCAAATATTTCTTCTACAGAAGGCGTCTGTCTATTGAGGGATCAGTGAGCTGAGCCACTGTGAGAGTCCAGTCTGACCCTATAATCACAAGGGAATAGTTTATTTTACAGTTTATTGAGCGGGACCAAGCTACTTCTTAGTAACATTTAATTTTGATGTGCCTGTGGATTACACTTCAGCCATGTATTAGTTAATTACGTTTCTAACTGTGCCATATATGTGCCAGACTGAAGTCATGTATTAGTTAATTACATTTCTAACTGTGCCATATATATGCCAGACTGAAGCCATGTATTAGTTAATTACATTTCTAACTGTGCCATATATGTGCCAAACTGAAGCCATGTATTAGTTAATTATGTTTCTAACTGTGCCATATATGTGCCAGACTGAAGCCATGTATTAGTTAATTACGTTTCTAACTGTGCCATATATGTGCCAGACTGAAGCCATGTATTAGTTAATTACATTTCTAACTGTGCCATATATGTGCCAGACTGAAGCCATGTATTAGTTAATTACATTTCTAACTGTGCCTTATATGTGCCAGACTGAAGCCATGTATTAGTTAATTACATTTCTAACTGTGCCATATATGTGCCAGACTGAAGCCATATATTAGTTAATTACATTTCTAACTGTGCCATATATGTGCCAAACTGAAGCCATGTATTAGTTAATTACGTTTCTAACTGTGCCATATATGTGCCAGACTGAAGCCATGTATTAGTTAATTACGTTTCTAACTGTGCCATATATGTGCCAGACTGAAGCCATGTATTAGTTAATTACATTTCTAACTGTGCCATATATGTGCCAGACTGAAGCCATGTATTAGTTAATTACGTTTCTAACTGTGCCATATATGTGCCAGACTGAAGCCATGTATTAGTTAATTACGTTTCTAACTGTGCCATATATGTGCCAGACTGAAGCCATGTATTAGTTAATTACATTTCTAACTGTGCCATATATGTGCCAGACTGAAGCCATGTATTAGTTAATTACATTTCTAACTGTGCCATATATGTGCCAGACTGAAGCCATGTATTAGTTAATTACGTTTCTAACTGTGCCATATATGTGCCAGACTGAAGCCATATATTAGTTAATTACGTTTCTAACTGTGCCATATATGTGCCAGACTGAAGCCATGTATTAGTTAATTACGTTTCTAACTGTGCCATATATGTGCCAGACTGAAGCCATGTATTAGTTAATTACGTTTCTAACTGTGCCATATATGTGCCAGACTGAAGCCATGTATTAGTTAATTACATTTCTAACTGTGCCATATATGTGCCAGACTGAAGCCATGTATTAGTTTATTACATTTCTAACTGTGCCATATATGTGCCAGACTGAAGCCATGTATTAGTTAAGTACATTTCTAATTGTGCCATATATGTGGCAGACTGAAGCCATGGTGAGTGAAACAGCCAATGGGAAAATCACCTATTTTATAAATGCAGCAGCTAAAATTGTTCTTTACAAATGACTTGTGTATCTAAAGTTAGTTGCATTTGGTTGTTAATCACATACTGACTCTGCATTACAAGTATTACCCAACAGCTATAAACAGATAACCAGACTCACTGGCTTTAAGTCAATGTGATGAATTCAACTTACTTTAGTGCCACTGTATTTTTAGTCCCATACTCTGCCCACATGCTATAGATGACAACATAATTATAGCATGTCTCAGGTGTAAAATAGCATCAAATACAGCTGATAGATATTAATTCATGCGATTTACATGTACAGATATATTAACAGTATTAATATGCAAATCCACCCCTCATATATATATATATATATATATATATATATATATATATATATATATATATATATATATATATATGCACCTAATTTAAACACATTATACTAAGATACATATATATTTTGTATTTTAAACTTGTTTCCCCAGCAATTCTTTTTAGTTAACGTTTTAAAAAACAAAGTATAATTTTAACCAACGTTGCACTATTTTACAATCATGAAAAGTTTAGCTTTGTGACGTCCCATTACAAATAGGTCAAACTCTGACAAAATTCAGATGAGGTTTTCTGACTATAGGCACCTATTTAAAAAAAAAAAAAAAGATGGATGTTTGAGAAATACTGAAAATACAACACCTATTTATTAATGTTTGAAAGGTTCTCACAGTTAATATTTAGGATGTAAAGCATTTCACAACCCTTTAAAGGTAATACTCAAAGTCTATAAAGTCAATAACATAAATCTGTGAAACTCATATCTTGCGGGAAAACTTTTGTAGCATTTACAAAGACCAACCCAGCATCACATCTGCAAGCAACGAGTCACTATCCATTATAATCAATAGAGCCGTACCTACCTCATAACTATATACATATTTTATATACAGTATACACACACATATACAGTATATATAAAAAAACACACACTTTTCGTTGCCTAGAAGACATAACCACTTAGCGCTCTCAAGTGTCAACCAATTTAATTATACAGCACCCACCCCACTAAACCTGAAATAATGTATTTCATAACAACGAATTTCAGGAAGGGTTGCAAGATACGGCCCCATACAAGTTAAACGCATTAATTAGAGAGAGAAAATTGCCCAGTCTATTAAACCAGTCTTCCTAACCCTCTGAGACTTAAATCATTGCATCTATTAGAGCCTTAGCCAGACATCATAAATATTCATGGCTTGCATTATATTTTCATTGTTCAAGCACCATAAATGGATGGTAAAAATTTTAAAAGGCTGTTTTTTGGGTAATTTACATGGAAGAAACACTGAACCAATCGTAAACTGACCCATCATCATAAGGTGAACAACCAGCTTCAACTATATCTAATGTCAGAAAATGAGCATCCCCTATTTATTATAATTATTCTTTATTTATAAAGCGCCAACAGATTCTGCAGCGCTGCCATGGGTACAAGGATAAAAGTACAACGGAGAAACAATACAATAACAAACAACATTTTAAAGACAAACGCAGGGGGAATTGAGGGCCCTAGTCCTGTGGGAACTTACAATCTAGATGAATATTACAGTAGATAACAGACATTCAGTCAGTACTTGAACGATAGGAAGAGGTCATACCTGACATAATCCTATTGTATTCCTTAGATAATGAGCTACTAGTTACTAGTTACAGTTATACATGGAAATAGCATGACAACAGAATCTGTGAGTGACAATGCAGACCCATGACAACAGAATCTGTGAGTGACAATGCAGACCCATGACAACAGAATCTGTGAGTGACAATGCAGACCCATGACAACAGAATCTGTGAGTGACAATGCAGACCCATGACAACAGGCTGAATAATAAACGGTATAGCGTTGGTGACAATACCATCAAATGGTGCCTTAAAGGGACTGTCTAGTTAAAATTAAACTTTCATTATTCAGATAGGACAGGTCATTTCTCCAACATTGGTGTGTCCGGTCCACGGCGTCATCCTTACTTGTGGGATATCTCTTCCCCAACAGGAAATGGCAAAGAGTCCCAGCAAAGCTGGCCACACAGTCCCTCCTAGGCTCCGCCCACCTCAGTCATTCTCTTTGCCGTTGCACAGGCAACATCTCCACGGAGATGGTTAAGAGTATGTGGTGTTTAGTTGTAGTTTTTTATTCTTCTATCAAGTGTTTGTTATTTTAAAATAGTGCTGGTATGTACTATTTACTCTGAAACAGAAAAGGATGAAGATTTCTGTTTGTGAGAGGAAGATGATTTTAGCAGACAGTAACTAAAATCGATTGCTGTTTCCACATAGGACTGTTGAGATGAAGTAACTTCAGTTGGGGGAAACAGTTAGCAGACTTTTCTGCTTAAGGTATGACTAGCCATATTTCTAACAAGACCATGTAATGCTGGAAGGCTGTCATTTCCCCTCATGGGGACCGGTAAGCCATTTTCTTAGTCAAACAAACAGAATAAAGGGCTTAAAATGGGCTATAAAACTGGTAGACACTTTTATGGGCTAAATCGATTGCTTTATTTGGGCATTTTATTTATGTTTATGCTGATATTTCCCATTTATAAACTTGGGGAACGTTTATTAAACGGCAGGCACTATGTTAGACACCTTTTCCAGTCAGGGGGCCTTCCTAGTTGTAGGCAGAGCCTCATTTTCGCGCCATTACTGCGCAGTTGTTTTTTGAGAGCAGGACATGCAGATGCATGTGTGAGGATCTGAAAGTTGCTGGAAAAGTTTCTAGAAGGCGTCATTTGGTATCGTGTTCCCCTCTGGGCTTGGTTAGGTCACAGCAAAGGCTGTAGCTGGGACTGTATAGGGGTTAAATTTGTAAACGGCTCCGGTTCCGTTATTTTAAAGGTTAAAGCTCTGAAATTTTTAATGCTTTAAGACACTGTGGTGAAATTTTGGTAATTTTTGAACAATTCCTTCATACTTTTTCACATATTCAGTAATAAAGTGTTTTCTGTTTAAAATTTAAAGAGACAGTAACGGTTTTGTTTTAAAACGTTTTTTGTGCTTTATTGACAAGTTTAAGCCTGTTTAACATGTCTGTGCCTTCGGATAAGCTATGTTCTATATGTATGAAAGCCAATGTGTCTCCCCATTTAAATTTGTGTGATAATTGTGCCATAGCGTCCAAACAAAGTAAGGACAGTACTGCCACAGATAATGAAATTGCCCAAGATGATTCCTCAGATGAGGGGAGTAAACATAATACTACATCATCCCCTACTGTGTCTACACCAGTTTTGCCCACGCAGGAGGCCCCTAGTACATCTAGCGCGCCAATGCTTATTACCATGCAACAATTAACGGCTGTAATGGATAACTCCATAGCAAATATTTTATCCAAAATGCCTACATATCAGAGAAAGCGCGATTGCTCTGTTTTAAACACTGAAGAGCAGGAGGGCGCTGATGATAATTGTTCTGTCATACCCTCACACCAATCTGAAGTGGCCATGAGGGAGGTTTTGTCAGATGGGGAAATTTCAGATTCAGGAAAAATTTCTCAACAAGCTGAACCTGATGTTGTGACATTTAAATTTAAATTAGAACATCTCCGCGCACTGCTTAAGGAGGTGTTATCTACTCTGGATGATTGTGACAACTTGGTCATTCCAGAGAAATTATGCAAGATGGACAAGTTCCTAGAGGTTCCGGTGCACCCCGACGCTTTTCCTATACCCAAGCGGGTGGCGGACATAGTGAATAAGGAGTGGGATAAGCCCGGCATACCTTTTGTTCCCCCCCCTATATTTAAGAAATTATTTCCTATGGTCGACCCCAGAAAGGACTTATGGTAGACAGTCCCTAAGGTCGAGGGGGCAGTTTCTACTCTAAACAAACGCACTACTATTCCTATCGAGGATAGTTGTGCTTTCAAAGATCCTATGGATAAAAAATTGGAGGGTTTGCTTAAAAAGATTTTTGTACAGCAAGGTTACCTTCTACAACCCATTTCGTGCATTGTTCCTGTCACTACAGCAGCGTGGTTCTGGTTCGAGGAACTAGAAAACTCGCTTAGTAGAGAGACTCCATATGAGGAGGTTATGGACAGAGTTCACGCACTTAAGTTGGCTAACTCTTTTATTTTAGATGCTGCTTTGCAATTAGCTAGATTAGCGGCGAAAAATTCAGGGTTTGCAATCGTGGCGCGCAGAGCGCTTTGGCTAAAGTCTTGGTCAGCGGATGTGTCATCCAAGACAAAATTGCTTAACATCCCTTTCAAAGGTAAAACTCTATTTGGACCATAATTGAAAGAGATTATTTCAGACATCACTGGGGGAAAGGGCCACGCCCTTCCACAAGATAGGCCTTTCAAGGCCAAGAATAAGTCTAATTTTCGTTCCTTTCGCAATTTCAGGAACGGACCGGCCTCTAATTCTGCATCCTCTAAGCAAGAGGGTAATGCCTCACAACCCAAACCAGCCTGGAAACCGATGCAAGGCTGGAACAAGGGTAAGCAGGCCAAGAAGCCTGCTGCTGCTAACAAAACAGCATGAAGGAGTAGCCCCCGATCCGGGACCGGATCTAGTAGGGGGCAGACTCTCTCTCTTTGCTCAGGCTTGGGCAAGAGATGTTGAGGATCCCTGGGCGCTAGAAATAGTTTCTCAGGGTTATCTCCTGGAATTCAGGGAACTACCCCCAAGGGGAAGGTTCCACATGTCTCACTTATCCTCAAACCAAATAAAGAGACAGGCTCTTACATTGTGTAGAAGACCTGTTAAAGATGGGAGTGATACACCCAGTTCCAATAAAGGAACTGGGAATGGGATTTTATTCCAATCTGTTCGTAGTTCCCAAAAAAGAGGGAACTTTCAGACCAATTTTGGATTTGAAGATCCTAAACAAATTTCTCAGGGTACCATCGTTCAAGATGGAAACCATTCGAACGATTCTACCCACTATCCAGGAAGGTCAATTTATGACTACCGTGGATCTAAAGGATGCGTACCTACATATTCCTATCCACAAAGAACATCATCATTTCCTAAGGTTCGCCTTTCTGGACAAACATTACCAGTTTGTGGCCCTCCCATTCGGGTTAGCCACTGCTCCAAGGATTTTTACAAAGGTACTAGGTTCCCTTCTAGCGGTTCTAAGACCGGGGGGAATTGCAGTAGTACCTTACTTGGACGACATTCTAATACAAGCATCGTCCCTATCAAAGGCAAAGGCTCATACAGACATCGTTCTGGCCTTTCTCAGATCACACGGATGGAAGGTGAACATAGAAAAGAGTTCTCTGTCTCCGTTCACAAGAGTTCCCTTCTTGGGAACAATAATAGATTCCTTAGAAATGAGGATTTTTCTGACAGAGGTCAGAAAGTCAAAACTTCTAAGCTCTTGTCAAGTTCTTCATTCTGTTCCACGTCCTTCCATAGCGCAGTGCATGGAAGTAGTAGGGTTGATGGTTGCAGCAATGGACATAGTTCCTTTTGCACGAATTCATCTAAGACCATTACAACTGTGCATGCTCAAACAGTGGAATGGGGACTATACAGACTTGTCTCCAATGATTCAAGTAGATCAGAAGACCAGAGATTCACTCCGTTGGTGGCTGACCCTGGACCATCTGTCCCAGGGAATGAGCTTCCGCAGACCAGAGTGGGTCATTGTCACGACCGACGCCAGTCTAGTGGGCTGGGGCGCGGTCTGGGAATCCCTGAAAGCTCAGGGTCTATGGTCTCGGGAAGAGTCTCTTCTCCCGATAAACATTCTGGAACTGAGAGCGATATTCAATGCTCTCAGGGCTTGGCCTCAACTAGCAAAGGCCAGATTCATAAGGTTCCAATCAGACAACATGACGACCGTTGCGTATATCAATCATCAGGGGGGAACAAGGAGTTCCCTGGCGATGAAAGAAGTGACCAAAATAATTCAATGGGCGGAGGATCACTCCTGCCACCTGTCTGCGATCCACATCCCAGGTGTGGAAAACTGGGAGGCGGATTTTCTGAGTCGTCAGACATTCCATCCGGGGGAGTGGGAACTCCATCCGGAGATCTTTGCCCAAATAACTCAATTATGGGGCATTCCAGACATGGATCTGATGGCGTCTCGTCAGAACTTCAAGGTTCCTTGCTACGGGTCCAGATCCAGGGATCCCAAGGCGACTCTAGTAGATGCACTAGTAGCACCTTGGACCTTCAACCTAGCTTATGTATTTCCACCGTTTCCTCTCATTCCCAGGCTGGTAGCCAGGATCAATCAGGAGAGGGCCTCAGTGATCTTGATAGCTCCTGCGTGGCCACGCAGGACTTGGTATGCAGACCTGGTGAATATGTCATCGGTTCCACCATGGAAGCTACCTTTGAGACAGGACCTTCTTGTTCAGGGTCCATTTGAACATCCAAATCTGGTCTCCCTCCAGCTGACGGCTTGGAGGGAGACCAAGCCTGTGCCAGATGTTCAAGCATTTGTTCAGGCTCTGGTTAGGATCAAGCCTGTTTACAGACCTTTGACTCCTCCCTGGAGTCTAAATCTAGTTCTTTTAGTTCTTCAAGGGGTTCCGTTTGAACCTTTACATTCCATAGATATTAAGTTACTATCTTGGAAAGTTTTGTTTTTGGTTGCAATTTGTTCTGCTAGAAGAGTTTCAGAGTTATCTGCTCTGCAGTGTTCTCCGCCCTATCTGGTGTTCCATGCAGATAAGGTGGTTTTGCGTACTAAGCCTGGTTTTCTTCCAAAGGTTGTTTCTAACAAAAATATTAACCAGGAGATAGTTGTACCTTCTTTATGTCCGAATCCAGTTTCAAAGAAGGAACGTTTGTTACACAATTTGGATGTAGTCCGTGCTCTAAAATTCTATTTAGAGGCTACAAAAGATTTCAGACAAACATCTTCTTTGTTTGTTGTTTATTCTGGTAAAAGGAAAGGTCAAAAAGCGACTTCTACCTCTCTTTCCTTTTGGCTTAAAAGCATCATCCGATTGGCTTATGAGACTGCCGGACGGCAGCCTCCTGAAAGAATCACAGCTCACTCCACTAGGGCTGTGGCTTCCACATGGGCCTTCAAGAACGAGGCTTCTGTTGACCAGATATGTAAGGCAGCGACTTGGTCTTCACTGCACACTTTTGCCAAATTTTACAAATTTGATACTTTTGCTTCTTCGGAGGCTATTTTTGGGGGAAAGGTTTTGCAAGCCGTGGTGCCTTCCGTTTAGGTAACCTGATTTGCTCCCTCCCTTCATCCGTGTCCTAAAGCTTTGGTATTGGTTCCCACAAGTAAGGATGACGCCGTGGACCGGACACACCAGTGTTGGAGAAAACAGAATTTATGCTTACCTGATAAATTACTTTCTCCAACGGTGTGTCCGGTCCACGGCCCGCCCTGGTTTTTTAATCAGGTCTGATGAATTATTTTCTCTAACTACAGTCACCACGGTACCATATGGTTTCTCCTATATATTTCCTCCTGTCCGTCGGTCGAATGACTGGGGTGGGCGGAGCCTGGGAGGGACTATATGGCCAGCTTTGCTGGGACTCTTTGCCATTTCCTGTTGGGGAAGAGATATCCCACAAGTAAGGATGACGCCGTGGACCGGACACACCGTTGGAGAAAGTAATTTATCAGGTAAGCATAAATTCTGTTTTTAAACAACTTTCCAATTTACTTTTATCATCAAATGTGCTTTGTTCTCTTGGTATTCTTATTTGAAAGCTAAACCTGGGTAGGCTCATATGCTAATTTCTAAGCCCTTTGAATGCTGCCTCTTATCTGAATGATTTTTTATTTGCTTTTCACAACAAGGAAGTGTTAGTTCATGTGAGCCATATAGAAAACATTGTGCTCATGCTCAGGGAGTTATTTAAGAGTTAGCAAAAGCACTAATTGGCTAAAATGCAAGTCAATAGATAAATAAAAAGTCATGTGATCAGGGGGCTGTCAGAAGAGGCTTAGATACAAGGTAATCACAGAGGTAAAACGTGTATTAATATAACTGTGTTGGTTTTGTAAAACTAGGGAATGGGTAATAAAGGGATTATCTATCTTTTAAAGCAATAAAATTCTGTTGTAGACTGTCCCTTTAAGAAAACCTTAAACCAAAAAGAAAACTGAGTCTTTCTGCGCTAAAGTATAAATATCTGGTGGCCATAACCTTCTCATATCAATATAAACGGAAGCAGCTGAAATACAAATAAATAAAACTTCACTGAACAATACAAAAGTTAAGAAGATTATGAGGAATTGACATTACGTCCAGTGTTGAAAGTCAGGCGCAATTTGTCCCTATAGACGAATTCATTGAGGCCCATTTATCAAGAATGGAGCTTGAGGGCCTGTGTTTCTGGCGAGTCTTCAGACTCGCCAGAAACGCAAGTTATGGAGCAGCGGTCTAAAGACTGCTCTAAAGACCGCTGCTCCATAAACCTATCTGCCTGCTCTGATGAGGCGGACAGACATTGCCACAATTCAACCCAATCGAGTACGATCGGGTTGATTGACACCCCCTTGCTGGCGGCCGATTGGCCCCAAGTCTGCAGGGGGCGGCGTTGCACCAGCAGCTCACAAGAGGCCTCATCGACTGGTTACAGGTGCACCTACACCGTCAATTATACTATCCAAACTGGCACACAGTAGAATTGATTAAATACAATTTAGCAAATATTCTTTTAACTATTTGGGTGCTGATAAGAAATTCTGATGAAGAATACTAACTTATAAATCAGTTAAACGGTTACCTAACTGAATGGAAGTTAGTGCAGCACAAAAATACCGTAATACAGGCGCTAATGGATGACACATTATCTAACACAGGAACCCAGTTAAAGGGGCGCTCAAGTGATTCATGATTCAGAAAGAGCAGCAATTCTAAACAACTTTCCAATTAACTTCCATTAGCAAAATGTGCTTTTATATTTACGTTTTTGGTCACCAGCTCCTACTGAGCATGTGCACGGATTCACAGAATATACGTATATGCATTTGTGATTGGCTGATAGCTGTCACATGGTACAGGGGGAGTGGAAATAGACAGAACTTAATAATCTACTGCTCATTTTAATTTCAGACTAAGCTGTAGCGAATCCAGTTGTCTCGACCTCGCTAAATGCCAACAGCGTTTAACATTGCACAAGCACTTCTGGTGAAATGCTTGTGCAATGCTGCCCCCTGCTCACTGATTGGCTGCTAGCAGGGGTCGTCAATCATCCTGATGAAACGATGAGGCTCCGAAGCAGCATCGGCTGCTTAATAAATGGAGCCCTAGGTGCAATTGCATTGTCTTTTTATCATGCATGTGTTAATTATTCTGTATTTCCTGTCCCTTTAACCTCTACGCCTATAAGCAGCCCATCTGCTCTCTCTAAGGCCCTGAGCAACTTTATTAGCACAAGCCATTCCTATTAGTTGTATCGCCTGCTGCCCAGTGTGCACGTGCTCAAATAAACAAGGATTTTGTGTTACAATTTATCAGTTGTAAGTATAACCTGCTGCCCAGTGTGCACGTGCTCAAATAAACAAGGATTTTGTGTTACAATTTATTAGTTGTGAGTATCGCCTGCTGCCCAGTGTGCACGTGCTCAAATAAACAAGGTTTTTGTGTTACAATTTATCAGTTGTAAGTATAACCTGCTGCCCAGTGTGCACGTGCTCAAATAAACAAGGATTTTGTGTTACAATTTATTAGTTGTGAGTATCGCCTGCTGCCCAGTGTGCACGTGCTCAAATAAACAAGGTTTTTGTGTTACAATTTATCAGTTGTAAGTATAACCTGCTGCCCAGTGTGCACGTGCTCAAATAAACAAGGATTTTGTGTTACAATTTATTAGTTGTGAGTATCGCCTGCTGCCCAGTGTGCACGTGCTCAAATAAACAAGGATTTTGTGTTACAATTTATTACTTGTGAGTATCGCCTGCTGCCCAGTGCGCACATGCTCAAATAAACAAGTATTGTGTGTTACAATTTATTACTTGTGAGTATCGCCTGCTGCCCAGTGCGCACGTGCTCAAATAAACAAGTATTGTGTGTTACAATTTATCAGTTGTGAGTATCGCCTGCTGCCCAGTGCGCACGTGCTCAAATAAACAAGGATTTTGTGTTACAATTTATTACTTGTGAGTATCGCCTGCTGCCCAGTGCGCACGTGCTCAAATAAACAAGGATTTTGTGTTACAATTTATCAGTTGTGAGTATCACCTGCTGCCCAGTGTGCACGTGCTCAAATAAACAAGGTTTTTGTGTTACAATTTATCAGTTGTGAGTATTGCCTTCTGCCCAGTGTGCACATGCTCAAATAAAACAAGTATTGTGTGTTACAATTTATTAGTTGTGAGTATCACCTGCTGCCCAGTGTGCACATGCTCAAATAAACAAGGATTTTGTGTTACAATTTATCAGTTGTGAGTATCGCCTGCTGCCCTGTGTGCACATGCTCAAATAAACAAGGATTTTGTGTTACAATTTATTAGTTGTGAGTATCACCTGCTGCCCAGTGTGCACATGCACAAATAAAAAAAGGATTTTGTGTTACAATTTATTAGTTGTGAGTATTGCCTGCTGCCCAGTGTGCACATGCTCAAATAAAACAAGTATTGTGTGTTACAATTTATTAGTTGTGAGTATCACCTGCTGCCCAGTGTGCACGTGCTGAAATAAAACAAGGATTTTGTGTTACAATTTAGTTTTCACCTGATTGGAAACTAATTGCTAGAGGTAGTTTAATTCAGTTTAATTCCCCTGCTTTTGTGTCATTTGTTCTCCAGGGGCGCGATCCGATATACGGCGTCGTTTTCGGCGCAAGCGAGGGAACCCGCGCCGCCCATAATTTCACCTCACAACTCAAGCTATCCAATATACTGCACCGTCAGATGCTAAACTGGCGTAAGTATGAAAACCAGCTATCAACTAAAATGTGCGCAAATACACATTTTAGTCGTCGCAAGTACTTACGCCACTATTTTGTTCATGTAAAGTCTCAATAAAGAGTAGTTTGATGCAAATTAGGCTACGAAACGTAAAAAATAACCGCCAGGTCTAAAAGATGCGCCAAGTAATTTCGCGATTCAAAATTCATACATAAACCCATGTGCAGCCGCCATTTTCTTTAGTGTGTTTGGTTGGTTCTTGGAGCTACAGCACACTACAGTGAGTTCAGTTATTTAGTAAGAGCAGTGAAAGAGGCGCAATTCATCAAATTTAGTTAGGTCGGATTTGTGTTTGGTTAAGCTTGTACATTTACTTACACATATTTTTACATATTGCACACATTTTGCATACATACATATACAAAATACACAACACTTTTTTTTTCTAACACCTCACACATTTTATTTATCTTTTACAGTGTGATAGGCTGAGTGTTTGGTTGTGATTGTGTGTGATTGAAGTGGGAGTGAGTGTGAGTGTGTGAGTGTGTGTAGTATGAGGATGGCAGGGAGAGGTAGGGCGGGGGGAGGAGGGGAGTGGAGTTGCAGGGAGAGGATTCTTGTAGTGGACAGGAGGAGCAGCAGAGTCCCCGTCAGGGAGTAAGTGGAGTGGGGAGAGAGAGAGCCAAAAGGGAGGATGGGAGTGGGGTTGCCCCGAGGCCAGACACACTCAGAAGAGGGACAGAGGGTGCACATGGGGACAGATGGGGGGAGGAGGGAGAGGATAGGGAGGCCAGGCGGCCACAGACGATGAGCGCATGAGATGCCTGAACTTCTCGTTCGATGAGAATGTTGCGTTAATTCAATGCCGTCCTGGAGAACCACAGTGCACTCTTTGGCCAGGAGAAGGGCAAAGGAGTTGGCCGAAGGCGTAAGGCAGCATGGTTGTTGGTCGAGGATGCTGTAAACAGCGTGGCCCTGCAGAGGAGGACTGTCGAGGGCCTTAAAAAAAGATGGAACGATTGCAAGAGGCGGGTGAAGGAAAAAATGGGCCAAGAAGCCATGCACCAGAGGGGAATAGGCGGTGGTCCTCACCAGGAGGCGGAATATAATGAGTGGCAGGAGCTCATTCTCAGGTCCCTGAGCGTCACAGCAGTCCATGGACTTCCAGGGGCTCGTGACTTAGGGGCTGCAACATCAGCACACCATGCTGGTGAGTAACATCCCACAAACCAGTATTATATGTATTTGAGATATAACATCCTTTAATGTCACACATTCATGTACACAATGAGGAGCATGGTATTTGGCCTACTAACAAAAACATCTACAATTAGATTTCACATTAAAGGGACATTAAACCAAATCTTTTTATTTTATTATTCAGATAGAGAATACAGTTTTAAACAACATCCCAATTTACTTCTATTATTTAATTTGCTTCATTATTCTGATATTCTTTGTTTATTAAATCTCAATGCACATGGGTGAGCCAATCACATGAGGCATTGATGTGCAGCCACCAATCAGCAGCTTCTGAGCCTATCTAGATATGCTTTTCCGCAAAGAATATCAAGAGAATGAATCAAATTAGGTAATGGAAGTAAATTAGAAAGTTGTTTAAAATTGCATGCTCTAGCTGAATCGTGAAAGAATAAAAATGGGTTTAATGTATATTTAATGCTACTTAACACATTGAAATTCATGATATGAGGTGGAATAGTGAAATAGAAGTAATGGTGTTACCTTACAGCGCTATGGATGGAAGACCTATGGCTCCTGTCTAAAGTGGGTCCCCAAATACCCACAGAGTGGAATATAGGTTAACAAATAGCTAGATAGGAGCACCAAAAATAGGCGAGGTCTTCAAGTGGTAGAGAATTAAGTATAATGTTAGACCACAGGTGGGAATAACACTATGTGTATTTTATAGCACTAATATTGGACCACAGAAGTGGTAATGGCACTATCTAAATGCGTGGACAAAGTTCGAGATATGTGTATAGCACAGAAAAGACTCTGAAATAGTCTTCACAAAGATATCACGAAAATAAATTACATTAATAGACATGGATCCATGTTGACATTAAAAATTATGTTGTCTAAAACAATTAACGCTGGTAAAAATAAAATATATTGTAAAATATAACTCTTAATACATGAGCCTCACAATTAGAAATGAGGACTACAGTGGAGGCGTGAGCACGCTATCAAATTGACGCTAACAGATTAGACCTGTTACAAATAAAACATAATGTACTGTGGCTAGTATACAGAAAAAAGGTACAAGCCCATGAAGTGGGTGATCTAGTTACTGATACAGTAATGCTAGTGAATCATGTAAGTGATAAAAACAACAGAGAAACAACAGAAAAAATGAACGATGACGTAGAAGTGATGATAGTTAGTTCCAAAAACGTGATCCACAAAAAATGATGATAATAATGAAACAAAAACAGTCCAATTCAGTGAAAACAGTCCAATTCAGTGAAAACAATATATCTACAAATTGTTCTTCAATCCACAAATGTGAAAAAAGTTATAAAAAATGATGAAAAAATGTGAGCAATTAATGTGTACACAAAACTAGTGGAGGTGATCACAAAAAAAAAACATATAAAGATGTGGTATAGAGCTTAAGTGTTCCTGGATGTTACTCTGTTAATTTGAAATGTCCCTTTTGTTGTAATCCTAACAATGAGGGATAAAAAATGTAGAAAAAGTAAAAAAGTAAAAAATAAAAATAAAAATAAATCTGGGAAGTCCTCAAAACCTGTGAATAAAAAATAATAACATAGTGTGATACTGTTTAAATATTCAATAGTTAAAAGGAATATAGCTCACCATATACTTGTCAACGCGTTTCGGACCACAAAAGAGGCCTTTTTCAAGAATATTCAATGGAATAGTGAAATACTAACATGTCTCAGAGTAACACAGGCCACAAGCCACATGTAGAGTTTTCAGTAAATGGACACTATAGCCATCACAATACTTTTAGCTCAAGAAAGCACGTTATGTGTCTACATCAGGCTAAAGGAAATTGTGTGACCATAGTGTCACTTAAAGAACACATTTTCTCCATCACTGACATGTACACATATCTATTGTATGAAACACATACATGTATACCTCCACCACCAGTCCAAAGAATGCATCCACCTCCACCACCAGTCCGAGGAATGCATCCACCTCCACCACCAGTCCAAAGAATGCAGCAACAAGGACAGTATGCTCCCAGGCATGAGCTGGGTTGGATTGCCTCTGTTGAGGACCCAGACGTGATGACACCAACATTGTCAGACGAGCCCTGGCAAGATACCTTGCCGGAGGATTATTCTTTTGGCTTTGAGGGGGAGCCAAGTCAGCCCCAAAGGGTACATGTCTTTACCCCCCCTCAATATCAGGCCAATCAGGGCTTTTACGCACAGGACATGCAAACTGGACAGGCTGAGTGGGCGCACACTAGCCATCAATGGGACTACCAGTCCACCCGGAGAGCTCCACCATCCTCTTCCCTTGGAAGAGCTCCACCATCTGAAGAGGAGCATATAGCTGTAGTTGTCCCTGATGCAGCACCAGCTGTAGTTGTCCCTGATGCAGCACCAGCTGTAGTTGTCCCTGATGCAGCCCCAACTGTAGTTGTCCCTGATGCAGCACCAGCTGTAGTTGTCCCTGATGCAGCACCAGCTGTAGTTGTCCCTGATGCAGCACCAGCTGTAGTTGTCCCTGATGCAGCCCCAACTGTAGTTGTCCCTGATGCAGCACCAGCTGTAGTTGTCCCTGATGCAGTACCAGCTGTAGTTGTCCCTGATTCAGCAGCAGCTGAGGATGTCCATGATGCACCAGCAGCTAGAGCTGAATCTGCGCCTAGAATCCCTGCTGGTCAACAGCCAGTAGATCCTCTCTATTCTCCCATGGGCGATAAATACATTTCCTTCCAGAGGAGGCTCATAGCAAGCTGCGAGAGAAGACAAAGAGATTCACAGGAGCCAACAGAGTTTACCATTGAGCTGCAACGGGACATGGCAGCATCCTTAAATGGAATAGTCCAAAACCAGTCTCAGATGATGAGAGTTATCTCAGACATGCAGATGCAGACTGACAACAGATGGAACAAAACCAACTGTTGGGTGTGTTGGTTGAGCACTTCACACACCAGCAGGACATTGCCTCCAGCCTCTCATCTGTGGCCAGCACTCCTGCAGAATCCTCTGAATCCACACAACCCAGGAGAACCAGGAGATCCACTCCAGGCACCTCAGCCCCCTCATCCAAGAAGCCTAAAAATAAATAAATATTGTTATATTTCAGCATAAATCTTGTCCTCTGTTATTTACCATATAATTGTCATCCACATCCATGTGAGGGGTGTTTTATACACTAATATTGTTGAAACATATAATAAGGCCTGTGTGGAAATGGCCCAAAAAAGGTAATATCATCATGTTTATGACATATTCATGTTTTATAAACCACATCACATAGTTATTCTGAGAACTAGAAGGGTGCAACCGTACTACACAAATATTTGGGGGATGCCAGTAAAATGCCTACTCTCGGTAGACTTTATTTGTTGGCTGGAGTGCTTATGCATAAGACAATGGTTTTGAACACTATTAGTTAAACTCGCTGCAGGATGCATTTTGATAGCACTTTGATACATAGTTGTGTATGAAGGGTACATATAGTGATATTCACTTTTAAGATGTAAATCAAGGTTTCTCACATCCAATAGAAATTGACCCATGTGCAGGGATAGGCACGAGCCAAGGCTGTGGCGGACATTTTCTAAGGTAAAGACCTTTAGTGAAGGACACCTTGCCTATCCCTGCACATGGGTATATATATCTAAATAATAATGTTTTTACAGAAGGTGTGAACATAAGGTATAAACATCCATTTTCATTCTTCTAAATGATAGTCAATAAATTATAGTGACCAAAACATGAATTGAACTAATGATATATTTTCAGTAATTAGGGTGGTTAAGGGAATGGGGGTGGGATGTAGTAGTTTCACTTACATGCAGCGGAAATCCGCAGTATGTAATTCGATCACCAGCTGCAGCAGGGGCAGCACCATGACCAGGGACCTCAGCAGCAACTATAGAATCAGCATGTGTAGACAGAACAACAGGGGATTGTAGGGCTTCCAGCACCCCTTGTGCCCCATGATGCACCCTTGTGCCCAATGATGCACCCCTTGTGCCCCATGATGCACCCCTTGTGCCCCATGATGATGCACCCTTGTGCCCAATGATGCTGCCTCTCTATGGAAAGCAGGAAAACATGGTGGCTAATGAGGATGTGCTTTGGCGGGTTTTTAGGCTTCCTGTTGAGAGGTTGTGCTGTTTGTGATTGGTGTGACACACTTGCAGGGGCAGGAATAATGAATGCTTTGAAGAGGTTAACTATTTGTGATCAAGCTGCTGATATGTATGTTGTTAAGCATGCATTTGCTAGGCCTTCAGAGAGTTACGTTGGTTTCTAAGTCAGTGCAAGGGTTGCTGCGCCTGCAATTTGTGGCAAGATGAGAATGGAGTAGATTTTCTGAATTCTGCGCGCGTAAGTCCTTACGCTGTATATTGGATACCAAATTGCGCCTGTTTTGTATGTCAGTCTATGGGTCAAAAAAATACGGGCGAAGGCTGAAATATATGCGCGTAACTTCTAAGTTACAACATATATAGGATACCAAACCCGCGCAAAATTTTGCGTCGCCGGCTTTTGCTGGCGACGCTGCATATCGGATCTGGCCCCAAGTCTCTCTTTCTGGTATGTGTATATGTATATTGAGCACATGAATTTAGGTTGTTAAAATTAAGTCCTGCCTTCATTGTAATGTTGTTCAATATGTCTTACTTCTAATGTTTAGCCATGTGATGTTCAATCCTTATCAATACTTGCTATTATTCTAAAATGTATAGCTGTCTTATGCCATAGTTTTAACCTCCTCCAAATTATATTGTCTGTTTACTTAAAGGGACATGAAACCCAATTTTTTTCTTTCATGATTTAGAAAGAGCATACAATTCTAAACAACTTTCTAATTTACTTCTATTATCTATTTTGCTTCATTCTCTGGATATTCTTTGCTGAAAAGCATATCTAGATATGCTTAGTAGCTGTTGATTGGTAGCTGCACTTAGATGCCTCCTGTGATTGGTTCACTGTGTGCATTGCTATTTCTTCATTAAAGTATATCTAAAGAATAAAGCAAATTAGGTAATAGAAGTAAATTGGAATGTTGTTTACAATTATATTCTCTACCTTAATCATGAAAGAAAATGTTTGGGTATAGTGTCCCTTTAATTCATCTCACCCTGACCAGACCAAAATCTAACATTCCAATTGGCCTTTCCAATTGTCTTTGATTAGCAATCAACTAAATTTAGTGGACTCAGCTGACTGCCCTGTCTGTATATATTCCACACTAGTTTGGGAGGTGCATTGCACAGGGGGGGGGGTGCATTGCCTGGGCAGTGTACATTTTAACAATAGCATATGTTCACATTTCTAAAGTGAACATTTTATAAGTGAGGCACTAATTTGAGAATTATACAAGAATTGAGCAAGGATTGGGCAAGGGGCAAGACACAAGGAAAGTACTCTTGTAATACTGTGTTTTATGTATCTCATTGTATCCTTTTGCAAGTGCTGCTGTAACACTGTGTCTTATGTGTTTACTTGGTTCCCACTTTCATAATAATGTTCAATATCTTCATACTCCTTTTTGCTACCTCTTGTCTCTATAACAAACTACATTATTCATTTACTCGTTCTCCCTCTCCACCTGCACTGTTCATTAGCCCATCTCTCTTATACTCACCTTACTTTTGTACTCATGAACTTTACCTATTCCTAAACACTCTCTCTCCCCCCTGCACTTCAGCCCAAAAACAGTCTCACTACTGCAAATCTGCTTCTCATCTCATGTCACTCTCCCTCTTGCTCATACTAGCTGCTGGCGACATCTCCCCTAATCCTGTTTCCTCACAACCTCCTAGCCTTTCACATCCCTGTGTGCCTTTCAATAGACTTCATAAACAAAACTCTGGTAACCTTAACCGCATTCCTCTTACATCTAAAACCACCTCAACCTTCACTTGTGCACTCTGGAACTCTCGCTCTGTTTGCAACAAGCCCACTTCTATCCATCCATGATCTCTTTATCTCCCACTCTCTTATCCTTCTGGCTCTTACAGAAACCTGGCTCTCTGCTTCAGACACAGCATCCACTGCTGCACTGTCACATGGGGGGTCTCCATTTCAGCCATACTCCTAGGTCTGGCAATAGACAAGGAGGTGGTGTTAGTACTTTACTTTCCTTTGCACCTTTCAACAAATACAGCCCTTCTCTTCACTCACATTTTCTTCATTTGAAGCACACATGATTCGGTTATTCTCTCCCCTCTCTATACGTTTTGCAGTCATATACCGCCCCCTGGCTCCCCAACTCAATTTTTAGATCACTTTGCTGCCTGGCTTCCTTTTTCCCTTCCCTCAGACACCCCTGACCTCATTATTGGCGACTTCAACATCCCTCTTGACAATCCCACTGCCTCCTCTGCAAAACAACTTCTTCAACTCACTTCCTCTTTCGGCCTGTCACAATAAACTGACTCTCCCACTCACAAAGATGGTCATTCCCTTGATCTGATTTTCACCTATCTATGCACCATCTCAAATTTAACAAACTCCCCTTTTCCTCTCTCTGACCGTCATCTCCTAACTTGCAACATCACTTCCGTACCTACAACTCCCCCTCCCTCTACCCCTCACACCAAACTTCACAGAAGCACTAAGTCATTAGATCTGCAACAGCTCGCTAGCTCTCTCAAAACTCTCCTCTCATCCATCACCTCCTTTTCCTTCCCTGACCAATCTATCTGCCATTATAACTCTACCCTTACATCGGTCATTGACAATCTGGCCCCTCCAACCATAGCTCTGAAACCACACTCTCATCCTCAGCCCTGGCATACTCCTCTGACACGGTACCTACGCAGATGTTCCCGTACTGCTGAGCGACACTGGAGGAAATCTGGGAGTTCAGCTGACTTTCTTCATAACAAGTTCATCCTGAACTCCTACTATTCTGCTCTTAATCTCTATAAGCAACAATACTTCTCTAATCTCATCTCTACTCTTTCCTCTAACCCAAAACGTCTGTTCTCCACGTTCAATACTCTTCTTCACCCACCCCCACCTACTAATACAACCTCTCTCTCAGCTCAAGATTTTGCCAGCCACTTCAATAACAAAATTGACTCCATCAGAAGTGAAATCAGCTTTCAACATACTACCAATCTCCCACCCCCTCAAAAGCTCACAATCATCCAAAACCCAAAGATCCAAAAATGCAGCTCTTTTGCCCCTGTTAACGAGGATGAAGTTTCTGCCCTTATACTGTCCTCCCACCTCACTACCTGTCCCCTCGACCCCATCCCCTAACAGCTACTCCCGTCCCTCTCTTCTATCCTCACCCCCATACTCACACACATTTTTTAACCTCTCCCTTAGCACTGGTATATTTCCCTCATCTTTAAAACATGCACTGGTCACACCTATCCTCAAAAAACCTTCCCTCGATCCAACCTACCCATCCAACTACCGCCCTATTTCCCTACTCCCTCTTGCCTCAAAGCTCCTCGAAAAGCTAGTATACACACGTATATCCCATTTCCTTACACTAAACTCTCTTCTTGACCCACTGCAATCTGGATTTCGTCCCCATCATTCTATAGAGACAGCAATTGTCAAGGTTACCAATGACCTGCTTACAGCAAAATCCAAAGGCCACTTCTCTCTGCTTATCCTCCTTGACCTGTCTGCAGCATTTGACACTGTTGACCACCCTCTTCTGCTCCAAAACCTCCAATCCTTCGGCATCTGTAAAACAGCTCTCTCGTGGTTCTCTTCCTATCTGACTAACCATACATTTAGTGTAGCCTTCTCCGGAGCATCCTCTGCCCCGTTACCACTTTCTGTTGGAGTACCTCAAGGCTCTGTCCTCGGTCCCCTTCTCTTTTCAATCTACACGTCATCATTAGGTTCCTTAATAAAGTCCCATGGGTTTCAATATCATTCGTATGCCGATGACACCCAAATCTACCTCTCTGCACCACACCTACCTCCTTCCTTACTAACCCGTGTCACTAACTGTCTTTCTCATATCTCATCTTGGATGTCCTCTCACTAACTTAAGCTAAATCTCTCCAAAACTGAACTCCTTCCAATGTCTCCAACCCCAAAATTTCTGTAACTGTTGATAATTCCATCATTACTCCTACCCCGCATGCCCGATGTCTTGGGGTCACACTTGACTCAGATCTTTCCTTCACTCCTCACATTCAGTGCTTGGCTAAAGCCTGCCGCTTCCACCTTAAAAACATCTCTAAAATTAGAAATTTACAAGATACAACTAAGATTTTAATCCACTCTCTCATCCTTTCCAACCTCGACTACTGCAACTCCGTCCTTTCTGGTCTACCTAGCTGCCGCATAACTCCTTTACAATTCATTATGAATGCCTCTGCCAGGCTCACCTTCCTTACTCATCGCTCTTCATCTGCTGCACCTCTCTGCCAAAACCTTCACTGGCTTCCTCTTGCCTCTAGGATAAAACACAAAATCCTCACTCTGACATACAAAGCTCTCAACTGCACTGCTCCACCCTACATTTCAGAACTTGTCTCCAGATACTCTCCCTCCCGTCCCCTTCGATCAGCTCAGGATCTCCTCCTCTCCTCCTCTCTTGTTACTTCCTCACATTCCCGTTTACAGGACTTCTCCAGACTGGCCCCCATCTTGTGAAACTCCCTGCCTCACTCCACAAGACTCTCCCCTAGTTTTAACAGCTTCAAGCGCTCCTTAAAAAACTCTACTATTCAGAGATGCTTACAACCAACACTAACCTTTCCTAACTCCATTGTTTTCCCCTTGAACCCCTTAGAATGTAAGCCTATGAGTGAAGCTGTTTGCAGATCGCCTTCATAAGAGCTGACTACAACAGTGAAACTCTTGGCAGGGCCCTCTACCAGCTTGATCCCTACAAAAGCTATCCTGTACACCGACTATGTTTACAGCACTGCGGAATCTGTTGGCGCTCTACAAATGCCTGATAATAATAATAATAATAATAATCATAATAATAATAAAGAGGTAGAACAGGACTCTGGCTTTACCAAACACACCACAAACACAATGTCCCATTAGTAATCCAGGTGAAATTCCCTTTTTGGGGATTTAATTCACTGGTGCTACTTAGTTATAACTGGTTACAAAAATAGATGTTTCAGGCAGTTTATCATCAGTCATGATAGTAATTTGGCTCTGATAAGATATACATCTCTTCTTGGTGCCAATTTAACCAGTTCCTCTCAGGGGTAACCTCATCCTTTATTTTCTAGACCAACTGACTTATTGCCTCTTGCCACAAGGCCACTGACCACCTCATCTTCATGTGCTTAGAATATAAACAATGACAACTGCAACTCTTCCCTGGGAGCTTGAAATGACCCTTGGAAATGGCATGTATGAATGTGTATGAAGTGAATAAGCATAGTGTATTGTCATATCCTATGTCAACTTTTTGCTAGGAGAAATAGCATATGTTTGCTGATGAAAATCCATTCCGATACGAGATCATTTCTTACAGTCTAGATTGCTAACTACTTACTACTGATATGAGATGATTTCTTACAGTCTAGATTGCTAACTACTTACTACTGATATGAGATCATTTCTTACAGTCTAGATTACTAACTACTTACTACTGATATGAGATGATTTCTTACAGTCTAGATTGCTAACTACTTACTACTGATATGAGATCATTTCTTACAGTCTAGATTACTAACTACTTACTTCTGATATGAGATGATTTCTTACAGTCTAGATTGCTAACTACTAACTACTGATATGAGATGATTTCTTACAGTCTAGATTGCTAACTACTTACTACTGATATGAGATCATTTCTTACAGTCTAGATTGCTAACTACTTACTACTGATATGAGATCATTTCTTACAGTCTAGATTGCTAACTACTTACTACTGATATGAGATGATTTCTTACAGTCTAGATTGCTAACTACTTACTACTGATATGAGATGATTTCTTACAGTCTAGATTGCTAACTACTAACTACTGATATGAGATCATTTCTTACAGTCTATATTCCTAACTACTAACTACTGATATGAGATCATTTCTTACAGTCTAGATTACTAACTACTTACTACTGATATGAGATCATTTCTTACAGTCTAGATTGCTAACGACTTTCTACTGATATGAGATCATTTCTTACAGTCTAGATTGCTAACTACTAACTACTGATATGAGATCATTTCTTACAGTCTATATTGCTAACTACTAACTACTGATATGAGATCATTTCTTACAGTCTAGATTACTAACTACTTACTACTGATATGAGATCATTTCTTACAGTCTAGATTGCTAACTACTTAATACTGATATGAGATCATGTCTTACAGTCTAGATTTTGTAACTACTTACTACTGATATGAGATCATTTCTTACAGTCTAGATTGCTAACTACTTACTACTAATATGAGATCATTTCTTACAGTCTATATTGCTAACTACTAACTACTGATATGAGATCATTTCTTACAGTCTAGATTACTAACTACTTACTACTGATATTAGATCATTTCTTACAGTCTAGATTGCTAACTACTTACTACTGATATGAGATCATTTCTTACAGTCTAGATTGCTAACTACTTACTACTGATATGAGATTATTTCTTACAGTCTAGATTGCTAATTACTTACTACTGATATGAGATAATTTCTTACAGTCTAGATTGCTAATTACTTACTACTGATATGAGATGATTCCTTACAGTCTAGATTGTTAATTACTTACTACTGATATGAGATAATTTATTACAGTCTAGATTGCTAACTACTTACTACTGATATGAGATGATTTCTTACAGTCTAGATTGCTAACTACTTACTACTGATATGAGATGATTTCTTACAGTCTAGATTGCTAACTACTTACTACTGATATGAGATTATTTCTTACAGTCTAGATTGCTAACTACTAACTACTGATATGAGATAATGTATTACAGTCTAGATTGCTAACTACTTACTACTGATATGAGATCATTTCTTACAGTCTAGATTGCTAACTACTTACTACTGATATGAGATCATTTCTTACAGTCTAGATTGCTAACTACTTACTACTGATATGAGATGATTTCTTACAGTCTAGATTGCTAACTACTTACTACTGATATGAGATGATTTCTTACAGTCTAGATTGCTAACTACTTACTACTGATATGAGATGATTTCTTACAGTCTAGATTGCTAACTACTTACTACTGATATGAGATCATTTCTTACAGTCTAGATTGCTAACTACTAACTACTGATATGAGATCATTTCTTACAGTCTAGATTGCTAACTACTTACTACTGATATGAGATCATTTCTTACAGTCTAGATTGCTAACTACTTACTACTGATATGAGATCATTTCTTACAGTCTACATTACTAACTACTTACTACTGATATGAGATCATTTCTTACAGTCTACATTACTAACTAGCATACAAAGAGAGAAGCGCTCTACCAGGAACGAACAACAGCTCAATGGCTTGTTCCATGGCGATTTACCACCCGGAAGCAGCCTCTTTTAGACCAGTGTGCTTTTCACAGAAGAAAACTTTCCTGAAGTATATCAGTCTGATCCTGCCAAGTAAGGTCAGTCCAGCCCCGAAATACCAGGCAATTCTCCTCTGAACAAGGAACATGACAACCCCAGACGATCGTTTCGGCCTCCTATGGGCCTCGTCAGTGAGGTGCAGCCACATTCCTCTAAGCACACTGGGCAAGGAGCCCACGTCTGGTTTCCCCCATCACCCATAGGGAGACTTCCCCAGGGTCATAATAATTTGCATACAAAGAGAGAAGCGCTCTACCAGGAACGAACAACAGCTCAATGGCTTGTTCCATGGCGATTTACCACCCGGAAGCAGCCTCTTTTAGACCAGTGTGCTTTTCACAGAAGAAAACTTTCCTGAAGTATATCAGTCTGATCCTGCCAAGTAAGGTCAGTCCAGCCCCGAAATACCAGGCAATTCTCCTCTGAACAAGGAACATGACAACCCCAGACGATCGTTTCGGCCTCCTATGGGCCTCGTCAGTGAGGTGCAGCCACATTCCTCTAAGCACACTGGGCAAGGAGTCCACGTCTGGTTTCCCCCATCACCCATAGGGAGACTTCCCCAGGGTCATAATAATTTGCATACAAAGAGAGAAGCGCTCTACCAGGAACGAACAACAGCTCAATGGCTTGTTCCATGGCGATTTACCACCCGGAAGCAGCCTCTTTTAGACCAGTGTGCTTTTCACAGAAGAAAACTTTCCTGAAGTATATCAGTCTGATCCTGCCAAGTAAGGTCAGTCCAGCCCCGAAATACCAGGCAATTCTCCTCTGAACAAGGAACATGACAACCCCAGACGATCGTTTCGGCCTCCTATGGGCCTCGTCAGTGAGGTGCAGCCACATTCCTCTAAGCACACTGGGCAAGGAGTCCACGTCTGGTTTCCCCCATCACCCATAGGGAGACTTCCCCAGGGTCATAATAATTTGCATACAAAGAGAGAAGCGCTCTACCAGGAACGAACATTACTAACTACTTACTACTGATATGAGATGATTTCTTACAGTCTAGATTGCTGACTACTTACTACTGATATGAGATGATTTCTTACAGTCTAGATTGCTGACTACTTACTACTGATATGAGATGATTTCTTACAGTCTAGATTGCTAACTACTTACTACTGATATGAGATCATTTCTTACAGTCTACATTACTAACTACTTACTACTGATATGAGATGATTTCTTACAGTCTAGATTGCTAACTACTTACTACTGATATGAGATCATTTCTTACAGTCTAGATTGCTAACTACTTACTACTGATATGAGAGGAGGGGATTTATTCATTTATGTTTCCTAATTTAACTTTTTATTTTTTCCACCAAGCACACTTAATGCAATAGTCTATTTAATGTAGTCAATGACAAAGGTGTAATACTTTATTTTAATGTGTTTTGTGAAACAATCTTTTTAACTTTACACTTTTTTTTCGGTTTCGGGTTGTGCTAATTCTTCTAGCGCTATTTGGGCTGTCACTCAAGCACAACAGATAACTTTCAGCTTGTAATATCAGCGATATTTGGTGCAGTTGCGATATCCAATGAAAACAATGTGTGCGCTAGAGCAGTGGTCGACAAATCTGTTCAAAATTTAGACAGACTCTGATGATGGGAATAAACTTTTATGCAGTAGAGATTTTATATGGTTATATTAATAATGGTTAAAACAATGAAACCAAAGGTTCATTCAATCATGAATCATTAACAAGACTACAATTACACTCCGCTATGGTTTCTGGGTTGATATTTTCTGTAACATATGAAAGTAAAATAATAAATAAATTGAAATCTAGAAACGAGCAGCACACACTTTCTTTCCCAGGCTTAATGTAGCTTCAAGATTACACACCAAAGCTGATTAATTTTCAAGTATAAATACATATTACTGTGATTATTCTAGTAGTCATCCTTTAAGTATTTGTGTTGATTCAAACGTTATTAGGATGACTGAGTGAAGAAGGTTTATATGAATCACTGCTCCTGGCTGGTTAGTCATTTATTTGTATCACATACTATGTTCACATTGATTAAATGAGTTTATTACTTCCAGTTTCTGCTTCTTGATAATCAAAGGGTTATAGAGAAACATGAGTGGAATTTATAGCTCTTGTAGGAAATTAGACATTTCTAAATGTTCAATAAAATATTTTACTACGTTGTCAATCTGGAGTATTAAGAATAAAAACAACCTATAAATGATAATTTCACAATATGCCTTAGTTGAAGTCAAGTAACAATACATTTCCTTAGATGCTTGATGGGACCATTCCACTGACGATACCCCTTGAGAAATGAAAGCTATCAGAGACAATGAAATGTATAGATGGCAACCTTTTACTCCTTGAAGGGTCATGAAGCCCACATTTTTTATTTTTTTCATGATTTGTATAGAGCACACATTTGCAAATTACTTCCATGACTTCAATAATCAGTTTTGCTTCATTCACTTTGTACCTTTTCAAGAAGAAGCAGTAGTGCACTACTGGGAGCGAGCTAAACACATTGATTATCCAATCACAAGAGGCATATACATGAAGCCACCAATCAGCAGCTAGCTCTCAGTTCCTGAGCATACCTATGTATACTTTTCAACAAAGGAGACCAAGATAATGAAGCAAATTCGATAAAAGAAGTAATTTGGAAAGTTATTTAAAATTGTGTTCTCTATGTGAATCATGAAAGAAAAAGGTGGGTTTCATGTTCCTTTAAGGACAGAGGTTTTCCCCTTTTCTGTACTTAAATGACACAGGTAATTTTGTCCTTCTTGCTCTGTATTGGTCTTATCTGAACCAATACTTATAAACACCTTTTGTAACAGACACACAGGGTTCTCTTGTCATACCCTTTATAGGAACATAAAATAAACAGGAATCTGATACTGATAAATGCAGGTGAATGAATTGTTAGGATTTTAGGAACACCCTAAATGTCTAACACCTAGATTATGAGTTTTTGCGCTAAACTGGGTGTGAAACTAATGGCACAGCACTGCCCTTACGAGTTTCTGAAAAGCCTCCTTGTGCGTGCGATATGGTGGCATTAAGCTCCATACCGCACAAAAGCCAAGGGCTGCTTTGACGTGCTCGTGCACGCTTTCCCCCATAAACATCAATGGGGAGAGAGTGTTAGAAAAAAACACCTGAAGTGCAGAATAGAGATCGCCGTAACGCAACCCCATTGATGTCTATGGGGGAAAAAAAGTTACGTTTAAACCGAACACCCTAACATAAACATAAGTATAAACACCCGTAATCCGCCCCAACATCACCGACACTAATAAAAGTTATTAACCCCTATTCTGCCGCCCCTGACATCGCTGCCACTATAATAAAGTTATTAACCCCTAATCTGCCACCTCCGACAATGCCACCACTAATAAAAGCTATTAATCCCTATTCCGCCGCTCACCAACATCACCGCCACTAAATAAAGTTATTAACCCTAAACCTCCAGCCTCCTACATCTCCGCCACTAAATAAACCTATTAACCCCTAAACTGCCAGCCCCCTCACATCGCAAAACACTAAATTAAACTATTAAAGGACCAGTCAACACAATAGATTTGCATAATCAACAAATGCAAGATAACAAGACAATGCAATAGCACTTAGGGGCCTAGTTATCAAGCCGTCAACCTCAAATACGCTGGAATTCCGCAGCGTATTTGTGGCGAGGCTGATTCGCCTCAGTTATCAAAGGCTCGAGACCAGCAAAAGTAGAATTTTGTGACGTAAGCATCGATCCGCCGGACTCAGTCCGACACAGATCGATTCTTACGTCACTCCAGATGTTCCGCACACAAGTACGGCACATTCTCACTACTTTTGCTAGTTATCAAAAAACTAGCAGGTACGCTCGGCACTTTTACGGCCCAGCGTACCTGGTTTTCAATCCGCCACCCCTGGAGGCGGCGGATCCCATAGGAATCAATGGGAGTCTGACCATAGCGAAAGTACAAGTTCGCTGCTGACAGACATCCCATTGATTTCTATGGGAGCTGTCTGCACCTAACACCCTAACATGTACCCCGAGTCTAAACACCACTAATCTGACCCCCCCTACACCGCCGCAACTAAATAAAGTTATTACCCCCTAAACCGCCGCTCCCGGAGCCCACCGCAAGCTACTCTATACATATTACCCCCTAAACCGCCGCTCCCGGAGCCCACCGCAAGCTACTCTATACATATTAACCCCTAAACCGCCGCTCCCGGAGCCCACCGCAACTATAATAAATGTATTAACCCCTAAACCGCTGCTCCCTGAACCCGCCGCAACCTATATTAAATGTATTAACCCCTATCCTGCCCCCCCTACACCGTCGCCACCTATAATAAATTTATTAACCCCTAATCTGCCCCCCCACACCGTCGCCACCTATAATAAATTTATTAACCCCTATCCTGCCCCCCACTGCGCCGCCACTGTAATAAAATTATTAACCCCTAAACCTAAGTCTAACCCTAACCCTAACGCCCCCCTAACTTAAATATTAATTAAATAAATCTAAATAAATTAACTCTTATTAACTAAATGAATCCTATTTAAAACTAAATACTTACCTTTAAAATAAACCCTAATATAGCTACAATATAAATAATAATTATATTCTAGCTATCTTAGGATTTATATTTATTTTACAGGTAACTTTCAATTTATTTTAACCATGTACAATAACTATTAAATAGTTATTAACTATTTAATAGCTTACCTAGCTAAAATAAAGAGAAATGTACCTGTGAAATAAATCCTAACCTAAGTTACAATTACACCTAACACTACACTATACTTTAATAAATTATTCCTATTTAAAAATAAATACCTGTAAAATAAACCCTAAGATAGCTACAATATAATTAATAATTATATTATAGCTATCTTAGGATTTATATTTATTTTACAGGTAACTTTGTATTTATTTTAGCTAGTTAGAATAGTTATTAAATAGTTATTAACTATTTAATAACTACCTAGCTAAAAGAAATACAAAATTACCTGTAAAATAAATCCTAACTTAAGTTACAATTAAACCTAATACTACACTATAATTAAATTAACTAAATAAACTACCTACAAATAACTACAATTAAATACAATTACATAAACTAACTAAAGTACAAAAAATAAAAAAAGCTAAGTTACAAAAAATAAAAAATTAAGTTACAAACATGTTAAAAATATTACAACAATTTTAAGCTACTTACACCTAATCTAAGCCCCCTAATAAAATAACAAACCCCCCAAAATAAAAAAAATCCCTACCCTATTCTAAATTAAATAAATTTCAAAGCTCTTTTACCTTATCAGCCCTTAAAAGGGCCATTTGTGGGGGCAAGTTCAGCTCTTTTGCCTGTAAAAGAAAAATACAACCCCCCCAACATTAAAACCCACCACCCACATACCCCTAATCTAACCCAAACCCCCCTTACAAAAACCTAACACTAATCCCCTGAAGATCATCCTACCTTGAGTCGTCTTCACTCAGCCGAGCCACCGATGGAACTGAAGAGGACATCCGGAGCGGAAGAAGTTAATCCTCCAAGCGGCGCTGAAGAAATCTTCCATCCGATGAAGTCATCATCCAGGCGGCGCTGAAGAAGTCTTCGATCCGGCCGATGTCATCTTCAAAGAGGCGCTGAAGAGGTCTTCTATCCGGGCGAAGTCATCTTCCAAGCCGGGTCTTGAATCTTCCTTCCGCCGACGCGGAACCACCTTCTTCACCGACGGACTACGACGAATGACGGCTCCTTTAAGGGACGTCATCCAAGATGGCGTCCCCTCAATTCCGATTGGCTGATAGGATTCTATCAGCCAATCGGAATTAAGGTAGGAAAAATCTGATTGGCTGATGGAATCAGCCAATCAGATTGAGCTCGCATTCTATTGGCTGTTCCGATCAGCCAATAGAATGCGAGCTCAATCTGATTGGCTGATTGGATCAGCCAATCGGATTGAACTTGAATCTGATTGGCTGATTCCATCAGCCAATCAGATTTTCCTACCTTAATTCCGATTGGCTGATAGAATCCTATCAGCCAATCGGAATTGAGGGGACGCCATCTTGGATGACGTCCCTTAAAGGAGCCGTCATTCGTCGTAGTCCGTCGGTGAAGAAGGTGGTTCCGCGTCGGCGGAAGGAAGATTCAAGACCCGGCTTGGAAGATGATTTCGCCCGGATAGAAGACCTCTTCAGCGCCTCTTTGAAGATGACATCGGCTGGATCGAAGACTTCTTCAGCGTCGCCTGGATGATGACTTCATCGGATGGAAGATTTCTTCAGCGCCGCTTGGAGGATTAACTTCTTCCGCTCCGGATGTCCTCTTCAGTTCCATCGGTGGCTCGGCTGAGTGAAGACGACTCAAGGTAGGATGATCTTCAGGGGATTAGTGTTAGGTTTTTGTAAGGGGGGTTCGGGTTAGATTAGGGGTATGTGGGTGGTGGGTTTTAATGTTGGGGGGGTTGTATTTTTCTTTTACAGGCAAAAGAGCTGAACTTTTTGGGGCATGCCCCCACAAATGGCCCTTTTAAGGGCTGGTAAGGTAAAAGAGCTTTGAAATTTATTTAATTTAGAATAGGGTGGGGATTTTTTTTATTTTGGGGGGGTTTGTTATTTTATTAGGGGGCTTAGATTAGGTGTAAGTAGCTTAAAATTGTTGTAATATTTTTAACATGTTTGTAACTTAATTTTTTATTTTTTGTAACTTAGCTTTTTTTATTTTTTTACTTTAGTTAGTTTATGTAATTGTATTTAATTGTAGTTATTTGTAGGTAGTTTATTTAGTTAATTTAATGATAGTGTAGTATTAGGTTTAATTGTAACTTAAGTTAGGATTTATTTTACAGGTAATTTTGTATTTCTTTTAGCTAGGTAGTTATTAAATAGTTAATAACTATTTAATAACTATTCTAACTAGCTAAAATAAATACAAAGTTACCTGTAAAATAAATATAAATCCTAAGATAGCTATAATATAATTATTAATTACATTGTAGCTATCTTAGGGTTTATTTTACAGGTAAGTATTTATTTTTAAATAGGAATAATTTATTAAAGTATAGTGTAGTGTTAGGTGTAATTGTAACTTAGGTTAGGATTTATTTCACAGGTACATTTCTCTTTATTTTAGCTAGGTAAGCTATTAAATAGTTAATAACTATTTAATAGTTATTGTACATGGTTAAAATAAATTGAAAGGTACCTGTAAAATAAAAATAAATCCTAAGATAGCTACAATATAATTATTATTTATATTGTAGCTATATTAGGGTTTATTTTATAGGTAAGTATTTAGTTTTAAATAGGATTCATTTAGTTAATAAGAGTTAATTTATTTAGATTTATTTAATTAATATTTAAGTTAGGGGGGCGTTAGGGTTAGGGTTAGACTTAGGTTTAGGGGTTAATCATTTTATTACAGTGGCGGCGGCGTAGTGGGGGGCAGGATAGGGGTTAATAAATTTATTATAGGTGGCGACGGTGTAGGGGGGGCAGATTAGGGGTTAATAAATTTATTATAGGTGGCGACGGTGTAGGGGGGGCAGGATAGGGGTTAATAGGTTTAATATAGGTTGCGGCGGGTTCATGGAGCGGCGGTTTAGGGGTTAAACTTTTTATTTAGTTGCGGAGAGGTGCGGGATCAGCAGGATAGGGGTTAATAATTTTATAATAGAGGGCGACGGTATGGGGGGGCAGGATAGGGGTTACTAGGTATAATGTAGGTGGCAGCGGTGTCCGGGAGCGGCGGTTTAGGGGTTAATACATTTATAAGACTTGCGGCAGGGTCTAGGAGCGGCGGTTTAGGGGTTAGTAACTTTATTTAGTTTCGGGGGGCTCCGGGGGCGCCGGTATAGGGGGTAGAACAGTGCAGTTTAGTGTGAGTGCTTAGTGACAGGCTAGCAATAAAGCTGGGAAAAAGCCGAAGGGCAGCGAGATCGGATGAGTGATAACTGTCACAGTCCGCTGCTCATTGCCCCGCGGCTTTTTGACAGCTTTATTTGATAACTTAGGCGTATTTTTTCAGGTCCGCGGCGGCGAAGGTAGGCGAGCTTAGGCAGACGTATTGGGCCGGCGAAGCCAGAAAAGTAGACGGCTTGATAACTACCCCCCTTAGTCTGAACTTCAAATGAGTAGTAGATTTTTTTATAACAAATTTCAAAGTTATGTATATTTCCACTCCCCTTGTACCATGTGATAGCAATCAGCCAATCACAAATGCATATACGTATAGTCTGTGAATTCTTGCACATGCTCAGTAGGATCTGGTGACTCAAAAAGTGTAAATATAAAAGACTGTGCACATTTCTTTTAATGGAAGTAAATTGGAAAGTTGTTTAAAATGACATGCTGTATCTGAATCATGAAAATTTAATTTAACCTGAGTGTTCCTTTAACCCTTAAACCTAACACCCCCTAACTTTAAATTAAAATTAGAATATAACTCTATTTAAATAAATACAAACTTACCTGTGAAATAAATATAAACCTAACTTTAAACTATAAATTAACCTAACATAACTATTCTAATAAAATTAAAAAACTACAAATTAAAATATTGAAATTACAAATTTAAAAAACTAACACTACGAAAAAAATAAAAAAATCTAAATTACAACTAAAAAAACAAATCTTACGAAAATTTTAAAAATCAAAGTTTACCAAAAATAGTAAACAATTAAATCACGAAAAATAAAAAACACTAAGACTCCAAAAAATAAATGAAATTATCAAAAATAAAAGCAATTACAGCTAATCTAGTAATAACCCTATAAAAAACCTTCCCCCAAAATAAAAACACCCCTAGCCTACAATAAACTATCAATAGCCCTTAAAAGTGCCTTTTGTAGGAATTTGCCCTAAAGAAATCAGCTCTTTTACCTGTAAAAAAATATGCCCCAACAGTAAAACCCACCACACAACCAACCCCCAAAATAAAAAAACCTAACTCTATAAAAACCTAAGCTACCCATTGCCCCTAAAGGGGCATTTGTATTGGCATTGCCCTTAAAAGGGCATTTAGCTCTTTTGCATTGCAACACTAACCCCAGAAGATCTACTTATGGTTTCTGAAGTCTGGACATCCATCTCCATCCAGGCGTCGAGGTCTTCATCCATGTAACGAGGTCTTCATCCATCCCGGGAGCTTCTTCTATCTTCATTCCGACAGCGCGAAGCAGAGCCATTCTGGAAGCTGATCCCATCGAGCCATTCTGGAAGCTGATCCCATCCTGCGCGGAGCGTCCTCTTCATACGGTCGCCGCCGTAGACTGAAGTTGAATGCAAGGTAGCCGTTTCAAAATGGCGTCCCTTGAATTCCTCTTGGCTGATTTGATTCTTCAAATTCAAATCAGCCAATAGGATGAGAACTACTGAAATCCTATTGGTTGTTCAAATCAGCCAATAGGATTTCAGTAACTCTCATCCTATTGGCTGTTTTGAACAGCCAATAGGATTTCAGAAACTCTCATCCTATTGGCTGATTTGAATTTGAAGAATCAAATGAGCCAATAGGAATGCAAGGGACACCATTTTGAAACAGCTACCTTGTATTCAACTTCAGTGCACGGCAGCGACCGTAAAAAGAAGACGCTCCGCGCAGGATTTGATCAGCTTCCAGGATGGCTCTGCTCTGCGCCACCGGGATGAATATAGAAGACGCCCCGGGATGGATGAAGACCTTGCCGCCTGGATGAAGACCTTGCCGCCTGGATGGAGATGGATGTCTGGACTTCAGAAACCATGAGTAGATCTTCTGGGGTTAGTGTTAGTTTTTTTTTTAGATTAGGGATGGGCACTTGGAAAAGAGCTGAATGCCCTTTTAAGGGAAATGCAAAAGAGCTTAGAGTTATTTTTTTTTATTTTGGGGGGTTGGTTGAGTGGTGAGTTTTACTGTTTACAGGTAAAAGAGCTAATTTCTTTAGGGCAATGCCCTACAAAAGGCCCTTTTAAGGCTATTGGTGGTTTATTGTAGGCTAGGGGGTGTTTTTATTTGGGGGGGGGGCTTCTTTATTTGTATAGGGCTATTAGATTAGGTGGAATTGTTTTTATTTTTGAGAATTTCATTTATTTTTTGGTTATCTCTTAGTGTTTTTTATTTTTAGTTATTTAGTGTTTATTATTTTTGGTAAAGTTAGAATTTTTAAAATTTTTCGTAGAATTAGTTTTTTTTTTTTAGTTGTAATTTAGATTTTTTAATTTTTTTTTGAAGTGTCAGGTTTTTATAAATTTGTAATTAAGATTTTTTTAATTGGTAGTTTTTTTAATTTTATTAGAATAGTTATGTTAGGTTAATTTATAATTTAATGTTAGGTTTATTTTTATTTTACAGGTACATTTTTATTTATTTAAATAGATTTATATTGTAATTTTAATTTAAAGTTGGGAGTGTTAGGTTTAGGGGTTAATAGTTTAATTTAGTGTTTTGCGATATGGGGGGCTGAGGTTTAGGGGTTAATAACTTTATTTCGAGGCGTTGATGTCAGAGAGCAATGGAGTAGGGTTAGTTGGCGATGTGGGTGGGCGGCAGATTAGGGGTTTATAGGTTTAATTTAGTGTTTGCAATGCGGGAGGGTGGTGGTTTAGGGTTTAATATGTAGTTTATGGGTGTTAGTGTACTTTGTAACACTTTAGTTATGAGGTTTGTGAAACATTTTTGCTACACAAAATCCATAACTACTACTCTCAGATGGCGGTATGGATCGTGTCGGTATAGACTGTAATGCAAGCATTTAAGCCTCACCTCACAACCTGTAATTCTGGCGCTATAAAATTCCCACGCAAAAATGTCAATTTTTAAATGCGGAATTGATGTTGCATTACAGGCTAAAATGCTTGCGGTATAGCTATACCGACACAACTCCCAATAGTGCGTTCCTGCTTTTACACTGAAATTGTCATTTTTTCAGCATTAAAAGCCGCAACGCAAAACGCGGAATCTAGGTGTAAGTTTCCAATACATTTTTAGGAAATATATGCAAACTACTATGGATGGGATTATTACTTTACCTCTATGTTTGTACTTTTAGTTTATTAGCGGTAATCCAAACCAAAACCGCTACACAAAAGTATATATTTGATGAAACTGACACCCCAGGGTATTTATATTTTACCTAGATTCTTTTTGACATGTATAATTTAACCCTTTTGATCACCAAGGGCAGAAAATAAAACAGGGATATTAAAACAGCAACAAAAAACACAACTAAAATAAAATTATAAAAAATAGACTTTATTATGGTAAATTTTAACACTTTAGGGCCGATTTATTAAAGCTTCAACTGATAATATGCTGTAATCTCGCGTCAAATTAGACGCAAAGTTGATCCGCCATAATTAACAAAGCGTTAAGATTGTTAAACGTTAAAATGTGTGACGTAATATACGCTCCCGTGATATCAATCCAACGTAGATCGATGCTTGCATCATTCCAGATGTTTCAAATTCATATTCGACTCTATTTGACCCTCTTCCCAATTTATCAAACATCCAACAGGTACGCTCGCGTCTATTCCACCACAGCATACGTATATTTCAAGCCCCCACCTTTGAGGCCGCAAATGCTATAGAAATCAATGGGAGTCTGAAAACACAGAAAGGTTATGTTCGATGCTGCAAGAGAATGAAGCTTATTACATAATAAAAGTACTTATGGATTATGCTACATTTTTGTCTCTCATTACAAAGCAAGGGGACAAATGTGGTGCACTAGTAGATATAGGGATAAAAATTAAATACATTACATAATATAGCTAACTTCCTTTTTTGGATAAATCTATTTGTACTATGTCATAGCAAACAGTTAACAATGAACTTACTGAATATTTAAATCTGCAAATATTTTTTGTCGCTGAAGGAGGATATTAATGAACTATCATAATCATTAAGTATAATAAAAATAATTCATGTTCTTTTGTGATACAAAAATATATTAACTTGTAAACTGCTGTTCTCACTGTACAGTAATAGCTTATAGTATGCTTTAAATCATGTTTGGAGGATAGGAGAGCAAGTCAGGAGGGGTGGAAGATAACACCGGAGGGCTCCTAAAGGCTCATATGTAAAACATCTGATATAGATAAAGGTGCAGCATTTTAGAGTGACATGCTGGATAATCACACCAAGATCTCACACTGAATACACAGGCAGGATACGTTTTGGGCCCCAATAAATACAGGCAATATAAATAAAAGATACTTCAGTGGACACTGAGACAGGGCTGCAGACGGTAAGACCTGCCATACTAGATATTGAGCCTAAACCAGTGTTTGCACACCAGCTTGATACCCCTCTGCAAATTTAATTGCACAATTACAGGGCCTTTTAATAGAGACTTTGTGATCCCATAGCTATAAAGCACCTGCATCATTATCACAGTGACACAGCAGAAGAGGGGGACCTTGTAGCTTTTCATAAGCCTACTCACAGTCATTGCAGCCAGCTGCAGGTCGCCCCTTTATTCTGGACACTGCTAGTGAATACAAGTGAAACCAGACTAAAAAAAAAGACTGCTAAAGAGGTGCACTTCTGGACTGTGACAGCCACACACTGCTAAACTGGTCTCTTTCCCCTCCATTTCCTGCTGAACGGTGTGTCAGCAGGACATATCCCACTATCCCTTACCATCTTCGTCCGGTGAGGACAATTGCTCTGGGGAACAGAGACAAGCGAAGCAACACAGAGATGAAAAATGGACTGAATATGTAAGGATGTGTGCTTAGGCAGTCTGACGGAACTACAAAGACCTAGTTACTTCAACATAAATGTCTAAAGCACAAAATCTCTTTTGCCTCAATTTCTATCTTTCTCAAGATACCATTTACATACGCTACTGGTACCTGTTTTAGAAACGGAGAGAAGCAAGATAGACACAATGAATAAAGACCTCAGCTGAATATTGGAGGAGAGTTACACAGAAGAGTTATAGAGACACAGCCCTAATTAAGCAGGAGAGAGCGCAGGAGATTCTGGTCTCTGCCATCCTTTTATCGTGATTGAGGAAGAGAAGAGGCTGCATCTGTATTTTCGCATAAGAGGCCAACTAACCTAATTGATCTGCAGAGCAATACCTATATCTTGGACACTCAAAATGTCTACCAGGAAAGGGGCCAAAACTGACAGGGGGATGAAACCCATGTCTATGGAGACATTTTTCAAAACATCCAGAGTGCACAAATCTAGAGATCTTCTTTCTAATGAAGTAGAGGAGGATATGGAATCTGAAAATGAAGTAGATCCTGAAGGTATGACTCCTGTGACTAGAGCTGATCTCCAAACCTTGGTATCCAAACAGGACATCGCACCCAACTTCGAAAAATTGTGGGAGAAAATGGATAGCTTCCAAGAGATGGTCACTAGCAGTCTTACTGATATTAAAAATGAGATCTCAGAATTAGGGACCCGTGTGGACTCACTAGAAAATGCTACTGATGAAATTGGTGAGGAGGTTTCTGGAATGTCGCAATCTCTAACAACTCAACAGCAAACAATAATGGAACTGGAAGAGAAACTTGAGGATATAGAAAATAGAAGCAGAAGGTCTAATATTAGACTTAAAGGGATTCCTGAGACAATTGGTGCTGAAGATCTATACAACTACCTCCAACAACTGTTCCGTGCCATCTTAGGAACATCAGGTGACTCTGGAGTTCAAATAGAAAGAGCCCACAGAGCCCAGATTCCTGATGTCTGCAAGCTTCTTGATTTAGAACCACCTGATACTGTGGTGGGAGAAGCAACAGTGAATTCTTCTCAGTCATCTCAATCTCAAGCAAAATCTCAAAGACCACGATGGAAAAAGGTTACTAAGAAGAAAACTAAAACCTGAAACTCACGGTCAAGAGCCTCAAGACCCACAGGAATATATCTACACTCTTGGTGAGGGATTTTGGGACTTACTCAAAGGTTACTAACCTCCAGGATGAGAAAGAGGTTACTCAGGTACTAGGTCTAAAAGACTATTATATGTTCATCATTTATTAATCAATATATTTTGTTGTAGTTTCTGTTATGACTGCATATATGATACATACTGTGTTTGTGTTTACACATGTTTATCCATACATCATTTCATTACAAGCTGTTATTGGTTATGTTATTGTTTATATTTATTTTATTGGGAATCACGAGGTACTGTACAAAAATTTGATGCTCATCAACAGATATTGAACTAGCGAAATGCTGGAGGTTGTTTTACCACATATTAAGTCAGTTATTCCAGAATCACTTAACTAAGAGTAGGAAGAGAATAGAATACAGCTACACCTTTACTAATGATATTACCTAGAATTATATTGATCTCTCATAATGCGAGAGGCCTTAATACTGACATAAAAAGAAGGACAGCTATGACTAATTATAGACGGCTGAGAGCTACTGTTATTTTCCTCCAGGAAACACACTTCCTTCATTCCACTATCCCAAAGTACTGGGCAAAAGATTATCCGCTGCAATACCACTCCACACTAGATTCTAAAAAGAGAGGAGTCTCTATCGTAATACACTCCTCCCTTCCCTTTACCCATAAAGAAACCATATCAGATAAGGAAGGTAGATACCTCCTAGTGCTTGGTCAGATAGGGTGGATAGACATACTTTTGTGCAATGTATATGCTCCTAACGAGCAACAAGATAAATTCTTTCACACTATATCCAATCTACTGACTGGTTAGTCCAGGATGCAAATAATTTTGGCAGGAGACTTTAATGTGGACCTGCAGTCACTGACAGAACAAACTACCACTTTACAATCTAAAAAGAAACAAAGACAGAGGGGGGTAGCTAAGAGCATTCGGGAGATGCTTGAGCAACACACCTTACATGATACTTGGCGGGTACTGCATGGGAGGACTAGAGACACCACATTTTATTCATCAGCACATAACAGTTACACGAAGATAGATTATATACACCAGCCAGATCTTACAACCAATAGTACAACATATAGATATCCTTCCCTGTGTGTAGTCAGACCATTCAATCACCAAACTTAACTTGGGTAACTTGTCAGATCCGAAGAGAATAAAGACATGGACATATGATCCATCTTGTATTAAAAATCCGCTTATCAAAGACAGATTACTTAAAAACCTAGAAGAATACTGGCAGATCAATGTAGACTCCACAGATAACCCATAATACCGTGGGCAGCGCATAAAGCAGTGATCAGGGGAGTACTGATTAAGGAAAAGGCAACATTTAGGAAACAAAATGATCTCATTAAACAGCTATATTCGGAAATAAACTCACTAGAGAAGGCAGATAAAGTGACTAAGTCAAAAACTACATTGACACAACTTACAAATAAAAGACAAAGTTTACAATCCATATTAAATGAACAGTCTATAAAAGCAGCACACAAACTGAAAACAAATTACTTTATTTTTGCGAACAAGCCGGATAAATACCTAGCGAAAAAGATTAGAGATAATTATCAAGCTTTAGCAATACCAAGTATACAGGACTCTAAGGGTCACATGACATCCCATCCTCAGGAAATTTTAGACACGTTTGCCCAATTCTATAGCGAGCTATATGATGGTACCAAAGTACAACATAGTCCTTTGACGCAAAAAATATTTTATTCCTTTTTACAAAAAGCAAACCTGACACCAATAACTAAAGAAGATAGGGTAACTCTAAATGCTAAAATTACACATGTAGAGGTGCGAGCCGCTATCAAAGATCTTAAACCAAGTAAAGCCCCGGGACCAGATGGGTTCCCAGGGGAGTATTATAAAGTATTTAGAGATATATTAACACCTCATTTGGTAGTGTTCGCCAATCATATAATGGAGGGAGGAGAGATACCTGCAGATCTTCTCCGGGCCAAGATAGTGGTAATACCGAAACAAGGGAGGGACCCCCACCATTGCGCTAATTATAGGCAGATCCCCTTATCAACCAGGATCTTAAGATAGTAACGAAAATACTAGCTAACAGATTGAAACATATTCTACCCTCGGTTATACACCCTGATCAAGTGGGATTTATTAAGGATAGGGAAGCCCCAGATAATATTCGTAGAATGGTGTCGGTTATAGATTTTCTTCACAATAGGGGAGTGCCTTCTCTGATCCTCTCTTTAGATGCGGAGAAGGCATTCGACAGAGTTGATTGGAAATATATGTTGAAGTTATTGTCAATAATGGGTTTTGAAGGAAGATTACTGGAGGCTATTAAAGGATTATATTCAACACCTATAGCTCAAGTTAGGGCAATTGGACACCAGTCAGAGAACATACATATTCTTAATGGTACGAGACAAGGGTGCCCCCTCTCACCTTTAATTTTTGCGCTGTGCATAGAGCCGTTATGTAACTGTCTAAAATTACTTTGTTTGCGGATGATGTGTTGCTAACCATCTCAGGACCATTGACATCGCTACCTCATGTGTACCAAGCTATACAGCTATTCTCTCAAATATCGGGTCATAAAATTAATGTAGAAAAATGTAAGGCACTTCCTCTGTCTATACCAAAACATACCATTAAGGTAATTGAGGCAAATTTTGATTTCAAATGGGTTCCAGAAGGATTAAAATATTTAGGGATAAAACTAACCAAACACTATTCAAAATTATAGGCTTCTAACTACATTCCCCTGTTTAAAGCAATTAGATCGGACTTAGGGAAATGGAGGAAAATGTGATTCTCTTGGTATGGGAGATTGTCTGCTGTTAAGATGACACTTTTGCCTAGAATTCTTTACTTGTTCAGGGTCCTCCCAATCAAAATCAACACTCTAGAATAAGATAGCCTTCAATGAGACATACACAGATTTTTGAGGGATAATAGACATCCTAGGATCCCACACCAAATTTTGAATAAACACAGACAGTTGGGGGGGTGGGAGCCCCTAACCTACAAGACTATTATACAGCAGCAAGACTGGCTCAGAATTCTTACTTGGTAGACAACAGAAAGATGTTCTATGGCCTGCCTTTGAGGCAGAAATGGGGGGGGGGGCAAGAAACGCCAGATGATATTATATGGAACACTGCAAAAAACAAAGACCAAAAAATATATCAAAATAAAATCACACAAATCACCAAACAGCAATGGACTAACCTCCGACAGACAGGGGAACTAATTCCCAAACACTCTCTGATAGTACCCCTAAAATATTTAATAAATTAAGAGTTTAGGTATCATATTAAGAAATGGGAAAATAAAGGCCTATATAGGGTGGCGGATATGCAGCTACGGGTAAATTACTGACATTCACACAACTTCAACAAAAACTAGAGCCTATTCCAGTACACTGGTTCTTATATCTACAAATAATATCAGCTATACGTCCATATATCAATATGGGCAATGCACATAGTCGACAGACGACTCTCGAAGGTTTATGTACAGCAATTAATAGACCTAAGAAAGCGATTTCTAGATTATACATTTCTATACAAGAAACTAAACACCAATCTAAAGCTCCAGTGCTGCTAAAATGGGAAGCGGATATTGCTAAGGAGTTTGAAAATGACGAGTGGAACAATATACTTCATTATGCTAGCAAAGGCCTCATTAGTGCAGACCTAAGAGAAAATACATTGAAGACATCCTTTAGGTGGTATTTGACACCAGTAAAGACATCTCATATGGGGAAGAGAGGCTCCAATTATTGTTACAGAGGGTGTAGGGTCATAGGATCATACATCCACATGTGGTGGGATTGTCCTAAAGTCCAAAAAATATGGCAAGAGTTATCAGCACTGTTGAGCACACTATTAGATGAACAGATCTCTCTCACTTCGGCTCAAGCATTACTGCATGAAAACATTCTGAGACTAAACACTCATATAAACACCTTTATTCGAATCTTGTGCACTACCACAAGAATAGCCATAGCTAAATATTGGAAAAAGGAGATACCGTCTTGGACGGAGGTTTTAGCTAGGATACAGATGGTTTACCTGATGTATGAGACAGCGGCATTTATACAAGATACAGGGCCTACGTTCCAGAGGATCTGGTTTTATTGGATAGTTAATGGCAGTACAAGGACGAGATAGAATATGATGTAAAGAACTCTTAGGTGATGAAGATTGAGAGCTAGCATGCTAGATCATAAAGTATAGAGTAAAGTTTAATGAGTAAGCAACTACTAGATGTTTAGACAAAGATTAGTGCAGTGTCAAACCGTGATTCCAATGGTTTTATATTATGTGTTTTATTTTTATCAGTTTTGTTTGTTTGTTTTTATTAAATTATTAGTATTGTTAAAACTATAAGAATATTACCCCCATGTTCATGTATCCCCGATATAGAATGTTATATTCACTGAAATATAAAAGGAGTAAATAGGGGAAAATTATTGAAAATGAGACGATCCTCCATATATTCTGAGATGGACTGCAACAACATCAGATGATAAGGCTTAAGTAAGAAAGATTGCTGACATCTTAATGAAAGCAAGACAGGAAATACTGCATATGGTTTCTTAAGAGGCCTAGCAAAGAGAACAATTTCTGGATGAGAAACATCATATTTACAATTGTACAGAGGATTATGTGTTTTGATATATGATGTATTTTCATTGTAAACTGTATGTGAATTTCCTGATGTTCAAGGAGGAGGAATGTGGTTAAAAAAAATTATTTTACCTAAATCATGTTTGGAAATGTTAATAAACAATTATTATATTTTCTTATTTATAAACTTCTAAATGCACAATCTAACCTCCCAAAAGAAACACAATCTGGTGACGCAGATATAAATCTCATATGTTGCATCATTGTTGATGCTGATAATATTATATGGATTAAAAATATTTACATTATGGTTGCCATAGAAATAGGAATAATCACATGATTAATGAAAGCCAATCAAAATTTAATATACTTAGTGATTTGTGGCGCAGATATTATTATATTGTTATAGTATACCTGTATTTAATAAAATATGGTGCATCCAAGTGCTTTTTCTATTGGCAAAATAGTTATCCTCGTAAATGGGATGAACAAATACTTTCCGAGGAGATTCGGAGGAGTTTGTGAAGTGCGACAGGAAAGTCGTGATCATATCATTTACAAAATGATGAGGAGAATGTACAGAGTCTCGGGTACTAAAAGGACATTACGACAATGTCTGCGTCATTTTAGTGACTTAAGATGACGGGAACCAGACTTTTATCAGTCCATTAGATCATTTATCAGGACTTGTAAGTGTACTTTTTTATACAATGATGACTTTAGTCCACACTTTGTCACAATATTATGTATGTGTTCACATAAAATGGCTTCCACTTTCACTTCATGTCAAAATAGTTGACACATTAATATAAAAATATAAATATTTGGGGGCGGAGCCAACTGTGAAGCTGAGCAGACGCAGGTATTGAGAGCTCCTGCTCCAACAATATATTAAAATTCACCAAAGGTCTCCAAAATTTGTTTTAAACAAATTAACAGGACTTAAGCCTCACAGTTCACATGGGAGCACCATCTAGACGCTGACATGCAGTTTTTGAGAGAGTAGAGTTGAGCAGATCTGCTGAGAACCGGACTGCATACAGATCGCTGCTTAACTCCTTATAGCTTATCAAGAAGGAGAATACCCTATAAAGCATAGGGGACAGTATAGTTAATCACCCTGTGACCCAGTTTCTCATCCCATTCACACCCTTTGAAGAGGAGAGTAGTCGCCATTACAGCAATGGCGTCACGGACACCACAATCCCTTAGAGAGTGAAGGGCCCGTTGTCTCTACCGCCGCTATTGGTACAACTTAATACTGGGATCCATCAGCACCTGCACCCTGGTCTCTCTTTCGATACTTACCTACTAGGGGCAATTTAGATTGTTTGGCTACTGGAGAGGATGGATTCACAAATCAGGACTGCACTCACCGCCCTGGAACTCTGCATGGATGCGCAGTTTGCTTCTCTTGTCCGATACCTCTCTTCTGACATGGAGGACTCATCACATGTTCCAGGAGATGATCTTATCATGGCTGCTGGCCTACCGGCGGAAGACCATGACCTGCAACACTTCTGTCCCCATGGCGAGAGCACAGACAAGGACAGCAGTGCTCTATCTATGAGACATCATCATTGTGGTTGTTACACATGCATTACAAGAGTAGAAGATGGTCACAGAAGGCATCTCTAGGCTAACCATTTGTTATGTATATAAAATAATTAGGAGCTGTTTCTAGACTAGTAAACTTGATTAGGCACCCCTGCCCCTATACCCTTGCTATATATCCTCTACTCATTTCTCCCAGCATAATTTCCTCTATGGTAACCATAGAAGGCTCCGCCCCCCCTCCCCCCTCAACTCAAAGCGGCTTTTGCCCGCTGAGCTCCCCTAATATAAAGGCCCACATGAGGCCCCTTAATTAGTCATTCATGATAACCACCTCTAAATATAAAAATACAGGTTTCATGTATCTATTTCTTAACAATCAGCTTATTTTTTCTTTTGTACATATATTTGTATTTTATACTAACATTTATTGCTTGTTTTCTCTTCTAATGCGTAAAACCTCAATAAAAAATGTTTTTAAAAAAATAATATATATATATATATATATATATATATACACAGGTATATATATATATATATATATATATATATATATATATATATATATACACATGGATCTAATCTTGACATACATGTTAATATGTTCACAGATTTAGCACACAGAAGAGACCGGATCCCCTGCTATGTACGGCCAGTCAACATGAGCACCCCAGTCAGTGATAGGTCATCACCACCGCTCCTACTGTCTCTTCTCCAGGATCCAGTAGGAGATGACTCAAGGAGTGAATCAGAATTCCCTGATGATATCCCCAGTAATTTTCAATTCTAACGCAATGTTTGCAGCCTTTAACACTACAAAGGTAGTTTAAAAAAAGTTCATTAATGCTGCAGGATACTGTAATTAATTGTCTCTTTTCTTTGTAATAATGTTTATATAAGTTTTTCATCATGTGTTTATAACAGTCTACAACAATGATGCCTATAAAATAGTCCTTGTCACATATTCCTCATCCTAACGATGATTTGTGTTTGTGCTTCATCTGAGACAGCTGACTGAGAGGAATTAATTTAACTCTGACACTTTGCCCCACACTAAGCTCTTGCAAGGGCCTCACATAGGCCTAGATTTGGAGTTTGGCGGTAGATGGGTTGTTAACGCTCCGCAGGCTTTTTTCTGGCCGCAGCATAAAATTAACTCTGGTATCGAGAGTTCAAAACAAATGCTGCGTTAGGCTCCAAAAAAAGAGCGTAGAGCATTTTTACCGCAAATGCAACTCTCGATACCAGAGTTGCTTACGGACGCGGCCAGCCTCAAAAACGTGCTCGTGCACGATTCCCCCATAGGAAACAATGGGGCTGTTTGAGCTGAAAAAAAACCTAACACCTGCAAAAAAGCAGCGTTCAGCTCCTAACGCAGCCCCATTGTTTCCTATGGGGAAACACTTCCTACGTCTGCACCTAACACCCTAACATGTACCCCGAGTCTAAACACCCCTAACCTTACACTTATTAACCCCTAATCTGCCGCCCCCGCTATCGCTGACCCTGCATATTATTATTAACCCCTAATCTTCCGCTCCGTACACCGCCGCAACCTACGTTATCCCTATGTACCCCTAATCTGCTGCCCCTAACACCGCCGACCCCTATATTATATTTATTAACCCCTAATCTGCCCCCCACAACGTCGCCGCCAGCTACTTACAATAATTAACCCCTAATCTGCCGAGCGGACCTGAGCGCTACTATAATAAAGTTATTAACCCCTAATCCGCCTCACTAACCCTATCATAAATAGTATTAACCCCTAATCTGCCCTCCCTAACATAGCCGACACCTAACTTCAATTATTAACCCCTAATCTGACGACCGGAGCTCATCGCTACTATAATAAATGGATTAACCCCTAAAGCTAAGTCTAACCCTAACACTAACACCCCCCTAACTTAAATATAATTTACATCTAACGAAATTAATTAACTCTTATTATATAAATTATTCCTATTTAAAGCTAAATACTTACCTGTAAAATAAATCATAATATAGCTACAATATAAATTATAATTACATTGTAGCTATTTTAGGATTAATATTTATTTTACAGGCAACTTGGTAATTATTTTAACCAGGTACAATAGCTATTAAATAGTTAAGAACTATTTAATAGTTACCTAGTTAAAATAATAACAAAATTACCTGTAAAATAAATCCTAACCTAAGTTACAAATAAACCTAACACTAGACTATCATTAAATTAATTAAATAAACTACCTACAATTACCTACAATTAACCTAACACTACACTATCAATAAATAAATTAAATACAATTGCTACAAATAACTACAATTACATAAACTAACTAAAGTACAAAAAATAAAAAAGAACTAAGTTACAAAAAATAAAAAAATATTACCAACATAAGAAAAATATTACAACAATTTTAAAATAATTACACCTACTCTAAGCCCCCTAATAAAATAACAAAGACCCCCAAAATAAAAAATTCCCTACCCTATTCTAAATTAATAAATGTAAAAGCTCTTTTACCTTACCAGCCCTGAACAGGGCCCTTTGCGGGGCATGCCCCAAGAAAATCAGCTCTTTTGCCTGTAAAAAAAAACATACAATACCCCCCTCCAACATTACAACCCACCACCCACATACCCCTAATCTAACCCAAACCCCCCTTAAATAAACCTAACACTAAGCCCCTGAAGATCTTCCTACCTTGTCTTCACCATCCAGGTATCACCGATCCGTCCTGGCATCCGGTGCTTGAAGAGGTCCAGAAGAGGCTCCAAAGTCTTCCTCCTATCCGGCAAGAAGAGGACATCCGGACCGGCAAACATCTTCTCCAAGCGGCATCTTCGATCTTCTTCCATCCGGTGCGGAGCGGGTCCATCTTGAAGCAGCCGACGCGGATCCATCCTCTTCTTCCGTTGTCTCCCGATGAATGACGGTTCCTTTAAGGGACGTCATCCAAGATGGCGTCCCTCGAATTCCGATTGGCTGATAGGATTCTATCAGCCAATCGGAATTAAGGTAGGAATATTCTGATTGGCTGATGGAATCAGCCAATCAGAATCAAGTTCAATCCGATTGGCTGATCCAATCAGCCAATCAGATTGAGCTCGCATTCTATTGGCTGATCGGAACAGCCAATAGAATGCGAGCTCAATATGATTGGCTGATTGGATCAGCCAATAGGATTGAACTTGATTCTGATTGGCTGATTCCATCAGCCAATCAGAATATTCCTACCTTAATTCCGATTGGCTGATAGAATCCTATCAGCCAATCGGAATTCGAGGGACGCCATCTTGGATGACATCCCTTAAAGGAACCGTCATTCGTCGGGAGACAACAGAAGAAGAGGATGGATCCGCGTCGGCTGCTTCAAGATGGACCCGCTCCGCACCGGATGGAAGAAGATCGAAGATGCCGCTTGGAGAAGATGTTTGCCGGTCCGGATGTCCTCTTCTTGCCGGATAGGAGGAAGACTTTGGAGCCTCTTCTGGACCTCTTCAGCACCGGATGCCAGGACGGATCGGTGATACCTGGATGGTGAAGACAAGGTAGGAAGATCTTCAGGGGCTTAGTGTTAGGTTTATTTAAGGGGGGTTTGGGTTAGATTAGGGGTATGTGGGTGGTGGGTTGTAATGTTGGAGGGGGGTATTGTATGTTTTTTTTTACAGGCAAAAGAGCTGATTTTCTTGGGCATGCCCCGCAAAGGGCCCTGTTCAGGGCTGGTAAGGTAAAAGAGCTTTTACATTTATTAATTTAGAATAGGGTAGGGAATTTTTTATTTTGGTAGTCTTTGTTATTTTATTAGGGGGCTTAGAGTAGGTGTAATTAGTTTAAAATTGTTGTAATATTTTTCTTATGTTGGTAAATATTTTTTTATTTTTTGTAACTTAGTTCTTTTTTATTTTTTGTACTTTAGTTAGTTTATGTAATTGTAGTTATTTGTAGCAATTGTATTTAATTTATTTATTGATAGGGTAGTGTTAGGTTTAATTATAACTTAGGTTAGGACTTATTTTACAGGTAATTTTGTTATTATTTTAACTAGTTAACTATTAATAGTTCTTAGTTCTTAGTTGTGATTTATTTTACAGGTAAGTATTTAGCTTTAAAATAGGAATAATTTATTTAATAAGAGTTAATTAATTTCGTTAGATGTAAATTATATTAAGTTAGGGGGGTGTTAGTGTTAGGGTTAGACTTAGCTTTAGGGGTTAATCCATTTATTATAGTAGCGGTGAGCTCCGGTCGTCAGATTAGGGGTTAATAATTGAAGTTAGGTGTTGGCGATGTTAGGGAGGGCAGATTAGGGGTTAATACTATTTATGATAGGGTTAGTGAGGCGGATTAGGGGTTAATAACTTTAATATAGTAGCGCTCAGGTCCGCTCGGCAGATTAGGGGTTAATAAGTGTAGGCAGGTGTCGGCGACGTTGAGGGGGGCAGATTAGGGGTTAATAAATATAATATAGGGGTCGGCGGTGTTAGGGGCAGCAGATTAGGGGTACATAAGGATAACGTAGGTGGGCGGCGCTTTGCGGTCGGCAGATTAGGGGTTAATAATTGTAGGTAGGTGGGGCGATGTTGTGGGGGGCAGGTTAGGGGTTAATAAATGTAATACAGGGGTCGGCGGGGTTAGGGGCAGCAGATTAGGGGTACATAAGTATAACGTAGGTGGCGGTCGGAAGATTAGGGGTTAAAAAATTTTAATCGAGTGGCAGCGATGTGGGGGGACCTCGGTTTAGGGGTACATAGGTAGTTTATGGGTGTTAGTGTACTTTAGGGTACAGTAGTTAAGAGCTTTATGAACCGGCGTTAGCCCAGAAAGCTCTTAACTCCTGCTATTTTCCGGCGGCTGGAGTTTTGTCGTTAGAGCTCTAACGCTCACTTCAGAAACGACTCTAAATACCGGCGTTAGAAAGATCCCATTGAAAAGATATGATACGCAATTGACGTAAGGGGATCTGCGGTATGGAAAAGTCGCGGCTGAAAAGTGAGCGTTAGACCCTTTAATCACTGACTCCAAATACCGGCGGTAGCCTAAAACCAGCGTTAGGAGCCTCTAACGCTGGTTTTCACGGGCTACCGCCGAACTCTAAATCTAGGCCATAGTGTTTCCTGTCATAGAAGAATCGATAGACCCATTTAGCCTCTTTATCCCTCTTAAGGACCTCGTCCCGAGGAACAGAGCTAATTGGCTGGAAGACACCCACAGAGGGTAAAGTGGTGCGAATCTGACATCCTAGTATCAGCTGTGCCAGGCTTAAACCTGTGGCTTGAATGGGAGTTGCCCTATAGGCCAAGAGGGCTAGGTAAGGCTCAGATTGCTTCAAAATTAACTTTGTTGTTTGAACTGCCCTTTCAGCCATTCCAGTGGCCTGCGGGTAATGTGGACTTGACGTAGAATGGATGAAATCATAAGCACTGTTGAAAGAACTGAACTCCCTGGAAGCAAACTGCATTCCGTTATCACTCACTAACTCCATTGGTATGTCCCACCAGGCGAACAAGCTCTTGAGACGAGTGATAACGGCTTGACTTGTGATCTCATTCAAGGGTGCAATCTCCAAATACCTGGAATAGTAGTCAATCACGACTAGGTACTTTTTCCTGTGCAGTTCGCACAAACCAGCAGCTGTTTTCTGCCACGGGCCTGCAGGCAGCGGAGTAGAAATCAAGGGCTCCCTTCTCTGAGTAGGCCGGCGTTCCCAGCAAAAGGCACATTTTGGCTTGCGATGTAAGAACTGATCCCAGGCCACCATACTTGCCATAGCTGCCCTTTCTCTGCACTTTGTAATGCCCAAGTGGCCATCATGATCCTGCTTAACATCTCCTGCCGCATGCTAACAGGAATAACAATGCTGTCCTGGAACAGCACCAACCCATCCAGCTCTGTGAGCTGCGACCTTTCTGACTGGTAAGAACTCTCGGGGCCAACCTTCTTAATAACTTCTTGAAGGTCAGTATCTAAATGTGTCTTCTTTCTTATTTGCTCTAGCTTCCCTGACGAAATGGATTTAGATGCCAGAACTGAATCTACTTACACATTCACATCTGATTCCGTTGAAGATTTCTTCAGCAGCAGCCAGCGGGAGCCTGGAAAGTTTATCTTCCACTACCAGTTGTTTCCCCGGCACATGCACTGCCTGAACGTTGAACCTGAGCAGCCTCATCAGAAGTCTCTGGCATCTAAGGGGTGTTTTGTCAATATCATAGGAGTTAATTTTAGGGACTAGAAGCGTTTATGGTTGTGGCAAACCTAGCCACTTTCTGGACTATAATGTAAGAAAGGTTGTCTATAGAATGTATTGTGTGCTATGTAGATGTGACAGACCCTTCTGCCAGTACTGAAGGAGTTAACTGTGTTCAGCTCTTAGAAGCTATTGTGTACTGTCATTAAAGTTAGTGATAAACAGTCCATTGTTTAATCAACCTCAGAGAGCAGACGCCTAAGTAAAGTAATGTGATTCTATTGTGGCCTGTCCAAGGGTGTGGTCCCTCCATCTAATGTACAACATTCTTTCAACCCCCCATTTGGGCGGTCAGACCTGCATAAATACTAGGCATAGCCTTTTAATAAATGTCATTCTGTTTTAAACCTGAAAACTGGCTGGGTTTGAATTGCTTATTCCCTGTTCAGACATTGTTCCCTGGTGTTAACCCTTGGTATCCTGTTGGTACCGTTTACAATTGGTGGCAAGCGACGGAATGAACCTTATCGCCCAGAAGAGCAACTACACAAGCCAGTAACCTCAGGAAGAGGGGGATTACTACAATACTGACTAAGATGGAAGGAGTACCAGGGACCGAAGTGAATGGAGATGGATTATTCTAAGCTAAAGAGACAAACGTTAAAGGAACTGCTAGAAGCCAGGGGAAAGATAGGCAGCAGCAAACCCAAGGCTATATTAATTGCCGAGCTGATGGAGGGAGACAGAGCTCGCAGCGCTACGGCCTCCAGCAGCCATGGAGGAGACCCTATACCAGAGGGAAATGAGGACCAGGCTGGAATTTTTACCCCAACCTGTACCACGGATATGCTATCCTTGGTAATGGCAGATGTGCAGGAGTACGTGATGGCACACCGTCCGCGGAATGCATCCTCCCAAGCAGAATCCATTTTGGACGCACTCAGCAACCCAGTAGAACCCAAAATCCCATACCATGCATTTAAAATGTTTTGTGAGGAGAAGGATGAGATCGATGGGTATTTACAGGATTTTGAGAGACTGTGTGAGTTACATGATTTGGAGCAGTCCGTATGGGTGCCGGTGCTAGCAGGCAAGCTAGCCGGTAGGGCAACGGAAGCGTATCGCGCTGTTCCCAGGGAGGACAGCAAGGATTACGCTAAAGTGAAGAGAGCGATCTTGGAAAGATATGCATTACCCCAGAGGCATTTCGGCGCAAGTTTTAAAGGCCTGCGCAAGCCATAAAGAGATTCACATGCAGAGTGGGCCCACAAGCTGGATCAAGCATCTCAAGGGTGGATACAGGCCAGCCCAAGCTACCACCTCGGAAGAATTGCGACAACTGATGCTGTTGGAGCAATTCTTTAACGGCTTGTCCCCAGAAGCCCAAGAATGGGTGAGAGATCGAAAACCCCGCACCTTAACCGAAGCAGCCAGATTAGCAGACCAGCATTTTGATGCCAGGAGGCACCATGGACTACAGCCTAACAACCCCACAGCGGCACCTTTTCGCCCAGCCCCCAGGGAATCCACCACCCCCTTCACGATACAAACGGACGGGCGAATATACAATGCCACACCTGCAAGCGGTGGGGACATATGGCACGTGAGTGCACCCAAAATCGGAGCAGACAAGCTTGGAACCAGGTCAGACAGAACCTGGCCCCAAGGGCGGCTGCTCACCATTTACCAAACGGAGCCAGCCGCTCATGAGGTGTTGAGCACCCAAGCCGAGGAACCCCTGGGATACTACTGCATGAGGTGATGTCGGTCCGGGCCACCTGATAACCGGCAACATCACCGCCAGCTGGTGACCGTAGAGGGAAGGAGGTCCAGGGACTTCGGGATTCGGGAGCTACTTTAACCCTGATAGCTCCCCATTTGGTGCCAGATACAGCACACACTGGCGGATCCGTGGCAGTACGAGGGGCAGGGGGAGCGGTATAAACCGATTGCCCACTGCTAGAGTGGAGTACAGACCCCCAGTCACCCCAGCAGCTGCCAGTTACCAGCCCCCGGCGCACCGCTATAACCACACGGCCTCCGGCCATGAACTACCCTCAGAGAGCCCGGTTCAATTCGCGGGGCTACTCACAACCTATTCGGTGCTTTGGATCTAAGCAACTAGGGCACAAAAGACCAGAGTGTCCCCTAAACGCAGCGAATCAAGCACAGTCCTGGAGAAGATCCGCCGGCGGAATCCCACATAATCCTGAATGCTGGGGCAGCCTACATGAAGCAGACCCCGTGCAAGCTGCCCACCGGAATAACCAGCAACGGGTTAAAGTGAATGGGAAGGAGGTCAGTGGTCTACGGGATACTGGTGCTACCATGACCTTGCTTCAATGAGAACTTGGTGTCTGAGAAAACAGCACACTGGAGACACTGTGGCTGTGAGGGTAGCAGGGGGCACAGTGTTCCGCCTACCTGTTGCCAGGGTACATTTGGATTGGGGAGTGGGCGCTAGACCTGTGAATGTGGGGGTCAAGAAGGACTTACCTGCTGATGTTCTCCTTGGAAATGACTTGGCCCCCCTTGTTTCTGCCTATGCTCCCATGGGTCCCGCTGATGTTAACCCTGTGACTACCCAAGCCCAGTCCCTTCGGGAAGAGGTACATTTTAACCGTGGTGGACTACGCCACTAGGTACCCCGAGGCCATTGCTCTCTCCAACATCCATGCAGGGACGGTAGCTGAAAGCCCTATTTGAGGAGCTACAACCTAGTTTGGTTTACTTACAAGTTGCTGTTACCTTTTATATTTTAATCAGGGCCCTCAAAAGTTGCAGCTGTACCTGTATGGACAACCTTTTTCCTTACTCACAGATCACAACCCGTTGGTGCGGCTGAACCGTGTGGCCGGGGACAATGCCAGGCTGCTGCGCTGGAGTTTGGCGCTGCAGCCCTTTCGACTTTTACAAATCATTATCGCCCAGGGAAACAAAACGGTAACGCCGACGGTTGTCCAGACAAACTGAACTTGAAAAGTGATCTGTGAGTACTTCCCCGGACATCCCCAAGCCAATCCGTTGGGATCAGACTGTGTATGCCGGCTTGGTTCTGGGGGAGCATTGTGGCAAACCTAGCCACTTCTGGACTATAATGTAAGAAAGGTTGTCTATAGAATGTATTGTGTGCTATGTAGATGTGACAGACATTTCTGCCAGTACTGAAGGAGTTAACTGTGTTCAGCTCTAAGAAGCTATTGTGTACTGTCATTAAAGTTAGTGATAAACAGTCCATTGTTTAATCAACCTCAGAGAGCAGACGCCTAAGTAAAGTAATGAGATTCTATTGTGGCCTGTCCAAGGGTGTGGTCCCTCCATCTAATGTACAACATTCTTTCAACCCCCATTTGGGGGGTCAGACCTGCATAAATACTAGGCATAAGCCTTTTAATAAATGTCATTCTGTTTTAAACCTGAAAACTGGCTGGGTTGTGAATTGCTTATTCCTGTTCAGGACATTGTTCCCTGGTGTTAACCCTTGGTATCCTGTTGGTACCGTTTACAATGGTCAGTCTCCAGACTAAATTTCTCTAAACCCACTAGGTAACACTGGAAACGCTCACAGGCCCAAACTGCAGCCAGGCACTCTTTTTCAATTGAGCATATATCGACTTAGCAGCCTTCAGTGTACAGGAACAGTAGGCGATGGGCTATAGTTTGTTTCTCATTCAACTGCAGGAGGGTGGCCCCTAACCCATAACTGCTCACATCAGCACTAACCACAGTCTTTTTAGAAGGGACGTAGAACCCCAAAACTGGGGCAGACCCCAGTAGGGACTTGACCTGCACAAAAGATTCTTCCTGTGAAGGTCCCCAGACCCAGGCAACATCTTCCTTTAGCAACTCTGTGATAGGGTGGTAGTATTGTGGATAAATCTGGAAGGAACCTGCCCACAAAATTCACAAGGCCCAATATTTTTTCATCTGTTCAATAGCAAGGATTTTTTCATCTGTTCAAATAGCAAGGGTTTTATCAGGGTCCGGCTTAATGCCATCCCCATTGATAATATGCCCAAAGTAACATAACTCAGCCTTCCTAAAATGGAATTTCTTCTTATTTAATTTCAGCCTGGACTCTCTAATGATCTGCAGCACACAACTCAATCGCTGATAATTTTCTTCCAATGTAGACCTATACACCAATATGTCGTCCATGACGACTGCCGTGCCCTTATGGACCCTTAGGAGAGAACTCATCTCTCTTTGAAAGATTTCAGGATCAGAGGATATCCCGAAGGGGAGTCTGCAGAAGCAAAACCAACCTACCAGTGTAATGAAGGTAGTCAGTTTGCGTTTACTTTGGATCTAGAGGTACAGTATCTGCCAGAAGCCGCTGGAAGCATCCAGTTTAGAGAAGAACTTCTCCCCAGCCAATTTAGGAGCTATGTCTTCAAGTGTCGGCAGCACATATCTCTCTCTCTCTTACTGCTCATTCAGCCTTTTTCAAGTCTACGCAGATGCGTACCTTCCCATTTTTCTTCGCAACAGGCACAATGGGGGCACACCAGCCAGTTGCTTCAACAAAACTCCTTCAATAACTCCCATATTCTTCATACGCAGAAGTTCCTTCTCCACTTGAGGCATGAGCGGGAACGGAATTCTATGAGGAGTGGGTAATGCTGTATGGGACTGGCGTCACCTTTAAGTGATATTTTGTAAGAACAGGAGAAGTGGACCGAGCGCTACACCCAGGGCCTTAAGCTTACTAACTATATAGCCTCCTAGTAGGCTAACAATACAAAAGTTAAAATGGGGAGAGAGTAAGCGCTAAAAAGCTTAAAAGGCTAGTAAAAGGTACATTTTAATACATATAAAAATTTACAAATGGCAATCAGACGCATGGATCCATGTCTGACTTAACAAAAAAAAAAAAAAATATATATATATATAATAACCAAATCTAAAAATATCTAAAAATATCCAATGGAGTATAGCATGTGACGCTGACTTAGTGAGCCAGTGATGAGGAGTTAGACATGTACATTCAATAATATAAACAACCTAAGTGAGTGATTGAGTGCACACAATAGCTTTCAACAAAGAAAAATAGCATTCACAAAAAATAGTGTTCACAAAAAATTGGCGTACATAAAAAATGTTCAAATGTTCAACCGTTATATGTAAGTGAATCCAGTAGTGTTTCCTCCAAAGTGACGTGTAGAAATATACGTGAAGTCAATAATAGTAGAATGTAAACGTTGAGTGGGTCAAATTATTGTGGTTCAGCTGCTAAATTAAAAAATTGTAAATCCGTGAGGTGTATAAAAATAAAAATAACTTGTGAAAAAATCCACGTGGAAAACTTGAATTCAAATGATAAACAAAGTTCAAAAATCAAAAGACAAAAAATCAAAAGACAAAATATCAAAAGACAAAAATAGAAAATCAGTGATAATATTAATATTAAAAAGCACTAAAGATCTAGTGAAAACAAATCCTTAATTCAGATGTTAAAAAATCCTTGGTAAGATCCATAACAAACAAATACATCGATAAAATACCTAAAAGGGAACAAAAGAGAAACAAATAGTGGCAAACACTGTATATGATATATAATATAGGTAATTAAAACCAAGCTCACCAGTATGCCAACAGGCGTTTCGGCCTAGACTAGGCCTTTCTCAAGACTATCTGATTTTCTATTTTTGTCTTTTGATATTTTTGTCTTTTGATTTTTGTCTTTTGATTTTTGACCTTTGTTTATCATTTGAATTCAAGTTTTCCACGTGGATTTTTTCACAAGTTATTTTTTATTTTTATACACCTCACGGATTTACAATTTTTTTAATTTAGCAGCTGAACCACAATATTTGACCCACTCAACGTTTACATTCTACTATTATTGACTTCACGTTATATTTCTACACGTCACTTTGGAGGAAACACTACTGGATTCACTTACATATAACCGTTTGAACATTTGAACATTTTTTATGTACGCCAATTTTTGTGAACACTATTTTTTGTGAATGCTATTTTTCTTTGTTGAAAAGCTATTGTGTGCCACTCAATCACTCTCTTAGGTTGTTTATATTATTGAATGTACATGTCCTAACTCCTCATCACTGGCTCACTAAGTCAGCGTCACATGCTATACTCCATTGGATATTTTTAGATATTTTTAGATTTGTTTATTATATATATATATATATATTTTTTTGTTAAGTCAGACATGGATCCATGCGTCTGATTGCCATTTGTAAATTTTTATATGTATTAAAATGTACCTTTTACTAGCCTTTTAAGTGATATTTGGACTGGGTTGCAATTCAGTAGGACCAATTCACCAAACATGTCTTCTAAAATCTCATTCACTCTGGTGACCAGGCCCAAACCACAGGGCTGGCTTTTCTGCTCAATAGGTTGTTAACACACCGACCTCTAGTCACATGTACCCACATGTGAATTTCCTACTGCTTGTACTCGCAGCTGGCAAGAAATGTCCCCGCACAATCGATGCACCCACCAGGATTATGAACATTTGTTGTAAATTTCACCAGCTGAGGCTGTCGCGGCAGTTTTATAAATGCTGCAAGGGACATAACAGTGATGTCTGCTCCTGTATCAATCTTAAAGGCAACTTTGGCTTCCATTACAGTAGGAGTAACCCGCCAATCTTCATCTGAACCAGACCGTTCAACAACAGACCCCTACAAAGGACATTTCTTGACCGTCTTGGTCACTATCCACCTGCATCTCCTTAATGTATTAATTTTCACACGCCACTTAAAAATGGCCAATTCGATTACATTTTCTACATATTGATACTCTGATCAGGGGTACGGTTACACCGCGTGCAGCGAGCATGCTGCTCCCATCCGCTTCTGGGCCTATCTGTTGCCCTTGGTCTACCATTCACACTGTGCCTTTCACTAGCAGCTCTCCTGAACAGCTGCACTTCATCCACAATACTCTCAAACCTCATATCAGCACTTTGCTTTTTCACCAGTTCCCTCTGGCGGGCCATCCTAATAGCCCCATCCAATGTTAAATCAGCCTCCAACTGTAGCTTCAGTGAGACTTCAGCATCTGCAATTCCTATGACTATTCTGTCTCTGATTTGCTCCTCTTTAGCAACACCAAATTCACAGAATTCAACTAGTTCATACAGGCTGCGCACAAATGACTCCACAGATTCTCCCACATGCTGAGCACGTTTGTGAAAACAAGCCCTCTCATGAATCACATTTCTTTTGTGCACAAAGTAAGCACTCAGTTTGTTCATAACTATTTCAAAGTCAAATCCGTCCCCTTCTTGGAAAGTAAAGTCATTGAACACTGGTTCCACATCTTTCCCCAAAGAGTATAAAAGAGATTAACTTGTACTTCACCACTCTCCTTGTCCAGCTTGGAAGCAATCCTGAAGCTTTGAAACCACTGACGCCATGTGGGGCCAAGCTGCTGGCTGAGAGAAATCAAAAGGCTCAGGTGGGGTAAACTTCGACATCATCATTATCAGAAACAAAAGCGCAGGCAAGTACTCTCTGACACCATGTCATGAGATGCAGGACACAGCATAGAAGGTACAATGCTATTTTATTGCAGAGCATAGAAGTATACAGCTTGTACAACACATCTAACTTGGTAACTGCCACATAGATAAGAACGGCCTTAAACCATGCCCCCATCTGGTGACGTCACTTCCCACTCTCATAACAGACCGCTTTGATAAATTGGCCCTTAGATTGCATATGCACTGGAAGCAAAAAGGTCAAGTCAAACCACAGTTTTAAAAAAACAATGGCTTGACATGTGATCACTGTAACTGGCTGTCACAGTGACCATTTGGGCACTTTTTTTAGGGATCACTGGGCTTCCTCACTCCTAAAGCATCCACTGATATTGATTCTGGGCTCTATTTATGTATACAATCATTGTAACTGGTTGTCACATTGATTGTATATGCAGTAACAGTCAATCTTAACTGTTACTGAACTGTTGCTGGATAGCCTCCCATGCAGACATCCAGCAACTGCATGAGATATACTGTATCTCAGTTTGTATCTCATATAATGAAGGCAAATCACTGACAGGGCATGAGATCTACTGGGACACCATATCCATGCAATCTCTTGCCTGGGGTAACCTCCTATTGCTATTTCTGTAATGCCTTACCACTGAAGCATGCATAAATAGCCAGGTCTCATTTCTCTAATTGACATATTTGCTACGGCATTCAGTAGTATAGGGGTTACATCCAGATTTTAATTCCTCGCACAGATGTTTGTTTATTGAAAAATACTATCCAGTGAACTTTCATTGTATTGTACTATAAGGGCAAAAATACGTGGACACTTAACCATTAATCGTATATGAGCTTGTTGGATATCCCATTCTAAATGCCATGTGCATGGATTTGCACCCCTCCCCCAGCTTGTGGCAATAACAGCTGCAACTTCTGGGAAGACTTTCGACAAATCTATCTGTGGACCTTGCGCCCCTTTACCAAAATATAATTTATGAGGTCAGGCACCGATATTGGGCAAGATGGTCTGGCTCATAATTAGCATTTCAATTAATCACAAACGTTTCATGGGGTTAAGGTCAGGGCTATTCAAGTTCCTCCACACCATACTCATGAAACAATGTCTCATGGTCCCTCACATGTACATACAGGACCAGTCATGCTGGAACAGGAAAGGGTCTTCTTCAAAATGTATCCTGTTTCATTGTCCTTCTTCCAACCAATCTTTATAGTAGGCACTAGCCATTCTGGTAGGTATTGTTCTCCTAGCATCGTCCACACACAAACTGTGAGGACAACAGTAGCATTCATCACTCCACTGCTAGAGAGTCCTATAATTGGGGTCTTTTACACCAGCTGACACTTGGCATTGTGCACTGTGAGATTTTTTTACAGCAAACATATTTTATGAAGCTCCTATGCACAGTTCTTATGCTTATGTTGCTTCTAGAGGCAGTTTGGATCCCTGAAGTAACAAATGATTGGTGCTTTTTACTTCAATACTCAGCAGCTCTGCTCCACAAGTTTGTGTGATCTACCACTTTATGGCTAGGCTATTGTTGATCCGTGATTTCTCACTTTACAATAATAAAACTTACATGCAGATCTAGTAGAGCAGAATTCATGAACTGACTTTGGCTAAAAAGTGGCCTCCTGACAAACCCACAAAATAAAAATAAAGTAAAACCTAATCTACCCATTGGCCTGAAAAGGGCATTTTGGTGGGCATTGGGCATTTCATAAAGAGGGCATTCAGTTCTTTATGAAATGCCCAAGCCCTAATCTAAAAAAAAACACACCCCCCCCAAAAAAAAATAATACACAAAATAACAAACAAATTATAAAAAAAAAAAAAAAATTATTCCTATTCTAATATCCATTTAAAAAAAAAGTGCTGCTAAAATCCTATTGGCTGTTCAAAACAGAAATGTTAGTGGGTCATTTGTAATTTTTTTTAGAAAAAGAGCTGATTTCTTTCCAAAGACGATTTTAAGGGCTATTGGTAGTTTATTATAGATTAGGGTTCTTTATTTTGGGGTGTTTTTTTTAAAAAAAAAATGGGTATTAGAACAGAAATAATTGTTATTATTTTGGATAATTTGTTTGTTATTTTTTGTATTGTTTTTTTTTTTTTTTAGACTAGCCATTTTTATTTTTAATGGGCAGCAAAAGAGCTGAATGCCCTTTAACAAAAAAGACCATGGGTAGTTTATTATAGATTAGGGCTTTTTATGTTGGTTTTTTTTTAAAACAGTTTATTAGAATAGGAATATATTTTTTTTTGTTTTGGATAATTTTCGGCTAGATTTAGAGTTTGGCGTAGCCGTCCAAAACCAGCGTTAGGGGGTCCTAACGCTGGTTTTTACCTCCCGCTGGTATTTGGAGTCAGTCATTAAAGGGTCTAATGAGCACTTTGCAGCCGCAACTTTTCCATACCGCAGATCCCCCTACGCCAATTGCGTATCCTATATTTTCAATGGGATCTTTCTAACGCCGGTATTTAGAGTCGTGGCTGAAGTGAGTGTTAGAAATCTAACGACAAGACTCCAGCCGCAGAAAAACCCAGGAGTTAAGAGCTTTTTGGCTAACGCCGGTTCATAAAGCTCTTAACTACTATGCTCTAAAGTACACTTAACAGGTGTTACCTGCAGGTGTAAGGTTTTTTTTCAGCTCAAACTGCCCCATTGTTTCCTATGGGGATATCGTGCACGAGCACACATTTTTTAAGCTGGCCGCGTCCGTAAGCACCGCTGGTATCGAGAGTTGCAGTGGCTTTAAATTATGCTCTACGCTCCCTTTTTGGAGCCTAACGCACTGAAAACGCAGCCATTCTGTGAACTCTAAATACCAGCGGTATTTAAAAGGTGCGGGGGGAAAAAAGCATGCGTTAGCTACGCGGGTCGTTACCGACAAAACTCAAAATCTAGCCGTTTGTTTGTTATTTTTTGTAATGGTAGCTTTTTTTATTTTTAACTATATAACTATATAACTATGTATGACCACTATAACTATATAACTATTTACTAACTAGTCTACCTAGTAATAAATATAAACTAAGCTGTGAAATAAAAATAAACCCTAAGCTAACTACAATTTTAGTATTAGTTATATTGTAGCTAGCTTAGGTTTTATTGTACAGGTAAGTATGAATTTAGTTTTAAATAGGTATTATTTAGTTAATAATTGTAACTTTAATTTAGCTCTATTTAATTGTGTTATAGTTAGGGGGGTGTTAGGGTTAGAATTAGGTTTAGGGTTAGGTTTAGGGGTTAATATAGTTTAAATTAGGTTGTTGTGAAGTGGGGGGCTGGCGGTTTAGGGGTTAATAGGTTTATTTAGTGGTAGTGATGTGGGAGGCCATAGGTTTAGGGGTTAATAGCTTTATTTAGTGGCTGCGATGTCAGGGAGCGGCGGAATAGGGGTTAATATATTTATTATAATGTGGGCAATGTTGGAGTTCGGGGAAATAGGGGTTAATAACTTTAGTATAGTGGCGATGATGTCGAGGAGTGGCGGAATAGGGGTTAATACATTTTATTAGTGTTGGCGATGTCGGAAGCGGCAGATTAGGGGTTAATAGGTTTAATATAGTATTTAGGATGCGGGAGGGTCTCGGTTTAAAGGTTAATTGGTAGTTTATGGGTGTTTGTGTACTTTGTAACACTTTAGTTATGAGTTTTATGTAACAGTTTTGTTGTGTAAAACTCATCACTACTGCTCTCAGACGGCGATATGGATCGTGTTGCTATAGGGTGTAACGCAAGCTTTTTAGCCTCACCGCAAAACTTGTAATACCAGCGCTATGGGAATCCCATGAAAAAACGTAATTTTTTCAAGTACGGGACTGAATTTGCGTTACAGGCTAAAAGGCTTGCAGTAGAGCTATACCAACAAGACTTGTAATGGCTGCATTACTGTTTTAACGCTGAAATGACAATTTTTTCAGCGTTAAAACATGAAAGCAAAACTTGTAATCTAGGTGAATGTATTTTGTTGCTCTTTCCTGCATTCTAAACATGGAGTGTATTTTGTGGAATTGAGAATACTTAGGTGCTGCACATTGATTGGCTGAGGCAGGAAATTACTTTTAGCTGTTCCTGTCTGGTCACTGAAAATAAGGTAACTTAACACTTGAGATTTACATCTCAGATCTGCAAAACAATGAACATTGTGAAAACAAAATGGCAACTTCAATGGGTTGTTTACAGATGTTTAGCAATTCGGTGATTAATTTAAGTTGCAAATATAGAAAACAAAGTACATATCCCATTCAGCCAGCCCAGAAATGTAGCAGTTAAAGGAATAGAAACCTAATTTTAATCCTCCATAAAATAAATATTCAATGCAATTAATACAAATTAAACATTACAATATACATTATTCTGCCCTAAAATACCATTGAAATGTATGTTTGTTCTACCTGCCTAGGGAGACTGGACCTTTTCACCAAATATAAATGACAAAAGCCTTCAAATTGCTACATAATCTACTTGCTACACATTTAGCCTTAATGCTCACAATCACCAGAGATAAAATAACCACACTAACAATGTTTAAAACCCTTTTCAAGAGGCTTCTGGTATCCAAAAACGGAGCTATATGATAAGGAGGGGAAATTGTAAGTAGTTTTGGTTGTGTTGACAAAAAATCATTTTAATTGAACCTTCCAGATCCTCAGATAATGTTTTACATATAGATTATGTATTCTTGTTGTGAAATTAGCTAAGTGAAGAAATTGATGCTATACATACATGAGCTGGTGGCTCCGTTTATGCACCATGAGGACACGTATGGAAGGATATTCAGCAGCTGTTACCATAAGATATTAGTTCTAAACTCTTCCATAATAATAAGGTTCCCAGCACTGAAGATTTGTGAAGAAACACATGCAGTGAGACTGACACCTCCACTCCTCCAGCTCATAGATTTATTTCCTAGCTTATTCACCCAAACTAGTGCTTAGCCTACCCGGAAATCTTTTTAGCCAATCAGGAGCTACATATACTGGTACAAACCTCAAATCTGAAATGCCAACATCCAGAATTATTAGGTTGCACATATAAGCTGTATTATGAGATATTGCTTCAATGACATAAGATATAAGTGTTTACATATATGGGCCGAATTATCCCCTGTTTCCGTGTGAGCCTTCAGGCTCGCTGGAAAAAGCAATTATGAATCAGCGGTCTAAAGACACTGCTCCATAACTGATCTGCTGCTTCTGAGGCTGTGGTCTGCAATCCACCTGATCCTATACGATCAGGATGATTGACACCCCCTGCTAGCGGCCGATTGAACTCGAATCTGCAGGGGGCGGCATTGCACAAGCAGTTCTGGTGAATTGCTTGTGCAATGTTAAATGCAGACAGCGTATGCAGCATATCATGTCGGACAGACATTGATAAATCAGCCCCATGGCCTCATTCCCTTTCTAAGCACATTTTACAGATGTAAATATAGAAATATAATGACATTTAAACCATCCTAAAGTCCAGATATTTTCTGGGTCCCAAGCAGTTTGGATAAAGTATTTTCTACCTTTATATCTCTTACCTGTGGGGTTTTGTCTAAACTTAAAATGTTTAATCTAATTTGGTTATAAGAAACTAGAAGCAGATACAAATTAAGCTATGGTGATGACTTTACACATTAATATTTACTTTATATAGATCACTGTTAGCAGGTTCTGAAAGGTTAAACATCAAACCCGCTGCAAGAAGCTGATTACCATTAAGAAGTTTTAATTTCTATGAAAGGAAGCGTCAGGTTTGGATGCGGGACGTCTCTTACCGTAGACTGATAACATTGGGCTGATTATCAGAATAGCGATAAATCACACACTATAGTATGGGCTTTTTTTGGAGCATTATTATAAGTAATGTATGTGATCTTTTTATCTTGCAGGGTTAGTTTATGATATAGTAAAATTGTTCTTTCTAAAATTTCAAGGACCTCACAGTAATGAGAACACCTCTTATATAAATCTCACCAGAGCAGAGAGCTTTAGATCACTGGGCCCAAAAACAGATTTTATGGGGCCTAGTTATCAAGCCGTCAACCTCAAATACGCTGGAATTCCGCAGCGTATTTGTGGCGAGGCTGATTCACCTTAGTTATCAAGCCCTAGACACCGGCAAAAGTAGAATTTTGTAACGTAAGCATCGATCCGCCGGACTCAGTCCGACACAGATCGATTCTTACGTCACTACAGATGTTCCGCACACAAGTGCGGCACAATCTGACTACTTTTGCTAGTTATCAAAAAACTAGCAGGTACGCTCTGCACTTTTCCGGCCCAGCGTACCTGGTTTTAAAACCGCCACCCTGAAGGCGGCGGATCCCATAGGAATCAATGGCAGTCTGACCATAGCGAAAGTTCATGTTCACTGCTGCCAGACATCCCATTGATTCCTATGGGAGATGTCTGCACCTAACACCCTAACATGTACCCCGAGTCTAAAAACCCCTAATCTGTCCCCCTACACCGCTGCAACTAAATAAATGTATTACCCCCTAAACTGCCGCTCCCGGAGCCCACCGCCACTATAATAAACATGTTAACCCCTAAACCGCCGCTCCCTGACCCCGCCGCAACTATAATATATGTATTAACCCCTAAACCGCCGCTCCCAGACCCCGCCGCCACCTACATGATATCTATTAACCCCTATCCTGCCCCCCATACCGCCGCCATCTATAATAAAGTTATTAACCCCTATCCTGCTGATCCCGGACCTCGCAGCAACTAAATAAATAGTTTAACCCCAAAACCCTCTGTTCCCGGACCCCGCCGCAACCTATATTAAACTTATTAACCCCTAATCTGCCCCCCCTACACCTATAATACATTTATTAACCCCTATCCTGCCCCCCCTACACCGCCGCCACTGTAATAAAATTATTAACCCCTAAACCTAAGTCTAACACTAACCCTAACACCCCCCAACTTAAATATTAATTAAATAAATCTAAATAATATTTCTATTATTAACTAAATTAATCCTATTTAAAACTAAATACTTACCTTTAAAATAAACCCTAATATAGCTACAATATAAATAATAATTATATTGTAGCTATCTTAGGATTTATATTTATTTTACAGGCAAATTTCAATTTATTTTAACTAGGTACAATAGCTATTAAATAGTTATTAACTATTTAATAGCTTACCTAGCTAAAATAAACAGAAATTTACCTGTAAAATAAAAACTAACTAACTAAAAGTTACAATTACACTACACTATACTTTAATAAATTATTCCTATTCAAAACTAAATACTTACCTGTAAAATAAACCCTAAGATAGCTACAATGTAATTAATAATTACATTGTAGCTATTTTAGGATTTATATTTATTTTACAGGTAACTTTGTATTTATTTTAGCTAGTTAGAATAGTTATTAAATAGTTATTAACTATTTAATAACTACCTAGCTAAAAGAAATACAAAATTACCTGTAAAATAAATCCTAACCTAAGTTACAATTAAACCTAACACTACACTATCATTACATTAATTAAATAAATTGAATACAAATAACTACAATTAAATACAATACATAAACTAACTAAAGTACAAAAAATAAAAAAAATAAGTTACAAACATTTAAAAAATATTACAACAATTTTAAGCTAATTACACCTAATCTAAGCCCCCTAATAAAATAATAAAGCCCCCCAAAATAAAAAAAACCCTACCCTATTCTAAATTAAAACAGTTCAAAGCTCTTTTACCTTACCAGCCCTTAAAAGGGCCTTTTGTTGGGCATGCCCCAAAGAATTCAGCTCTTTTGCCTGTAAAAGAAAAATACAGGCAAAAGAGCTGAATTATTTGGCTGATTGAATCAGCCAATCAGATTGAAATTCAATCCGATTGGCTGATCCAATCAGCCAATCAGATTGAGCTCGCATTCTATTGGCTGTTCCGATCAGCCAATAGAATGCGAGCTCAATCTGATTGGCTGATTCAATCAGTCAATCAGATTTTTCCTACCTTATTTCCGATTGGCTGATAGAATCCTATCAGCCAATCGGAATTGAAGGGACGCCATCTTGGATGACATCCCTTAAAGGAGCCTTCATTTGTTGTTAGTCTGTCGGGGAAGAAGGATGTTCCGCGACGGCGGGATGAAGATGGATCCTGAAGAAAGAAGATTGAAGACCCCGCTTGGAAGATGACATCGCCCGGATGGAAGACTTCTTCAGCGCCGCTTGGAAGATGACATCGCCCGGATGGAAGACTTCTTCAGCGCCGCCTGGATGATGACTTCATCGGATGGAAGACTTCTTCAACGCCCCTTGGAGAATCACTTCTGCCGCTCCGGATCTCCTCTTCGGTTCCATCGGTGGGTCGGCTGGCTGAAGACAACTCAAGGTAGGATGGTCTTCAGGGGTAGTGTTAGGTTTATTTAAGGGGGGGTTTGGGTTAGATTAGGGGTATGTGGGTGGTGGGTTTTAATGTTGGGGGTTGTATTTTTCTTTTACAGGCAAAAGAGCAGTTTTCTTTGGGGCATGCCCCGCAAAAGGCCCTTTTAAGGGCTGGTAAGGTAAAAGAGCTTTGAACTTTTTTAATTAGGGTAGAGATTTTTTTTATTTTGGGGGGCTTTGTTATTTTGGGGGCTTAGATTAGGTGTAATTAGCTTAAAATTGTTGTAATATTTTTTAAATGTTTGTAACTAATTTTTTTATTTTTTGTACTTTAGTTAGTTTATGTAATTGTATTTAATTGTAGTTATTTGTATTTCATTTATTTAATTAATGTAATGATAGTGAAGTGTTAGGTTTAATTGTAACTTAGGTTAGGATTTATTTTACAGGTAATTTGGTATTTCTTTTAGCTAGGTAGTTATTAAATAGTTAATAACTATTTAATAACTATTCTAACTAGCTAAAATAAATACAAAGTTACCTGTAAAATAAATATAAATCCTAAAATAGCTACAATGTAATTATTAATTACATTGTAGCTATCTTAGGGTTTATTTTACAGGTAAGTATTTAGTTTTAAATAGGAATAATTTATTTAAGTATAGTGTAGTGTTAGGTGTAATTGTAACTTAGGTTATTTTTTATTTTACAGGTACATTTCTCTTTATTTTAGCTAAGTAGCTATTAAATAGTTAATAACTATTTAATAGCTATTGTACCTAGTTAAAATAAATACAAAGTTGCCTGTAAAATAAAAATAAATCCTAAGATAGCTACAATATAATTATTATTTATATTGTAGCTATATTAGGGTTTATTTTAAAGGTAAATATTTAGTTTTAAATAGGATTAACTTAGTTAATAAGAGATATATTATTTAGATGTATTTAATTAATATTTAAGTTAGGGGGGTGTTAGGGTTAGTGTTAGACTTAGGTTTAGGGGTTAATAAATTTATTACAGTGGCGGCGGTGTAGTGGGGGGCAGGATAGGGGTTAATAAATTTATTATAGGTGGCGACGGTGTAGGGGGGCAGGATAGGGGTTAATAAGTTTAATATCGGTTGCGGCGGGGTCCGGGAGCAGTAGTTTAGGGGTTAAACTATTTATTTAGTTGCGGCGAGGTGCGGGATCAGCAGGATAGGGGTTAATAACTTTATTATAGAGGGCGACGGTATAGGGGGGGCAGGATAGGGGTTACTAGGTATAATGTAGGTGGCAGCGGTGTCTGGGAGCGGCGGTTTAGGGGTTAATACATTTATAAGAGTTGCGGCGGTGTCTGGGAGCGGCGGTTTAGGGGTTAATACATTTATAAGAGTTGCGGCGGGGTCTAGGAGTGGCGGTTTAGGGGTTAATACATTTATAAGAGTTGCGGCGGGGTCTAGGAGTGGTGGTTTAGGGGTTACTAACATTATTTAGTTGCTTGAGGCTCCGGGGGCGCCGGTATAGGGGGTAGAACAGTGTAGTTAGTGTGGGTGCTTAGTGACAGGCTAGCAATAAAGCTGGGAAAAAGCCGAAGAGCAGCGAGATCGGATGAGTGATAACTGTCACAGTCCGCTGCTCATCGCCCCGTACTTGGTGCGCGGCTTTTTGACAGCTTTATTGATAGCTTAGGCGAACGTATTCAGGTCCGCGCCGGCGATGGTAGGCGAGCTTAGGCGGGCGTATTGAACCGGCAATGGCAGGTAAAGTAGAAGCGTTGATAACTACCCCTCTATGAATCCAGTCTCCGTCCAATCTCAATATTATTCAGTGTAGCCCATTAATTGAAATGTCATCATATAATGAACATATTTTAATACTTGTTACTAGTCTTTTCTTTTTTATTAGACCTAACATTTGCAATATGTTTTCCTTAATCCTGATAAACACACAAAGAACTATTCACAGGTGTCAAGAGGGGACAATTTATCCCTTATATATACCTTAGCATTAGCTCCCAGTTGAGTCATTCTTGGTGCCATTTTTAGATTTACAGCACATTTTATACAAAAGGCAGTTCTGTCCTGTTTCTGTCTTGACTTCTGACTATTCATTTGTTTGTCCAAATTCAATACATCTTGTATCCTCTATGCAATGAAATACATCTAACCCCCCCCCCCCCTATTGCTGAGAGTTTGATGTGCTAGTCAACAGAAGGGCACCCACCTTTAGTCAGCCATTCAGAATGCCACCAACTGGAATGAATTGCCCTCCCTGGTCTTTCTGTAGAGTGTAAAACCTTCTCCCTATACCAACCTATCTTATAACGTTCGCTGGCTCTGAGGACTGGAGTGTTAGGATCACAGGTCCGTTAAGACTGTGAGTCATCGTACACAAGAAGACTTATTCTGATCATGGCACAATAGACTCAGCTCTGTCTCATAACCACAGCTTTCCTACTATTACAGCTGAAGGGATCAGCAAAGATCCTGTGTAGTTTTGTCTCCAGCCTTTTGTACACACATAGATTGCTTATTGTTGCACAGTCACCTCTGCTCTTCCCTTTGTCTGCATCATAGATAGCGGAGGTTGCAAGTTTGTGAGAACTATTCAGCTTTTCAGTTTGTTTTTATGCCCTGGGATGAAATTCTGCCTTGAATGAAATATGGTTACATTTTTGCTGTTAGTGTGAGATTATTTTCCTGGGTTTCAGAAAATGCAGCTGAAGTGATTTTATGGCTGATGTATCACTGTAAGAAAATGTTTGCTTTTGATAAACAGCAAAATAAAAAAAAAAGTTGGGAGATAAAATATAAAGCTTCTGCTTAAAAGCAATTTATGTCTAGAATTGTATTCATTTGTTCTTACAACCAGTGCAGGGTCTGTGCTTTGTTGTACAGTGAGTCAGTCTTACATGGCTTTGTGTTCCCCATTTGTCACTACAAAATTCTTGTAAAAGTAATCATTTTCTATAAATAGCTGTCAGTATTTATTTTCCTATTTGTATTCTCTGCCACATCCTGTAAACTTGTGGTCCTATCACATTTCATGAAATAACAAGGTCCTTGATATCTTGGGGTCTTAAAACCTTGTGAGTTGCAGGACAGTTATGTGTTTGGTATGGAACATAAAAGCAGGATAATGGAATTGTTTAACAAATATTTTTTGAAACCATAGGGGAAAATCACAATAATTTGACAACAAAACAAAACAAAATATTTTCTGTTTTTTATAGTTAATATTTTGCCTCCAATAACAATCTTCACTGCTGACTTAAACTGGATATGAGACCAGATATTGAATTCCCTATGATAGCTTTATGTATACATGCGGGAAAAACTCTTTAATGCACTCTCAGTATTCATATTTGTCTAATTGCTATGTTATTAACTTATTTGTAGTTTCTTATATGGCTCCCCTAGAGGCTGCAGGGCTTAGATAGTTTCTTATACGGCTCCCCTAGAGGCTGCAGGGCTTAGATAGTTTCTTATACGGCTCCCCTAGAGGCTGAAGGGCTTAGATAGTTTCTTATACGGCTCCCATAGAGGCTGCAGGGCTTAGATAGTTTCTTATACGGCTCCCCTAGAGGCTGCAGGGCTTAGATAGTTTCTTATACGGCTCCCCTAGAGGCTGCAGGGCTTAGATAGTTTCTTATGCGGCTCCCCTAGAGGCTGGAGGGCTTAGATTGTTTCTTATATGGCTCCCCTAGAGGCTGCAGGGCTTAGATAGTTTCTTATATGGCTCCCTTAGAGGCTGCAGGGCTTAGATAGTTTCTTAAACGGCTCTCTAGAGGCTGCAGGGCTTAGATAGTTTGTTATACGGCTCCCTTAGAGGCTGCAGGGCTTAGATAGTTTCTTATACGGCTCCCTTAGAGGCTGGAGGGCTTAGATAGTTTCTTTTACGGCTCCCCTAGAGGCTGCAGGGCTTAGATAGTTTCTTATATGGCTCCCTTAGAGGCTGCAGGGCTTAGATAGTTTCTTAAACGGCTCCCCTAGAGGCTGGAGGGCTTAGAGCAATAATCAGAACCTCCGCTGCTATGTGCAGGAATTTATTAATATAAATCCCTAAATGGCCTCTTTAAAAAAGATGAAACACTTTTTATAAAGTTTATGACTAATTTGGCAATAATCTAAAGAATTCTCGCAAGAGCCTTTTTGAGTCATGGTACCATTTTTAAATTGTAAATGACTTACAAAAAACATTACAAATATTTTTCCTTTTAACTACTTAAAGGGACAGTTTAGTCAAAATTAAACTTTAATGAATCAGATAGGGCAGCAACTTTCCATTTTACTTTTATCATCAAATTTGCTTTGCTCTCTTGTTATTCTTTTTTGAAAGCTAAACCTAGGTAGGCTCAAACTGATTTTAAAACTGTTGAAAACCGCCTCTATCTAAGTGTATTTTGACAGTTAGATAGTGCTAGTCCATGTGTTCCATATAGATAGCACTGTGCTCACTCCCATGAAGTTATTTATGAGTCAGCACTGATTGGCTAAAATGCAAGTCTGTCAAAAGAACTGAAATAAGGGGGCAGTGTGCAGAGGCTTAGATACAAGGTAATCACAGAGGTAAAACGTGTATTATTATAACTGAGATAAGGGGCAGTCTGCAGAGGCTTAGATACAAGGTAATCACAGAGGTAAAAAGTATATTAATATAACTGAGATAAGGGGCAGTCTGCAGAGGTTTAGATACAAGGTAATCACAGAGGTAAAAAGTATATTAATATAACTGAGATAAGGGGCAGTCTGCAGAGGTTTAGATACAAGGTAATCACAGAGGTAAACAGTATATTCAAAACTGCTGACATCAATGTTTGAAGGCCGTCTCGCGAGAAGTGTGTTACTACAAAACAGCATTGCCACCTACATTGAATGTGTAATGTAAATGACCCCTTTTTGCCAATACAATTTACATGAATCAAGAGAATCAAATCCCCCTTTTGTCACAATACAAGAGTGGAATCATGACATCATCGATACACCCATAGGAGCTAGAGAATTGTGGGTATATGGTAGATGTACTGTATATACAATGTTTCCCAGATGTGTATTGTGTTGTTTAATGCTATATATATACATAAAGTATTGTCATGATTGTAAAAATCAAATATTTTGCCTTTGACATGTTTTTTTTAGATGAAGATATTGATATTTCATAGATGCCCGTAGCCAAGACTTCAGTTTTATTTATGTATTGCTGAGTTCTCACTGTTCTAAACATAATATTGCGTGTTATTAATAAAAAACATGTTTGTTACATGCATTCCGTGTGACCTTTAATGCCGAAACATTGCCGTGTGTGATATTCCAGGCGCTGCCCTCCATGTTAGACGAACCTTATCAACTAATAAAAAAAAAAAAGCGCTTCAATATTGTAGTAACTCAGGGTAAAATCCCACAGGTGATGAAACCCCCTTTGTGCACAAACCTCACAGAGTAGCAGCACTTATCGCAAAGGGCAAAATAGTGCAGTCTGGCTTTCTTAAGAGCTCCCAGCTAGCTCACACCGGTAACTGTCAGCAGTCAATCTATCACCAAATCCCACAATAAACACCAATTACCATACAGGATTAGTGACAGGCTGGGTAAATAGATGAAGCTTGACTTGTGGTTAAAACCAAATAAAAGCTGGATGCGTTTCGCAAGTACACCTTGCTTTCTCAAGCAGCTCTTGTAAGCTAGCTGGGGAGCGTTTAAGGACCCAGCCCCTTAAGCAGCTCTTGTAAGCTAGATGGGGAGCATTTAAGGACCCAGACCCTCAAGCAGCTCTTGTAAGCTAGCTGGGGAGCGTTTAAGGACCCAAACCCTCAAGCAGCTCTTGTAAGCTAGCTGGGGAGCATTTAAGGACCCAGACCCTCAAACAGCTCTTGTAAGCTAGCTGGGAAGCTTTTAAGGACCCTCAAGCAGCTCTTGTAAGCTAGCTGGGAAGCGTTTAAGGACCCAGACCCTCAAGCAGCTCTTGTAAGCTAGCTGGGAAGCGTTTAAGGACCCAGACCCTCAAGCAGCTCTTGTAAGCTAGCTGGGGAGCATTTAAGGACCCAGACCCTCAAGCAGCTCTTGTAAGCTAGCTGGGGATCGTTTAAGGACCCAGACCCTCAAGCAGCTCTAGTAAGCTAGCTGGGGAGCGTTTAAGGACCCAGACCATCAAGCAGCTCTTGTAAGCTAGCTGGGGAGCGTTTAAGGACCCAGACCATCAAGCAGCTCTTGTAAGCTAGCTGGGGAGCGTTTAAGGACCCAGACCCTCAAGCAGCTCTTGAGTGTAAGCTAGCTGGGGAGCGTTTCAGGACCCAGACTGCACTATTTTGCACTTTGCTATAAGTGCTGCTATTCTGTGAGTATTGTGCACAAAGGGGGATTCATCACCTGTGGGATTTTACCCTGAGTTACGCCATTCTTTTTTTTCTTTTTTTTAATAGCATCCAGATATATGGCATTCTCTGAAGAGCTGACCATGGCATCTGATCATCCAGGATTTTTCACCTGCCTGACAGTGGTGCCTTTGTGTTACTTGGTATCATTATTCTTATAGTGTGACTGAGTTTTCTTTATTTGTTTTTTTTCTTATCAACCATGCTAGAATTTCAAACGTGAGAAGAAATCTAGAGGATGATAAAGTGAAACAGAATTTACAGATGAATCATTTAAAATGTCACTACATAATTTTTTGTTTTCTCGAACACCATCTATGAACACTGTTATAGCCCCCTCCGCCGAGATCGAGTGGCAATATGGGCAGACTATTGCTAAACCTACAATCCTGATTATTTCTTATGTGAGACACATCACCATTTGTCAGAACTGAATGGTTCAGCCCACTTTATTGGAATATATTGCCAGACCCATGGACTGTGAGATTGGCGAGGCCAAAAAAGCAATTTCCCCTCTACACTATTAACCCCATAAACTGCCACACCCCCACCACAATAAACTCCCTACTCTATTAACCCCTAAACCACCATTAACCTAATGCAAAATACCGCCTAACCTTTTAACCCCTAACTGCCACAACCCCCATCACAAAATACACCTACACTACCTAACCCCCTAACAGCTAACCCACCCCAAGCTAACCCTAACCTAAGACCCCATAAGTTACAAAAAATATCAAATATACCAAAAGTAAAACCCACCAATAAAAGCCCTATACTAAAGCTAAAGTGCCCTTTAATAAAAAAAATCCCTCCCTAAAAAAACTATAATAAAAAAACCTACTTGAAAAGCATTTGTCAGGCAGTGCTCTCGTTGATGTAATCACAGCTATTTTGCCCCCATCCCACCAAAAAAATATCTTTAAAAAAACCTACTAAATAATAGCCCTAAAAAGAGCATTTGTCAGGCAGTCAAGGATCCACCTCTCAAGCAGCTCTTGTAAGCTAGCTGGGGAGCGTTTAAGGACCCAGACCCTTAAGCAGCTCTTGTAAGCTAGATGGGGAGCATTTAAGGACCCAGACCCTCAAGCAGCTCTTGTAAGCTAGCTGGGGAGCGTTTAAGGACCCAGACACTCAAGCAGCTCTTGTAAGCTAGCTGGGGAGCGTTTAAGGACCCAGACACTCAAGCAGCTCTTGTAAGCTAGCTGGGAGGCATTTAAGGACCCTCAAGCAGCTCTTGTAAGCTAGCTGGGAAGCGTTTAAGGACCCAGACCCTCAAGCAGCTCTTGTAAGCTAGCTGGGAAGCGTTTAAGGACCCAGACCCTCAAGCAGCTCTTGTAAGCTAGCTGGGGAGCGTTTAAGGACCCAGACCCTCAAGCAGCTCTTGTAAGCTAGCTGGGGAGCGTTTAAGGACCCAGACCCTCAAGCAGCTCTTGTAAGCTAGCTGGGGAGCTTTAAGGACCCAGACCCTCAAGCAGCTCTAGTAAGGTAGCTGGGGAGCGTTTAAGGATCCAGACCCTCAAGCAGCTCTTGTAAGCTAGCTGGGGAGTGTTTAAGGACCCAGACCATCAAGCAGCTCTTGTAAGCTAGCTGGAGAGCGTTTAAGGACCCAGACCCTCAAGCAGCTCTTGCAAGCTAGCTGGAGAGCGTTTAAGGACCCAGACCCTCAAGCAGCTCTTGTAAGCTAGCTGGGGAGCGTTTAAGGACCCAGACCCTCAAGCAGCTCTTGAGTGTAAGCTAGCTGTCGAGTGTTTCAGGACCCAGACTGCACTATTTTGCACTTTGCTATAAGTGCTGCTATTCTGTGAGTATTGTGCACAAAGGGGGATTCATCACCTGTGGGATTTTACCCTGAGTTACGCCATTGGAGCGCCTTCTTTTTTTTCTTTTTTTTTTTATAACATCCAGATATATGGCATTCTCTGAAGAGCTGACCATGGCATCTGATCATCCAGGATTTTTCACCTGCCTGACAGTGGTGCCTCTGTGTTACTTGGTATCATTATTCTTATAGTGTGACTGAGTTTTCTTTATTTGTTTTTTTTTCTTATCAACCATGCCAGAATTTCAAACGTGAGAAGAAATCTAGAGGATGATAAAGTGAAACAGAATTTACAGATGAATCATTTAAAATGTCACTACATAATTTTTTGTTTTCTCGAACACCATCTATGAACACTGTTATAGCCCCCTCCGCCGAGATCGAGTGGAAATATGGGCAGACTATTGCTAAACCTACAATCCTGATTATTTCTTATGTGAGACACATCACCATTTGTCGGAACCGAATGGTTCAGCCCACTTTATTGAAATATATTTCCAGACCCACGGACTGTGAGATTGGCGAGGCCAAAAAAGCAATTTCTCGTGGGTCTGATGATGTTTTGAATATCGGGACCTTAGGGCCTAATGATAAAAGAATCTCATTGGAGAGAAATTGTAGTGCGAAAAGTGCGCTCGTATTACAGTTTGAAAGTAAATGCAATTGTTCAAACGCAATAACATTTTGTGCTCAAACTTTTTACGCACAAGTAAATTTGTGTTAAAAGTTTGGGCTGAAAAAAAAATTGCACTAAACCAAACAAAAAAAATGTTTCCCCCTACACTATCCACCCCTCTACACTATTAACCCCATAAACTGCCACACCCCCACCACAATAAACTCCCTACTCTATTAACCCCTAAACCACCATTAACCTAAGGCAAAATACCGCCTAACCTTTTAACCACTAACTGCCACAACCCCCCATCACAAAATACACCTACACTACCTAACCCCCTAACAGCTAACCCACCCCAAGCTAACCCTAACCTAAGACCCCATAAGTTACAAAAAATATCAAATATACCAAAAGTAAAACCCACCACAAAAGCTCTATACTAAAGCTAAAGTGCCCTTTAAAAAAAAAAATCCCCCCCTAAAAAAACTATAATAAAAAAAAACCTACTTGAAAAGCATTTGTCAGGCAGTGCTCTCGTTGATGTAATCACAGCTATTTTGCCCCCATCCCACCAAATTAAAAACCTACTAAATAATAGCCCTAAAAAGAGCATTTGTCAGGCAGTGCTCTGAAGTTATTTAGCTCTTTTGCAACAAAAATGCAATCTTTGGGGGAACTTCCGTGCGGCGGCCATGACAGGTCGCAAGAGTGTTAGTCTCTTCAGACTACAGCACTAATCTATTTAAAATCTTCATCCTAACACTACATCGTGCAACGTGTTTGATCAAGGATCCACCTCTAAAGCAAGCTCTCTCACACAATACCACTATTTTTGGTCTTACTATCAAACCCAGCATGCCGGAACAACACAAAGGTTGCGGCCTACCACCTAACACCCCCCCCGGTGGGACACCTCGGTGATCCTATCGTTAACAGACAATGATTCCCCGCAAGGTACTGCTAGACCACACTCTGTGAGCAGACAACGCAATCAAGCTCATTACATATGCCTAACGTCTATTACTGAGCTTTTATGATGGAGATCCCTGAGCATTTCTTTAAGGAACTATGCCGCTTACTTGCCAGACATCATGAGGCTATGAAGGACACATTGATCACAGCGTTCCAGAGCAGTGGCGCTAGTCCTGTTCAACAACCCAACCAATTCAGACCCCGTGGAGCAAGATTTTAGGGTGGTGACGTTTTGGGGCCCTGACAAACCTGAACCCCCGAGATGCAGAACCTGCACTCTACAGTGATGGGAGACCGATGAGGCAAACAAAATTTGAGATAGTGGGCTACACTGCTTCCTCCCAAGCCTCCGATTCCGCATCCGAAATGAGCCAGCAAGTCTCATCTAAGAACCAGGAGACCATCACCTATACCAAGCAAGCCCTTCCAGGGGAAAAAACTGACCATGGAGATGAACATCTGCAGGTTGCGTGGCTCCCTATAGCTGCATCAGGGTTTATTGAGACCATCCACGCAGCTTTACAGTTCCCTAAGTGGGATCCGGGTGGTTTACCGCCCTTGGACGCAACTGCAAAATAAGTTTGACATTCGGGGCTAGGAGGTTGCTTAGAGGCAAGTACTTTATTATTGTTTTCAATGTTTACCGCTGCAGTTGGCAGATAGAGGTCGTACTGCTGGGTTGCTCCATGAAACAGACTTTATGCTTTACCACTACCAGCAGGCTGCATGCTTGACCATTTCCCTTCTCCGACATATTGCTCAGCTTTCTAGATATCAGCTGATGTGTACAAGTGTGTGGACACTAACCGTATACTAATAATTGTTTATAATGTTTTTCTTCATAAGTGCTAGATTTATCTTTGCAAGCCTGAAACCTACAGCCCAATTATGTCTGTAATTAGTTCTACCTTAATCAGCACTGTTGTAGTATATTACTTATTGTGGCACTTTGAAGCCGAATTGTAATGCTATTCTTTATTTTACCATTATAGCCCTGCAGGTTACCGTTGCAGTTTCCACTTACACTGCCGCACTCACCATGTAGGCTGGCCCTGCTGTGCTGGTGCCTATGGGGGTAGATTAAAAGAGATTAGCCAACTTTGCTTATTAAATTGCTAGTGAATGCTGATCGTACCCGCAGAGCAAAGCAACTTAACGTGAGCTTTTACACATAGCTTGAATTAATGGCATGATTAGGTTAGCCTACCTAACACCTGGTCTGACTTGTTCCCACACAGTTAGAATCTCAGTTAATTCTCAAGTAAATATAGCCAACTTACTACTAGTCTACACACTGTCAGTATGGCCTACGGTATTTTTTAGTGCACTACTTAGCCTAGCAAACTTATAACTCCTTATTGGCATTTGTGCACCACTATAACCCTCTTCAGCCTAGCTACACAGCAAATACGTGATTTACCAAATTGGCATTGCCTGACGGACACAGAATAGCATTAAGCCCAGCACACTTCAGTTCTAGATCTACCATGTAAGCCTTATCTCATGTATTATATACTTAAAATGGCCTCAGTATGCCCCTGTGTAATTATATCACTCTAGCTCTTCATTAGCCTTTTCCCCTTTGTTTTTATGTAAGAGGGAC
>NC_069504.1:24587901-24840401 GCF_027579735.1 Bombina bombina
GCAGTATACCTCAGTACTGTACTATATGTTTATAACGTTACAGCAGTATACCTTAGTACTGTTCTATATGTTTATAATGTTACTGCAGTATACCTCAGTACTTTACTAAATGTTTAAAACGTTACTGCAGTATACCTCAGTACAGTACTTTATGTTTATACCTTTACAGCAGTATACCTCAGTACTGTACTATATGTTTATAACGTTACAGCAGTATACCTCAGTACTGTACTATATGTTTATAACATTACAGCAGTATACCTCAGTACTGTACTATATGTTTATAATGTTACAGCAGTATACCTTAGTACCGTACTATAGGTTTATTCCGTTACAGCAGTATACCTTAGTACTGTACTATATGTTTACACCGTTACAGCAGTATAACTCAGTACTATACTATATGTCTATGTCATGAACCAAGCCTCCAGACTAAAAAGAAAAAGAAAAGATCTGGGAGGCATTCCACTCGAAAGGGCTGTGCAGGGATTTGAACCTGTGGCTCTGTGGTTACGATTCCTGTTTTGCTTGCTTGTTGAGCCACAGTCCGTTCTAGCAATAGCATGCAACTTTTAAATCTGTTATATGAGGATTTGCCTTACTTGTAATTACACCTGTGCAACACACAGGTGTTCTCAATTTTGGATTTTCTCAGAACCTGTCATATTCTATGTCCCTTTAAGACATATCCTATTGTTAAAACCTGTCCCTTTAAGACTACCTCTACTGAAAACCGGAACACCTATTTAAGGAGGGACTCAAGCAATATACAATTGCTTGATTATTGCAAGTGTGTGGTATCAGCGTCACTGAAACTTTCAGATACCATTCTCCTAAATCCTGGACAAAACCTCTAAAGTACTAAAATAGCTTTTGGTTAGATTTAACTCTGATTCAAGTCTTACCTCCAAAAACAAATCTTTCTACAGCTTTCAACTTAAACTTAATCAGACCATTTGTGTGCAAAAGTATAATCAAGAAGTTTCTCACTAGCAAACCGGAGATCTCGGCTTTCTCTGACGTCATCACTTTCAGCGTGTGCAGACGGAACACCCGACAAGCTGCTTGAACAAACACAGCTTATAAGCAGGGATATTAAGCATACACCGGAGACGTTTATATCCACAACGCTACCAGACCAATTAAAGGAAACCGCAAGTATCATTTACTCTTTATATTGTCAATAACAAAGGAACAATTGTTGCATTCCCTAAGACTGACTTTATTAACACCGGAACTAACATAGGACTGAAACCTCATTTGTTTGTAAAACAGTGTCAATCAGGCTCTATCTCTTTTTTGTTACAACGGTCTCCATTCAAACATTACAGTTGAACAGTACTTTTATTTGTAAGGATTATCAGAGATATATAACATATTGAAGTTAAGATCAATCATATTTATTTCATCACTTTACGCAAAACAGATTCTAACAAAGACTCAAAACTAATTACTATTTTCTGTGAGTACAACCTGTCCAAGTATATACCAACTTATTACTTGTGACTCCCATCTCACATCAACTTTTATTATTTACAGTTGATATTCCTAAGAGGTATCAATTCTCATTGCTCATTGAGAATTGCATAAATAGGAATACCTACACTCATACAATTTTCCTAAAAAAGGGAATTAGGGATATTGCAGAATAATCAAGCCTACTATTATTATGGATCCTGCACAAATGTCTAATGAAATTGGCTCCCTTTACCAAAAAGTTGAATTACTTGCACAAGGTTTAACTGAACTACAAACCGAGAATAACACTCTCAAAAGGTTGATGAATGATTACTTTACACAGAAAGCTACTGATCATCCTGAACCCCAAATTAACCCACCTCAGCCATTTTCAGGGGTTCGTTCTAAATACCGTGAATTTAAGAATTCATGTATGTTATTATTTAACATGAAACCTAAAACATACAGTACTGAGAGAATCAAGGTCTGTACTACTATTTCATATTTGAGTGGGGAACCCAGAGCATGGGCAGATCGCTTCTTTGAGTCTGGGGATCCTATATTAGATTCATTAGACAATTTTTTCACAGCTATGTCTACCTTATATGAGGATACCAATAAACAAAGCACCGCTGAACAAGCCCTGAGATCCTTAAAACAGGGTAAAAGAGCGGTAGAAGACTACATAGCTGAATTCCAACTCTGGGCTACCGACTCTGAATGGAATATAATTAGCTTGAAGAATCAATTCAGGCTGGGGCTATCGAACACCTTAAAGATAAACTCTCCAGGATAGAGTTACCCGAAACCTTAGATGCTTTAATAAAAATCTGTATCTCAATGGACCGCCGCTACAGGGAAAGAAAGCTGGAAAGACAACACCCTGAAGCATATGGAAGAAAACATTATGTTACACATTATGAAAAACCCAGCACTCCATCAGTCGCAATGGAAGTAGGTGCTATTAAAGGTCCACTAACCCAAGATGAAAAGATAAGACGTCGATTATCTAACCTATGCATGTACTGTGCAAACAAAGATCATGGTGTGTCTACATGTCCTCTTCTCCGTCAGAAGAAGGGTAAGATTTTTGACTGTATTACCACTACCTCAACAGATAAAAATACCAATTTGACAATATCTATGTCTTTACAATGGGACCAACACCTCTACCAGAGCGAGGCTATGATTGACTCCGGAGCCTTCGGAATGTTCATAGACCAAAAAGTTGTCACTGTAAATAAAATCCCTTGTTTGTTGAAAGATATACCTGTCTATGTCAAAGTTATTGATGGTTCTAATTATTTAAAAGGGCCTATCACACATCACACCATTCCGCTTCTCACCACAACTAAAACTGGTCACAAAGAATATATAACTTACGACATTATTCCAGGTTCCATACATCCTATCATCTTGGGATACCCTTGGTTAAAAAAACATAACCCCTCAATTGATTGGTCTAATAATGAAATTAAATTTGAATCTCCCTACTGTTCACTAACCTGTTATCCATATATACAGATCCACCATGCTGAAAATGCCTTACCTTCAGAATATTCAGAATTCTCTGATGTATTCGATTTAAAAGAAGCAGAGAATTTACCCCCTCATCGTCCATATGACTGCCCAATAGACACAAAACCTGGTGCAGTCATCCCATTTGGCAGGATATACCCCTTATCACAAAAAGAGTTACAGTTCTTAAGAGAATACCTAGATGACAACCTACGAAAGGGTTTTATTTCTCCCAGTACTTCATCAGCAGCAGCTGGCATTTTTTTTGTTACAAACAAAGATGGCACCAGACGTCCTATTATTGACTACAGAGCTCTCAATTCTATAACCGTTAAGAACAGATATCCCCTTCCTCTCATCCCAGAGCTTCTAGAAAGGTTAAGTGAAGCTAAAATATTCACCAAATTAGACCTAAAAGGTGCATATAACCTTATTAGGATGAAGAGCGGGGATGAATGGAAAACGGCCTTTAGGACCCGTTATGGGTTATTCCAATATAATGTCATGCCTTTCGGCCTCACAAATGCTCTAGCCACATTCCAATACTTTATAAATGATATATTTAAAGATCTCTTGGATGTGTGCGTAGTCATTTATTTGGACGACATTTTAATTTACTCTCGTAACCTAAGTGAACACGTAAAACACGTTAGGTGGGTCTTAGCTAGATTGAGGGAACACCAACTATACGCTAAGATGGAGAAGTGTTGCTTCCATGTAAAGACTATAAAATTCCTAGGGTATATAATCTCACCTACCAGTATAACTATGGATCCAGAGAAGGTATCTGCCATAATCAACTGGACAATACCCACTTCTGTAAAGTCTTTACAACGATTTCTGGGGTTTGCGAACTTTTACAGACGATTTATAAAAAACTTCTCCACAATTGTCAAACCATTAACAAGACTAACAGGTAACCAAAGATTTTCATGGAACAAAGAAGCTCAAAATGCTTTTCAACTTTTAAAAAGAAAGTTCTCAACAGCCCCAATATTACAGCTTCCACATCCAGACTACCAGTACACAGTAGAGGTTGATGCATCCAATACTGGAATTGGAGCTGTTCTCTCCCAACAAAGCTTGAATAATCCAAATCTACATCCTGTTGCCTATTATTCAAGAACACTCACTAATGCTGAACAAAACTATTCTGTTGGAGACAAAGAACTGTTAGCAATAAAATCTGCTCTGGAACATTGGAGACATTTACTTGAGGGCACTTCTAAACCATTCTACATCTTCACCGACCATAAAAACCTTCAATATCTTAGGAATAATAAAACACTTTCATCAAGACAGGTTAGATGGGCACTATTCCTTGACCGTTTCGATTTTCTTATTACGTATCGACCCGGATCAAAGAATATAAAGGCCGATGCCCTATCCAGATCACTTGTACCAATCACTGAAGATTCTGAGAAAAAATATCTCATTCCTTCCCACAAAATTGTAGCTTCTACAACTACTCTACTCACAGATATTTTATCAGCTTTAAACTCCGACACAGAAATTCCTTCATATTGTGAAAAAGACAAAAATTCTGGATTATACTTATATAAAGGAAAAACCTACATTCCAGCATCTCTACGCAAAGAACTCCTACAACATCACCATGACACACCCCTCTCCGGACATCCTGGCATTACAAAAACCGTAGAACTCCTTCAAAGAACTTTCTGGTGGCCACATCTCAAACAAGATGTAGCGGAATTTGTGACAAAATGTAACACTTGTGCAAGAAACAAAAAAGACCACCATAAACCATTTGGGCTTATGTGTCCATTACCAATCCCTGATATTCCATGGAGTATGATAGCCATGGACTTCATCGTTGATTTACCACCCTCTAACCAGTTTACAACCATTCTAGTGGTGGTAGATCATCTCACCAAATTAGCTCATTTTATACCATTAAAATCTCTACCTACTGCCATCACCACTGCTAAGATATTCATTGCACAAATTGTGAAACTTCATGGATTACCCAATTCCATTGTGTCAGACCGGGGCACCCAATTCACCTCCAGATTCTGGAAAGAATTGTGTAGAATTCTTCAAATTTCATCAAGATTTACTTCTGCATTCCACCCCCAATCCAATGGGTTGACTGAACGTACAAACCAAACTCTGGAACAGTATCTTCGATGTTATATCTCCCATCTCCAAGAAGATTGGGTGGAATGGTTACCACTTGCAGAATTCGCATATAACTCTATGAATTCCTCCACACGAACCTCACCTTTCTATGCCACCTACGGATACCATCCCAAGTCTCTTCCAGGTAGGGACCTTGTATCCATCAACCCCACTGTATCGGATTACACCCAAAACATTAAATCCTCACTTACTCTTTTAAGAAATCATCTAGAAGAAGCCAAAAACACACAAAAGAAATACTACGATATCAAAAGGTGTACTCCTCCTACATTCAAGGTAGGAGATCGTGTTCTACTTTCCACAAAAAACCTTAAACTCACAGTACCCTGTAAAAAACTAGCAAATCAATTCATCGGTCCCTATACAATCATAAAGGTCATCAATCCTAATGCTGTTACATTGAAACTTCCTAATACAATGAGGATACATCCGTCCTTCCATGTGTCCTTATTGAAACCCTATCTTGGTAAAGACGATGGACAAGTCAGAAATGCAAATCCTCCTGATATGACCGAACCAGATCAATCGGATTACGAAATAGAAGAAATCCTTGACTCCCGTGTACGGTGGAGAAGAGTTGAATATTTGGTACACTGGAAAGGTTATGGTCCAGAGGAAGATTCCTGGGTTCCTTACTCTGATGTTCACGCTCCACGTCTTCTTTCTGAATTTCATGCTAAATACCCGAATAAACCTGCGATTGCGGAACGGGGAAGGGCATCCTGAGAGGGGGGATCTGTCATATTCTATGTCCCTTTAAGACATATCCTATTGTTAAAACCTGTCCCTTTAAGACTACCTCTACTGAAAACCGGAACACCTATTTAAGGAGGGACTCAAGCAATATACAATTGCTTGATTATTGCAAGTGTGTGGTATCAGCGTCACTGAAACTTTCAGATACCATTCTCCTAAATCCTGGACAAAACCTCTAAAGTACTAAAATAGCTTTTGGTTAGATTTAACTCTGATTCAAGTCTTACCTCCAAAAACAAATCTTTCTACAGCTTTCAACTTAAACTTAATCAGACCATTTGTGTGCAAAAGTATAATCAAGAAGTTTCTCACTAGCAAACCGGAGATCTCGGCTTTCTCTGACGTCATCACTTTCAGCGTGTGCAGACGGAACACCCGACAAGCTGCTTGAACAAACACAGCTTATAAGCAGGGATATTAAGCATACACCGGAGACGTTTATATCCACAACGCTACCAGACCAATTAAAGGAAACCGCAAGTATCATTTACTCTTTATATTGTCAATAACGAAGGAACAATTGTTGCATTCCCTAAGACTGACTTTATTAACACCGGAACTAACATAGGACTGAAACCTCATTTGTTTGTAAAACAGTGTCAATCAGGCTCTATCTCTTTTTTGTTACAACGGTCTCCATTCAAACATTACAGTTGAACAGTACTTTTATTTGTAAGGATTATCAGAGATATATAACATATTGAAGTTAAGATCAATCATATTTATTTCATCACTTTACGCAAAACAGATTCTAACAAAGACTCAAAACTAATTACTATTTTCTGTGAGTACAACCTGTCCAAGTATATACCAACTTATTACTTGTGACTCCCATCTCACATCAACTTTTATTATTTACAGTTGATATTCCTAAGAGGTATCAATTCTCATTGCTCATTGAGAATTGCATAAATAGGAATACCTACACTCATACAATTTTCCTAAAAAAGGGAATTAGGGATATTGCAGAACCAATCCTGTGCAAATCCTCCCTATTTAAGGCTGGCTGTTAGACTGCATGTTGTCTTCACATTGGATCTGTTTTGTCACAAGTCAGAACCTGTTTCCTGTACTTATTTGGAGAAAGACTTCACCTTTGCACCTGTTTGCAAGGTATTACCAGGAGAAAGACTTTACCTTTAAATCTGTAACCTGTTTAAAAGTTTGTTTCCTGCCTTGTGCAATTCCTGCACTTCAGCTATTACCAGGAGAAAGACTTTACCTTTAAACCTGTTACCTGTTTACAAGTTTGTTCCCTGCCTTGTGCAAATACTGCACTTCAGTTTTTACCAGCAGGAAGACTTTACCTTTAAACCTGTTACCTGTTTACAAGTTTGTTTCCTGCCTTGTGCAATTCTTGCACTTCAGCTATTACCAGGAGAAAGACTTTACCTTTAAACCTGTTACCTGTTTACACGTTGTTCCCTGCCTTGTGTAAATCCTGCACTTCAACTATTACCAGCAGGAAGACTTTACCTTTAAACCTGCTACCTGTTTACAAGTTGTTTCCTGCCTTGTACAAATCCTGCATTCCAGTTATTACCAGGAGAGAGACTTTCCCTTTTTGAATCTGCATCTCTGCTTACTTTGTTTATTTCCACTCCTGCCGTATGTGGACTTAACATACCTGAGTAACACATTTAAAAATACCCTGCAAGCATTTGCTTAATCAAATTATTTTGTTATTTTAATAAATCTGATATATTTTCAATCTATATGGCTTCTACTAATCTTCCTTTAAAGCAACTGTTCCAGAAAATGAGGTCTCACAAGATATCCTGAGACAGAACATGACAGTCTATAACGTTACAGCAGTATACCTCAGTACTGTACTATATGTTTATAACGTTACTGCAGTATACCTCAGTACTGTACTATATGTTTATAACTTTACAGCAGTGTACCTCAGTACTGTACTATATGTTTATACCATTACACCAGTATACCTCAGTACTGTACTATATGTTTATACCGTTACTGCAGTATACCTCAGTACTGTACTATAGGTTTATAACGTTACTGCAGTATACCTCAGTACTGTACTATGTTTACAATGTTACAGCAGTATACCTCAGTACTGTACTATATTTATAGCGTTACAGCAGTATACCTTAGTACACTACTATAGGCTTATACCGTTACAGCAGTATACCTCAGTACTGTACTATATGTTTATACCATTAAGACAGTATACCTCAGTACTGTACTACATGTGTATACCGTTACAGCCGTATACCTAAGTACTGTACTTAAGGGATTAAATGCCCTACATCTCCTGAGTGTCTGCTTGTAACATATTTAAACGATAACTTAACACTTAACAGATAACTTTAATGGTTTGTCAATAAAACTCGACACTATGTGGGTGAAAGACCCGTGGGTCGCATTTATTAATACCAACAGTGGGAACTGGCAACGACAGGTAGATAAATCACGGGTGGCGGCAATCGGGGCCTACATACTAACTATATAAATAACCCCTTCTAGAAAATGGCCAAGGGACAATGCTGCAGACCACAAGGCAGAGATACTCACGCAGCTTTAATATATAGGGGTTTATCGGCCCGTCAATCAGCCCGAGCATACCAAGCCAGTGACGTCACCCTGACCGCAATGGCCGTCATTCAAACCTCCTTCCAGCCTGCAGCCGTGATCCTGACCACCCGCCACAAGAGACAGACCTGCATATTAAATGGTCCAGACTCTTGCCGCCACCACTACATCCTTAGGATTAACACCTGCCTGATGTTCTGCAAGAACAAATCTACTCCTGCTGGTTCTAAATGAACCCCATCCTGCCTATATAAACCCTTATGGGCTGCTGAGATGTTCCCATGCTCTATCACAAAACCCTCGAGGTCCCCTACATGCTTCCTCAGGTCCCTATTTATCTTTTTCCTGACCTGGAAAGCCGCTTTATGGCACACCATGTGCTTCCACCTCAATCTAGGGCTCACATTCGACCACCCAATTCGCACACCTGGAAACTGGAGTCTGAACTGCCGCAGGCCTGACTGCATTGCCCGGGTTAAATCTAGTGTGGGGATGGCCCCCACATTATTGCCACCAGCATGTAATATCAGAATATGGGGTTTTTCCCACCTTCTTGCGGCATCCTGTAGCAATGCAGGCAGATCTGCCCAGGCCAAACCCCTTCGCCCTAGCCAACGCAACACAGCCGTGGATGTTGGGAATCCTAGCTGCTGTCCTCCTGGCATGGCTGTGGCTCTAATTGCAACCCAGTGCACATAAGAATGGCCGACGATCCACACCCGTACAGGACCTGGACGTATGTCTGAAATAAAGAAAACAAGAGTTAGCTTGCACCAACAATGGACCAGATCATCATCAACCCATGGCCCAACTCCCCCTTTGTTATCACCCATGCAAGCCCCTAGACCCTTGCTGCCCCTCCAACATTATCTCACGCTCTTATGCGTACAGCGGCCTGACATAGGATTTGTACCGCTGCAATCTCCACCGCCCTAAAGAGCGAATGCGATGGGAGGACCAACCCAGCTACGTTGCCGCTGTCGTCGTCGACCCCACTCAAAAGGAGTGCGGGGCAATCCGAGACCTATCAAGACCCGCCCGCTGTGCTACCTGACCTAAGACCTTTACAAACTGGTATCTGGTCAGCGGGTCTCCATTTGCATGTATAAGAAACCTGGAGGAGCCTCCTGGCCGCACTTCCAGGTATGAAGATACCAAACGTAATGGGCAACAGGTGACCCCTGGCTGCCCCGGCAGGGAAAGCCAGGCACCCCGGCCCTCCTGGTCCATCTTAGACCTGAGAATAAACAGAAGCACAGAGTCATCCACCACCCTAAGTAGCAAAAAAGATTTGTTCCAGCCACCAATAGTTAAAAAACCTTTATTTCTTCATATGGGGTCTTTAGACAAACATACAACGTTTCAGACCTGCTATAGGTCCTTAGTCATGTATACTGAACATACACTGATTCATCATTTAAATACTTTACACCTGGTCAATTATTCACCTGTTGTCATGTGACTACTCATTATTGTATCACTGCCATCTTGTGGCCATCTAACATATATATTCCTATTGTAAGAAAGCATTCTGAATAGTCACATTGAAAAGGTTTAAGTATCAAAATGTTAATGGATAAAATCATATGTACAAAATTAAAATAGAAGAAATATTACACACAATATGCAGATATGCCGATACTGTTTACTTGTTATTTGTTAATTTGGACTCTTTCATTTTAGAGTTGATTTCAAAAAATTGCTGCTGGAAATTATGTGGATTACTGTCAATTTGAACACTGTAGGCCTATTTTGAAAATAATTTTTTACTTTTCTCTTTAGTATTTTTATATATAAAGATAATTTTTAAACATTTCCCTCCAATTTTACTCAGCCCATTAAAAGGGGTTATTAGAAAATTATTTTAAATTAAAAAGATGCAGGCATGAAATACTGACTAGAGATCCCACCATACAGATTAACAAAGGGATAAATAACATCTTAACTCTGGCTACACAAAGAGATATTATAACAGACAAGTTTAAGGAGGCCTTATATGTAACAGATCCAATTAGGCCAGTAATATATGTATTACCAAAGGTACATAAATCCTTAAAAAATCCCCCAGGTCGCCCTATTGTGGCAGGGATGGGTTCAGTATTTTCTAATATTTCCACCTTCTTGGATAAAGTATTGCAGCCCTTAGTTAAGAACACTACATCTTACATTAGGGACACTAATGATTTTTTGGCTAAATTACAGGACTTAGGACATGTAGGTGATAAATGTATTTTGTTTTCATTAGATGTCTCAAGCCTTTACACATCTATCAAACATACAACAGGGATCTCATCAGTGGAACATATGCTTAGATCTAGTAAGAGTTATACTGAGGCAGAGATTTGGTTTCTAATAGAACTTCTGTCTATTATTCTTTATCAGAATTATTTTCTATTCATGGATACATATTATTTGCAGAAACAGGGTACAGCAATGGGCTCCAACGTTGCCCCCTCATACGCCAACATTTTCATGAATAGCTTTGAGGAATACTTTGTGTACCCTCATGGCTTGTTCCAGCTCTATGGTGCCTCCTGGTGGAGGTACATTGATGACGTGTTTGGCGTGTGGGGGGGTGACGTTGGTAGCCTATTGTCCTTTGTTGAAGATCTTAATAATTCTGTCAATGGATTAAAATTCACTTTAAATATGAGTGAAATTTGAATTGAGTTCCTAGACACCTATGTATACTTTAAGGATGGTTTCTTAAAAACGGATATCCATACAAAAGATACAGATAAAAACAATATATTGAAATATGGAAGTTACCATCCAGATAGTATCTTCAGGGCTATTCCAAAGAGCCAATTTTTAAGGGTTAAACGCATAGTGTCTGAGGAGAATAGATGTAAGCAAAGGTTGGAGGAGATGGCTGATAAATTTATCAAAAGAGGGTATCCAATATCACTAATCAAGGAACAACTAGATGTAGTTAACAATAAAGAATTACCCAAAAGGTACAAAAGTAAAGAAACAGATCGTCTAGTGTTTGTAACACAGTTCAATGAATTCAGTCAGAAGATCAATGGTATTCTAAGAAAGCATTGGCACATCCTAAGGGACTGTAACCCTCAAGTGAATGAGTTTAAAGAAAATTTTATGACAGCATACAGAAGAAATAGAAGTATCAAAGATACCCTTGTACATTCAGATATAGGCAGTAACAGATTGAACATACAGAAGACTATAGGCCCTAGGAGGGATGGATGTTATCCCTGTTTGAACTGCAGTAACTGCAGTTCAATGATTAAAGGCGAATATTTCTCTCACCCCATAAATGGTAGGAAATACAAAATTAATAAATATCTTACTTGCAGGTCATGTTACTGTATTTATTTGATCAAGTGTCCATGTGGTCTGATCTATTTGGGCGAGACCTGTAGAGAGGTAAGGGAGAGGATAACAGAACATACGTCTAATATCAGATGCAAGAACAAAGAGGCTCCTGTTTCCTCTCACTTCCTCTCTATGGGTCACAACATCAGTCAGCTCAGATTCCAAATAATTCAACAGATTGAGAGACCAAGGAGGGGGGGTAATAGAGAACATATACTAAAAACAAGAGAGATGTTCTGGATATACAAATTGGAAAGCCTAATACCTAAGGGTATGAATAAAGAATTCGATTGGAGTTTGTTTTACTAAATATTTGTCTTTCCTAAAACATCTCTATGGATAGGTAAATCTTCCCTTTCTAATGGGCTGAGTATTATGATACCTGCATCTTTTTAATTTAAAATAATTTTCTAATAACCCCTTTTAATGGGATGAGTAAAATTGGAGGGAAATGTTTAAAAATTATCTTTATATATAAAAATACTAAAGAGAAAAGTAAAAAAATATTTTCAAAATAGGCCTACAGTGTTCAAATTGACAGTAATCCACATAATTTCCAGCAGCAATTTTTTGAAATCAACTCTAAAATGAAAGAGTCCAAATTAACAAATAACAAGTAAACAGTATCGGCATATCTGCATATTGTGTGTAATATTTCTTCTATTTTAATTTTGTACATATGATTTTATCCATTAACATTTTGATACTTAAACCTTTTCAATGTGACTATTCAGAATGCTTTCTTACAATAGGAATATATATGTTAGATGGCCACAAGATGGCAGTGATACAATAATGAGTAGTCACATGACAACAGGTGAATAATTGACCAGGTGTAAAGTATTTAAATGATGAATCAGTGTATGTTCAGTATACATGACTAAGGACCTATAGCAGGTCTGAAATGTTGTATGTTTGTCTAAAGACCCCATATGAAGAAATAAAGGTTTTTTAACTATTGGTGGCTGGAACAAATCTTTTTTGCTACTTGGAGTATTTGCAGGATAAGGCAGATCCTGGGTTCCGTGCCCCACAAGCCACATATCTGTTGGTGCTGTTTTCCACACCTTGCTTTGAGGATTTGATTTCATCCACCACCCTCACATGATTGTGCATGACTCCCCCTGATACCGCCGTCTTGGCGCGCGGGACCAGCTCGTCTACCCTCAATGCCCCATGAAACGCCAGGCCAAAAGCCGCCCCGAAAAGTTGAACCTCAAAGAGCAATTAACAAATCTCTGGCAGTACCGCCAGCAATTTAACCAGCCTTTCCACAGTAATGGGTTACCTTGCTTCTCGTCGTGGAACTTCCAGACGGCCCCACCCCCTGATTAGCTGTTTCACTAAGAAGGAGCGTGACGCGTCCCTAAATGCGTACAACCTGCAGAAGAAAGCTACGACCAAGAGCCTGGAGACCACTGCCCCCTTTTTTACTTGCTTACCTCTTAGTTCAGCCACTGTAAAAGAAATCCCTGTTCCCCTTCGCAAGAAGGAAACTCCCATAGGTCACAGAAACCTATCCACTCACTTCAATACCTCATGTATGCCGACCAGGTGCTGGGTGCCAAAGAAGCCCGCAACAGGGGGATCAGCCACTGTAGTCATTCGCCATCTGCCATTAGGAGCCGCAGTTGGTGCCGCCGCACTAAACGCTTCCCACTGGAAGTGAGACAATGCATCCGCCACTATGTTCTGCACCCCTGGCACATGATGAGCCCTAAAATCAATGTTCCCCTGCAAACATCTCAACACCAGGTGCCGCAGGTAATGCACCACCACAGGCGATGAAGCTGAAAGTTTGTTGATGGCAAAAATCACGCTGAGATTATCCGTCCAGAAAATCACAGCCCTTTTGCTAAACAGGTGACCCCACAGCTCAACTGCAACCAAGATGGAAAACAGCTCCAGGAAGCAAAGGTTGCGTATAAGCCCTAGGCCCGCCCACTCAGACAGCTATGGCTCCGCACTCCATGCCCCTTCAAAGTAAGCACTGTACCCAGATGCGCCAGCGGCATCTGTGAACAGATGTAATGATTGATTGGATACTGGGTCACCTCGCCACATACAGATGCCATTAAAATCTTGAAATAAACGCTCCCAAACCCGTAAATCCGCCATGAGATCCCCCGTGATACAGATGCGCAATGACGCTGTTTTGCCTCCGCCCAACTTCTGCTCTAACCTTTTGCTAAAAATCCTACCCCACAGGATAACTCTCCCCGCGAAGTTCAGGAGACCGAGGAGGGCCTGCTGCTCCCTCAACGAACATGTGCGCTGAAGCCATGGCGCGAACTGTCACCAGCATCTTGGCCACCTTTTCCTTAGGCAGCCTGCATTCCCCTGCCACCGAGTCAATTTCTATACCCAGAAACATCAGACACGTGCAAGGTTCCTCCGTCTTATCCTCAGCCCGAGGAACTCCAAACCTGGCCATCATGAACCTTATGACATTAATCAAGGAGGCACATTCCCCCGAAACCGCAGACCCCACAAGAAGGAAATCATCCAAATAGTGTGCTTCCCTGTCACTTCCTGCTGCCGAGACAACCGCCCAGTGGAGGAAGGTACTAAATGCCTCAAAGTATGCGCAGGATATTGAATAGCCCATGGGAAGACAACGGTCCACGTAGTAACCCCCTTCAAACCAACACCCCATGAGCCTGAAGGATGATGGGTGAATTGGGAGAAGCTGAAATGCGGATTCTATGTTTAACTTTGCCATTAAGGCCCCAGGGCCCCTTTCCCTGACCATAGCCAGCGCATCGTCAAACGACTGGTAATGGACCGAGCTCAACTCCTCTGGAATCGCGTCATTCACCGACTGCCCTTTCGGATAAGAAAGATGCTATATAAGCCGAAACTTACCCTTTCCTTTTTGGGCACCACCCCTAGCGGGGAAATTACCAAGTCCGGCAATGGCAAGTCCCTGAAAGGGCCTGCAACTCTGCCCAGAGCCACTTCCTTTCCCAACTTCTCCCTGACTGCCTCTGGGTACTGAGAGGCCAATTTCAGGTTCTTCCTGACCTGTGTTCCCAATACCCGACCCGCTACGGGAATAATAAAACCCCAACGCAGGCCACCATCCAACAATTGAGCAGCTACCCTGTCCGGGTACCTGCTCAACCATCTACTGATAATATGAACCCTAAGAGGCGAATCTGCCTTTAACCCCAGCGCTTCCCTTAGACCCAAACCAATCAGTTTGGGTGTCCCGGTTCTTGGAGCAATCTGCCCCGGGGTGTTGCCCGCTGCAGAACTTGCAGACGTGCTTGAACGTGCAGGATGTTCCTCGCTCCCACGCCTTATCCTGGTAATGTCAGCACACACCCCCTTGCCGCCGTCGAAAGCGCAAGGTATGCCTGTTCCCCGGAGTCACTACCCCTGAGCCTCCCTATGCCCTCCTTTCCGCATCAAGATGCGCCCAGAGGTGTAAGTCCATAGTCCCAAAGTCTAGCAATGGGTTGCCCACCTTCTTCTTACATTTTACAAGCCTCACACCTAACCTCAGACTCCAGATTTGCAAAGACATTTTACAAGCCTCACACCTAACCTCAGACTCCAGATTTGCAAAGACATTTTACAAGCCTCACACCTAACCTCAGACTCCAGATTTGCAAAGACATTTTACAAGCCTCACACCTAACCTCAGACTCCAGATTTGCAAAGACATTTTACAAGCCTCACACCTAACCTCAGACTCCAGATTTGCAAAGACATTTTACAAGCCTCACACCTAACCTCAGACTCCAGATTTGCAAAGACATTTTACAAGCCTCACACCTAACCTCAGACTCCAGATTTGCAAGCACAAATCCACCAATCCTTCCCAACCACCACACACCCTATTGTTTACCTTAATATATACACACACCTAACAGTAATTATGTGCAGCTGTCACTAATAATCCAGGATAGAGAAACCACTTCAGACTCACAGCCTTTGTACTGACATTTTACCACATTCTTCTACACTTTTCCAAATCTCACTTGCTCAGTCACCACACACTCCCCCCCATGTCATCACTCACTCTCAGTTCACTCAGCCTTATATCAGACATTTTTTTCTCTCCCTTACCTTCTGTGTCCATTCCCTCTCCTTTAGATTGTAAGCTTGAGAGCCTTTCTACCTGCAGGCCACTTTGTATTTAAAGTGAACTACTACTGATTGTGCTCAAGGGCAGGGCATTTCTCTCCTTTTGTATAACTGAATTATCACACCTACAACTGTTATTAACCCCTACTGTACTTGTTTGTGTATTACTGTATCCCTGTAATGTTTTTTATTCTTTGTATAGCGCTGCGTAATCTGTTGGCGCTTTATAAATAAATTATAATAATAATAATAATAATAGATCATATCATAATCCCTCCAAGCACCGTCAGCAAACTTCCTATGTATGACATCTATTGTGTCAACATACTTAAATAATGCTGTACCCTGATCGGGAAACCTCTCTAAATAGCATGTGGCGTATACCCGGAAACACCAATGCCATACCTCAAGTGTATCAGCCTAAATTTTTTAGGGCCCGTTCCATCCTCCGCCATTTCCTTAAATTGAAATGCCTCTGCAGATAACATAAACATGTTGACGTACTTACCATCCTGGATACGCTTCACCATCTTTGACTTGAGGTGGGCATGCAAGCTGTGTAGCTGGCACAAGTGAGTATCCCCATGCACTGCTGCTTTCCTATTCACTGCCTGTGGTGACCCCCCAGGTACCCCTAGGAGTTGAGATGACTGAGCCACGCTACTGGCATTACACTCCCCAGGGTTCTATCTCAGACCCGGATCCAGACCCACTAGAACTGGAGGAGTCACACCGCCCCCTAAGCAAACCAAGTTGGCACTCACCAGATGAAGTACCCAAAGGGGCCTGGCCGGGTCCAGATGTGCTGCTATCACCACCGCTCTAGGCACGAGAGCCCTTGTACTCTGAGTCACCATGTCTCTGCTGGATGAGGATGCCATGGGTACCTGCAAAATAGAAGCCAAGAGGGGAGTACCTCGGGAAGAGCCAGCCGCTTCCTCCCTATCCTCCCCAACCCCAAATTCCTGATACCCTTCATGGTGACTATCACTCACACCATATGGCAAGCTGCCATCGTCATCCGTACTTGCAGCCTGCCCACATGCATAATCCTCCTGAAATCTCACAGTCCAGCCCCGCCCTTGTGACCTCGCTACCCTGGCCTGTCTCACCGCCCCCTTCTCGGGGCCTTCTAGGCCTTCACTAGGGCTATCGCAATACTAGCATGTCCCCTCTTCACTGCCCCTCTCGTAGCTATCTGCCATGACCTGGCCGATGAGGTACTGCTGGGCGTCAATGTACCCTGCAGGCCTACTGCTTGTGGTTCTGCTTCAGCGGTATTGCCACCTAAGCCCTGTGTCATGCGAGACCCCTTATGCGCGGCTCTAGCCATGAGGGCCTTTCCTTTACCTTGTGTCCCAGTGCGTGCAGGGTCCGCTTTGGCCTTGCCCCCTCCTGAAGTAGACCGCGAGCGCGAGGAGGGTGCCCTATCGGCCTCCCCTCCTTTATTGTTGGCCACTGCAGAAGCTCTGGTGTGCACACCTTGCTGCGCCACATCATCAACCAAATTTGCCCCCTGGCTCCTCACTTCCATACCCTGAGCTGGCCTGGAATGTGCCCCCAGCCCTCTGAGGCCTAACTTGTGTGCCCCCATGAGTGGTTGTCCCCCCCGGGGTGCTCCCTTCTTACCATCGGTGCCAGGGGGGAACAATCCGCTCTGTTCGCTAGCCAAAATAAGAGTGCCGCGGGCAGAAGTGACATCACCGGAAGTGACCATCTTGGATGGGGAAACCAGTGAAGACAGACCGGAGGCCTGCATGCCACGAGGGACCGGAGCCTGGGACTGGAGTACCTCCGCGCCCGATGACTCACCCACGAGGACCAACACCAAGGACTGCAAGAGGGTCACCGCAGCCACCACGCACGCCCCGGAAAGGACTACCGCATTGCTCCCACTACCAACCCTCCCCAGAAGCAAAACCAGAACCCCCTTGGGACTCCCCAGGCCCTAAAACTATAGGCCCCTGCCTAAGGCCCACTCCGGAACCACTACGGAACCACTAACCATGCTACCAGAACCCTCAGAGCAAAATCCAGAACTTCCCCCTAGGCCCTGCTCCTTGACATCCTTGCCTAAGGTCTACTCCTGCATGCCCCTCAGGCCCAACACCCCCCAAATACTTACCATCTGAGCTCCATCTCTTCGCATTCCACAGGTTTGTCTTCCATTGAAAATGTTGCTGCAATCTGTGATACAGAAAAATTTTCCAGGGATCCACAGGAACAAAGAGGAAGTGGAATCACTGCATATCCCATATATAAGGTTGGTAAACCACTCCCAACACAATGCAACATTGTAACACACAGCAGCAGCACTCACTCAACCAGGCCTTAACCCTTAGCTACGCTCTGGGCTATTTGCCCTGCACTTTCTATATGTTTATAATGTTACAGCAGTATACCTCAGTACTGTTCTATTGGTTTATACAGTTACAGCAGTATACCTCAGTACTGTACTATATGTTTATAACGCTACAGCAGTATACCTCAGTACCGTACTTAGTGGCGTCGCTACAGGGGGCTAGGGGGGGGCAATTGCCCCCTCATAATTATTCTTTACCCCTGTGTGCCCACCCGACACTGGCACCTGCATTATTGCTGGAGTATGAACTTATATATCTATTATTTAAATGTTTATGTTTTACTTTGTTTTGGCTGCCGCTGGTGTTTTGTATGTTTTAACCCCCACACGTGCCTCCTCGTGCCGGCTCTAGATTGCTGCTATTTGCTCTTCCAGTTCCAGACAGACAGCCAGCCAGCCCAGGCCTACTAGCACATGGAACATGACCGGAGACTGGAGAGGAAGAGGGTGGGGCCAGCGAGCAGATGCTGTGTGCAGGACAAAAGCTAGAGACTGAGAGCGCAGGAAGGAGCAACACCAACACAGGCACTCTGGCAGATGAAGATCTGGTTCTGGGGTAAGTAAAGTCACTAACTGTCAGTGTCTTGACAACAGGGTTACTTATGTTACATTCTGCTAGATAACAGATTCACAATTGGCTTTATAATTGAATGTAGAAGACCAGTGTGTGCCGTGACTCACTTTTACTTGCTTATTATTGTATCGGTTTGATAGCTAAGCTTTGTAGTCAACATTCTGTAGCTCTATAATAGAACAACCCTGCGCAGCCCATTGCCATACTGCATCCCTTATTCCTTGCACGTATTTTGCAGTTTATTAGTCAACACTTGCCTCAACCTGTACTTGCCAAGTTGTTTAGTACTCTTGTTTTCCTAATTCCTCCTCCTATCTGTTGCTGGTCTGGAGCCCCTGACAATTCCTTTAAATTAATTCAATAAGGGTTTATTTATGTCTACGTATTCCCATTACATCATTAAATATTATATTGGACTAGATATATTGAGTTCAGTTCCATGCAAGGCACCACCAATATCTGCTGTGTTACTAATTACTGTCTGTCTCACCAGGGAGACTATTTTTTTATAAGAATAGGTAAGTTCTTCTGTTTGCAGAGAACAGTCACAGCTTATGACTAGGCTTTCAAGTTTCTAAGGACAAATGATAAGGTAGCACTAGCTATGAAATAATTACAAACAATGCTAAATTATAAAAAAAATATAATATTTCATTTTGCCATTTCTCAGACTGCTTTAAAATTTCAACAGCATGCACTATGTGAATGAAAATGAACAGTAAGCCACACTAGGCTGTGGGAAAATTAGAGCAGGAGCGGCTGAGCTAATTAAAAAAGTATTACAATCTACTGAATATGTGTAGACTGATCATTGTAGGTGTTTTAAGTTCAAAATACATTTTATTTGTTTTTCATTTGCGTATTACAAGATGCTTTTAAGCTCCCATGGCAAAAAAAAAATTGTAAACAATTGTCAACTATGATATTTGTCATTGAATAATGTGACAAATATGCTTCCAGTAAATTATATTTTTGCAAGACCAGATAGTCTCATATTAAAACTGTATAATTCATGAAATCACATGTATCACTAGGAAATGAAACCCTTTCAAACTTTTTTATTTTACATTTTCAATCTATTGCCATTTGAAAGTAATTAATCACATACTATATTAAAGTGATCCAAATCTACTGTACATATTACACTTAGTACTAGTAGCTGTGCCGACATATTTTTTATTCTGTTTTAATGTGTATGTACTGTAAATAGTTTACATTCCAATGTGTGTGTGTATGTATATATAATATTATACCGTTACTGCAGTATACCTCAGTACTGTACTATATGTTTATACCGTTACTGCAGTATACCTCAGTACTGTACTATTTTTTTATACCATTACACCAATATACCTCATTACTGTACTATAGGTTTACACCATTACAGCAGTATACCTCAGTACTGTACTATAGGTTTATACTGTTACTGCAGTATACCTCAGTACTGTACTATATGTTTATAACGTTACTGCAGTATACCTCAGTACTGTACTATATGTTTATAACGTTACAGCAGTATACCTCAGTACTGTACTATATGTTTATAATGTTACACCAGTATACCTCAGTACTGTACTATATGTTTATAACGTTATAGCAGTATACCTCAGTACTGTACTATATGTTTATAATGTTACAGCAGTATACCTCAGTACTGTACAATATTTTATATATATTTATTTGTAACCAACAGTAATTACATGAAAATTCAGTTTTCTTTAAGAAACCACGCAGGGTAAATCCAAACAGAGCAAAAAAGGAAGTAAGAATACAAAAAGAGTAAAAGGAAAAAGAAAGCTGACCACAGAAATAAAAAAAAAAAAAAGATTAATAAAGCATAATTCAATAATATAACTGAATTATTTTTATTATTTCTTAAGTTTATACAAAGAATAATTTCAATGGTTAAACTATAGATAATCCATTTATGTTTTCAGAGATTAATCATAAAAAAACCCCATAAGAAAACATAAAAACAAAGACGGAGAGGGAGAGAGAAGAAAAAAAGGGACAAGATTGTGTTCATTCCCTCTCTTCACCTCACAAACCCTCCAGGCTAATCGTCCGACCATCTCTATTGTCCTCTGAGTCTATACTCCGGCAAGAGTACCGGGTGTGCAAAAGGGTGTAGGATTACTTTTTGAGATCCTATTTCTTGTGTCAGTATAAATCGCTGCCCATTTCTGTATACATTTTTTTTAGACCATTTTCTGTAAGAGATAATGGGGCATATTTATCAAGCTCTATATGCAGCGTGAAGCCCCATGTTTCTGGCGAGTCTTCTAAAGACCGCTGCTCCATAACCTGTCCATCTGCTATGAGGCGGCGGACAGACATTGCCGGAAATCAACCGGATTGAATACGATTGGGTTGATTGACACCCACTGCTGGGTGCTGCAAATCTGCAGGGGGCGGCATTGCTCAAGCAAGTTTACCAGAACTGCTGGTGCAATGATAAATGCTGAGAGTGTATGCTGTCTGCATTTATCAATGTGCAGTGGATATGTCTGCTCGCACAATGTCCACTCGCACAATGTTAAATCGGCCCCAAGGTGTCTATTTGCTCTAATATGATCTGAGTATGATATTAAATCATTTAACATGAGGGCTTTTTGGGATTTCCACATCCTAAGTATAATTTTTCTCCCTGTAAGTATTGTCAAGTTTAAAAATGTTGTATTTTCTTTAATTTTGGAGCTGTGTAATAAAAAAATTATCTCTAGAGGTTCCAAATCTATTTTTGTATCTGGAATATTGTACTCAACCATTTCAAAAAATGTTGCCAGAATTTTTTAATTTTGTAGCAATACCAGAAGCAATGTAAGATGTCTATATTCCTGGTATTGCATTTGCTACATTTAGTCTCTCTAGTTCCAGCAAACTTTGATAACCTTTCAGGTGTTAAGTAGGTCCAACGAATGAACTTAACTTGCGCCTCTTGATGGTAAGTTGCCAAGGAAGCCTTTTTGACTCTTGTAATACTTTTAGCTATTATATTATCCATGAGTCTGACTGACAAGAGTCTTTCCCATTTATTTTGGCTTTTCATGATTATTCTCTCACTCTTTTTGTGCATTATAAATGTATATAAAGAGAATATTGAGAAGATTTTATTTCTAAATTGTATAAAAGCTTTGCACATAAATTCAGATTCCTAGTTATAATTATATTGTTAAATTAATCTTGTACAGATTTTTGCTTGGTAATAGGCAAATAAATTATTATTAGGGATATTAAATTCTTGTTTAAGTTCTTGAATAGTTTTATATGAGTTGATTTTTTTTATTAAGTAGTTGTGAGAAATTTACAAGTCCTAGTCTTTCCCATTCTCGAAATGGTAGCGTTGTAAAACCGACTATGAAATCAGGGTTACCTTGTATTGGATACTATTCTGAAATATTAAAATTTGAATTACTTAGTTGACATAGGTCTTGCCAAGCTTTTATAGGTTCCTTTATAACAGACACCTGTTTATATATTATAGGTTAATTTTTAATTTGTATATGGGCTAAGGCAGCTAATTAGAATGGGGGGGTGCTATTTCTTGCTCAGTCTCTAAGTCTTTATAATAATTTTCCTGGGTCAACCAGTCTAACACGTATTTTGCTAAGGCTGCTTTGTTATATATTTCAAAATTGAGTAAATTCATTTGCCCCATGTCCCTAGACATTTTAATCTTTTCAAGACTTAATGCTGATCTTTTCCCCTGCCAAACAAATTTGGTTAGGTTTTTATTTAATACAAATATGTCTTATTTGTGCAAGTAAGAGGTATAGTCTGCATTAGATAGAACATTTTAGGAAATAAAATCATTTAAACTATATTATCTTTGCTCATTAATGATAATGGTAATTTGAACCATCTTTGTAGGCTTGCTATCACATCATTCATTGTTCCTTGTAATTTAATTCATACCAGAGTTTTGGTGAAAGGGATATCTTGATTCCTAGATATTTGAGATAGGTTTTTACTTCTCGAAAAGGATGATTTATTATAGAGTGTTCCCTAGATAACAAGAGTATTTCAGATTTCTGTATGTTTATTTTAAATTCAGAGAAGGAGCCAAATAATTAGTAATTAGGTCTAAGACTACTGGTATGTATTTATCTGATCTATTCATACATAATAACAGAGCGTCTACATATAGAGATATCAATATTTCCTTACCCAGAATCTTGATTCCTTCAATGATAGCTCTCAATATAATTGCTAAAGGCTCTATTGCCAGATCGACTAAAACTGGTGACAGGGGGCATCCCTGTGTTGTCCCTCTGTATAGCGCAAATTAATTTGAAATTGATGAGTTAACTATCAAGGAAAAGGTAGGGAAATTGTAATAAATTAATTTTGCCATTAAAACCAAATTTATGTAGTGTTGTGAATAGATGATCATAGGTTATAGATTAAAAAGCATTTTTGGCATCTAAAGAAAGAATAATAGGGTCGACTAGCTTCAAGTCTTTGTCTAGAGAGTCTTGGACATTTAAGTGGGACAGTAAAACAAAATGTTGCCGTAGATTTGATATAGATGTCTACCCTTTATGAAGCCTAATTGATCCCTATGAATAATACCATCCATTAAATTTTGCATCCTATTAGCTATTATAGATGTCAGGATTTTGTTATCAAGGTTCAATAAGGCTATCGGTCTGTAGGCACCCAGGTCTTCTGAATTTTTATATGGTTTTAAAATAAGGGACGTATATGATTGTAAGAATAATTTAGATTTTTTTTTTCTTTAAGCAAATAATTATTATATAAATTAAGTAATGTTGGACCTATAGAATCTTTTAAGATTTTGTAAAATTCATAGGGTAGGTTATCAGGACTTGCAACTTTATTGTTCAATATTTTTTTAATGACTAATTCTACCTCTTCTATAAGTATAGGTGCTTCCATCTTTTCGAGTTGATCTTGAGAAATATGTGGAATTTGGAGACTATCCCAAAAAGATTTTTTCATTTTTTCATTTATGTTCGTTTAATTATCACCTTTTTTATAATACTTCAGGAATTCCTGAGTGATTTTCTCAGTGGTAGCTATTGTTTTCTCTCCCATTTTATTTGTGGATATATGATTGTTATATTTTTGATTTTTAACAAGATTAGCCAAAAGTTTACCGGATTTATTACCATATCTATAAAAATAAGCTTTTGGCTCTTAGTTAATTTCTCTGTGTTTGTTCTAATAAAAAGGTGTCTCGCTCTTCTTTTGTATGGCTGTATCTATTCCAATTAGTCAGGTTCCTTTTCATTAATTACCTATTATATGTGTTAGTTGTTTGGCTAATTGATCTGCCCTATGTTTCATATTTTTCTTAATTGTTATAATATATGCTATTATATCCACCCTGATTAAAGCCTTGAAAGCTTCCCAAAAAGTTTCAATCTTCTTTAAGTAGTCAGTATTGAAATAATGGAATTTATCCCATTTATTTTTTAAGAATTGCTGGAATTTATTATTATTAACTAGATAGTTTGGAAATCTCAATCCAGGTTTTTTTTTTCTTTCTAGGGTCAGTTCTATTGTTATTGGGGAATGATCAGAAATTGTGATTTCCTTCATTTCTGCTCTCTTGATAAGATTTGTAAGGGAGTGAGAAATCAGAAAATAATCTATTTGTGAGTAAGATGTATGCCCTTTGGATAAACAGATGAAAGCTCTTTCATTAGGATTTCTAACTCTCCAAATGTCTTTTACTTTTAAATGGTTAATTATTACATTGTAAATTCTGGTTTCTATCCTGCCGTTCTTAATGTTTTTATTCTTATTATCCGAAGATCTCATCCTATCTAGACTATCAAGAGGAGCGATGTTGAAGTCCCTATAATAATGTTTTGTGAAATGACATTTATTATGCCCTTTTTTTGCAAGGTTTATAAAATATTTCACCCACCCAAGCAGCTTTTAGCTTCTCAGATTCCTCTTTAGATAAATGTGTCTCCTGTATGAATGCTATGTCCGCATGTAGATTTTGAATATGCTTTAAAATAGTTTTCCTCTTAATAGGAGAGGTTTTGCCTCCAACGTTCCATGAGATTATTTTAAGACTTATCTTTTACTTTTATCTATAATGGGTCATACGATATAGAGAAGAGAAATCCTGGAGGGGGGTGTGGGAAGGAGAGAGAAAGGAAGAAAGGGGAAAAAAAGGGGAGATAACAGAAGAATTATTATTTACATATTAACCTAGTTCTAAAAACTCTATATAGAATTCAAGAAATTGTATAGTTCTACTTTGTATATTTAATCTGATTAGATTTGGACTCCTTTAGAATGAATACATTCTTTGGCTACAAATTTTATTTTTATTTTTAATTTAGCGGGATAGACAATAGTGGCATTGATACCGTTTTTAATGAGTTCTGTACAGAGAGGGTTCAATGCTCTTCTCTTATTTGCAATATCAGCCGAAAAGTCTTGGAAAATAATGAATCAGTTTCCCTCTATAAATGGGGTACTCTCTAAGCTTTTATAGGCCTTAAGTATGTTGATCTTGTCCTGATAGTTAAGGCATTTCATGATAACTGGTCTAGGTAACGTTTTATTTCAGTTGAAAGGCCTATTATATTAGGTAAATAGGACATAGCAAATTTAAAAAGATCCTCATTCATAAAGCCTTCTGGAATACCGATTAGTCTCAGGTTATTCCGTCTATTTTCTAGATCATCCACCCAAGCAGGGGGTGTCCATCAACCCGATCGTATGCGATTGGGCGGATTGCTGTCCATCGCCTCAGAGGTAAGCGGATGAGTTAAGGAGCAGCGGTCTTAAGACCGCTGCTTCTTAACTCCTGTTTCCGGTGAGCCTGAAGGCTTGTGCGGACACAGCAGCATCAAGCTCCATTCGGCCCCTAAGAGTTAACTCATATTAGCTACTAAATGCCATAAAGATAACAACAATTGTATATATGCTAAGTGACTCAAATACATATAAGATCTCAAGGCAATATACCTTACAGTTGATGCTTATTTAAGCGGTCAGTAATTTAAAACTATGATTTACCATTTTGAGACAAAATTTGAGTTAAGACAACTGTTGAATCTATTTAAAGCTACAACCAGAGAGTAACTTTATTAACCTAGAACAGCCACCTTACAAGTACTGTGATCATATGATGTGCACTAGAAGGTAATGGAACTGAGGATATCGACACTAAGTACATCACCTGAGAATATCAGGATTAAGATATATCATCCTCACTTGCTACCTAACCAAACAGATTAAACACACAGTTAAAGAACCATAAGAGGTTCAAGTAAAACATCAAACACAATATCTGTATTACAAGCCATAAATGAGTACTTGAATGTTTTTAATTACAGACCCATTTTCTATAATAAAGTATGATGTTTTTATATACTAATCACGCATTATATAAAAGGATTAATAGTGTGCTTAAATAGTATCCTTTTTTCAGTTCTTCAAACTGATTTTGTAAATGATGTTTATTGATACATAGCAGCTAAATGCCACCAGACAAACTAAGGCAAACAAATGATTTAAAGTGGCAATATCCCTAAACAGATACTATAAATAAGAGTGGTGCAATTGGTAACCACAAAACACCTTTTTCTTTTTGTGTAATGTTTTTTTTTTTTTTTTTTTTAAGGTAATGTAGGTGTTTGTGTAATTATTAGGGGCTGTCAGGTTATTGTGTTTAGCTGGTTAGGGGGAAAACATGTTAGTGGGTATTTTGCAATGGGGTTGTGGCCGTTTAGGGGTTAATAGTGTAGTGGAGTAGTTTGCAATGCAGGTTTTGGTGATTTGGGGGTTAATAATTTAGTTGGGTATTTTGCAACGGGGATTGTAGAGGTTTAGGGGTTAATAGTGTAGAAGTGTACTTTGCAATGTGGGGGTGTGGCAGTTTATGGGTTAATAATGTAGCGGGTGCTTTGTGATGTGGGAGTGTGGCGGTTTACGGGTTATTAGTGTAGCGGGTACATTGTGATGTGACGGTTTATGGGTTATTAATGTAGGGGGCAATAAGGGTTAGCACATAAGTAATGGTGTTAGTTTTTTTCAATATTTCACGCTTTATTGAAGTCTATGGGGGAGTATGTTAATGTGTCAAAGAGCAGAAGTCCAGCAGAGATAGTGTGTGAGCTAGTGCTGTAATTACCGCTCCACTCATAATCTTGCCCTAAGTATATTCATATAAAGGGGCATATTTAACAATGTGCAAGCAGACATGATACGAAGTAGCGTATCATGTCCGATGCACAACGCTGCCCATCGATAAATGCTGACAGCATATGCTGTCGGCATTTATCATTGCACCAGCAGTTCTTGTGAACTGCTGGTGCAATGCCGCCCCCTGTTGAGGGCAATGCCACCCCTTGTTGAGGGCCCGTGTTTCTGGCGAGTCTTCAGACTCGCCAGAAACATCAGTTATGAAGCAGCAGTCTAAAGACCGCTGCTCCATAATGCTGTCCGCCTGCTCTGAGCAGGCAGACAGAGATCGCCTGAATTCAACCCAATCGGGTTGATTGACACCCCCTGCTGGCGGACGCGAGTCTGCAGAGGGCGGCATTGCACCAGCAGCTCTTGTATTGCTATCCACATACAGTTGTGCTCATAAGTTTACAAACCCTGGCAGAATTTATGATTTCTTGGCCATTTTTCAGAGAATATGAATGATAACACAAAAACATTTCTTTCACTCATGGTTATTGTTTGACTGAAGCCATTTATTATCAATCAACTGTGTTTACTCTGTTGAAATCATAATGACAACAGAAACTACCCAAATGACCCTGATAAAAAGTTTACATACCCTGGTGATTTTGGCCTGATAACATGCACACAAGTTGACACAAAGGGGTTTGACTGGCTATTAAAGGTAACCATCCTCACCTGTGATCTGTTTGCTTGTAATTAGTGTGTGTGTATAAAAGGTCATTGAGTTTCTGGTCTCCTGACAGACCCTTGCATCTGTCATCCAGTGCTGCACTGACGTTTCTGGATTCTGAGTCATGGGGAAAGCAAAATAATTGTCAAAGGATCTGCGGGAAAAGGTAGTTGAACTGTATAAAACAGGAAAGGGATATAAAAAGATATCCAAGGAATTGAGAATGCAAATCAGCAGTGTTCAAACTCTAATCAAGAAGTGGAAAATGAGGCGTTCTGTTTGATAACATACTGCATTCATCTTGCCATCAATTCTGACCAAATTTCCTGTGCCTTTGTAGCTCACACATCCCCAAAATATCAGTGATCCACCTCTGTGTTTCATAGTAGGAATGGTGTACCTTTCATCATAGGCCTTGTTGGCTCCTCACCAAATGTAGCGTTTTGGTCTCATCACTCCAAATGACTTTGTGCCAGAAGATTTGAGATTTGTCTCTGTGCTGTTTGGAGTATTGCAAGCGGGATACTTTGTGGCATTCGCGTAGTAATGGCTTTCTTCTGGCGACTCGACAATGCAGCCCATCTTTCTTCAAGTGCCTCCTTATTGTGCATCTTGAAATAGCCACACCAAATGTTTTCAGAGAGTCCTGTATTTCACCTGAAGTTATTTGTGGGGTTGTCTTTGCATCCCGAACAATTTTCCTGGCAGTTGTGGCTGAAATTTTAGTTGGTCTACCTGACTGTGGTTTGGTTTCAACAAAACCCCTCATTTTCCACTTCTTGATTAGAGTTTGAACACTGCTGATTTGCATTCTCAGATCCTGGGATATCTTTTTATATCCCTTTCCTGTTTTATACAGTTCAACTCCCTTTTTCCGCAGATCCTTTGACAATTCTTTTGCTTTCCCCATGACTCAGAATCCAGAATCGTCAGTGCAGCACTGGATGAAAGATGCAAGGGTCAGTCAGGAGTCCAGAAACTTATTGACCTTTTACACACACACTAATTACAAGCAAACAGATCACAGGTGAGGATGGTTACCTTTAATAGCCATTCAAACCCCTTTGTGTCAACTTGTGTGCATGTTATCAGGCCAAAATCACCAGGGTATGTAAACTTTTGATCAGGGTTATTTGGGTACTTTCTGTTGTCATTATGATTTAAAAAGAGCAAACACAGTTGATTGATAATAAATGGCTTCAGCCAAACACTAACCATGAGTGAAAGAAAAGTTTTTGTGTTATCATTCATATTCTCTGAAAAATGGCCAAGAAATCATAAATTCTGCCAGGGTATGTAAACGTATGAGTACAACTGTATATTATGCAATATTTATATTTAATAACGGTCTTAACTATGTATTTACTGTAAATATATCACATTCCATTATTCTGCATTATTTTTTTCTTTGTATTAAATAGATATTTATATATATATATATATATATATATATATATATATATATATATATATATATATATAGGGAGTGCAGAATTATTAGGCAAATGAGTATTTTGACCACATCATCCTCTTTATGCATGTTGTCTTACTCCAAGCTGTATAGGCTCGAAAGCCTACTACCAATTAAGCATATTAGGTGATGTGCATCTCTGTAATGAGAAGGGGTGTGGTCTAATGACATCAACACCCTATATCAGGTGTGCATAATTATTAGGCAACTTCCTTTCCTTTGGCAAAATGGGTCAAAAGAAGGACTTGACAGGCTCAGAAAAGTCAAAAATAGTGAGATATCTTGCAGAGGGATGCAGCACTCTTAAAATTGCAAAGCTTCTGAAGCGTGATCATCGAACAATCAAGCGTTTCATTCAAAATAGTCAACAGGGTCGCAAGAAGCGTGTGGAAAAACCAAGGCGCAAAATAACTGCCCATGAACTGAGAAAAGTCAAGCGTGCAGCTGCCAAGATGCCACTTGCCACCAGTTTGGCCATATTTCAGAGCTGCAACATCACTGGAGTGCCCAAAAGCACAAGGTGTGCAATACTCAGAGACATGGCCAAGGTAAGAAAGGCTGAAAGACGACCACCACTGAACAAGACACACAAGCTGAAACGTCAAGACTGGGCCAAGAAATATCTCAAGACTAATTTTTCTAAGGTTTTATGGACTGATGAAATGAGAGTGAGTCTTGATGGGCCAGATGAATGGGCCCGTGGCTGGATTGGTAAAGGACAGAGAGCTCCAGTCTGACTCAGACGCCAGCAAGGTGGAGATGGAGTACTGGTTTGGGCTGGTATCATCAAAGATGAGCTTGTGGGGCCTTTTCGGGTTGAGGATGGAGTCAAGCTCAACTCCCAGTCCTACTGCCAGTTTCTGGAAGACACCTTCTTCAAGCAGTGGTACAGGAAGAAGTCTGCATCCTTCAAGAAAAACATGATTTTCATGCAGGACAATGCTCCATCACACGCGTCCAAGTACTCCACAGCGTGGCTGGCAAGAAAGGGTATAAAAGAAGAAAATCTAATGACATGGCCTCCTTGTTCACCTGATCTGAACCCCATTGAGAACCTGTGGTCCATCATCAAATGTGAGATTTACAAGGAGGGAAAACAGTACACCTCTCTGAACAGTGTCTGGGAGGCTGTGGTTGCTGCTGCACGCAATGTTGATGGTGAACAGATCAAAACACTGACAGAATCCATGGATGGCAGGCTTTTGAGTGTCCTTGCAAAGAAAGGTGGCTATATTGGTCACTGATTTGTTTTTGTTTCGTTTTTGAATGTCAGAAATGTATATTTGTGAATGTTGAGATGTTATATTGGTTTCACTGGTAAAAATAAATAATTGAAATGGGTATATATTTGTTTTTTGTTAAGTTGCCTAATAATTATGCACAGTAATAGTCACCTGCACACACAGATATCCCCCTAAAATAGCTAAAACTAAAAACTACTTCCAAATATATTCAGCTTTGATATTAATGAGTTTTTTGGGTTCATTGAGAACATGGTTGTTGTTCAATAATAAAATTAATCCTCAAAAATACAACTTGCCTAATAATTCTGCACTCCCTGTGTGTGTGTGTATATATATATATATATATATATATAATATACATCTATATATCCATACTTAGATATAATCATCCATATAGGTATAGATATGTATTGTACCAAAAAAACATTACATCTAGAAAAATAATCTTCTATATGACTTCTATGGGGAAATACATGAAAGCACACACAATATTCTAACTTTAGAATTTTGCGCTCGTTGGGTTAGTGCAAGAGGGAAAATAGTTTATGTTCAACTCATAATACGAGCACAACCCGGCGAGCGCAAAAATCTTACTTCTAGCATAATTAACACTCAAGCAGGAGCATTAAATAATGCTCCACTTGTAATCTACAGGCACAGAGAAAAACAGAACCTACTTACCAAGAAAATAAGCTCCTAAACTAAAACATAGCTTGCAACCCTAACCCTAACCTAAATTCCTAACACTAACCCAAATTTCTAACAATAACTCCTAACCCTTCACCTCAATCCCTAACACTAACCCAAATTCCTAACACTAACCTAAATTCTAAACCCCTAAACCTTCCCCCTAATCCCTAACTCTAACCCAATTTCCTAACACTAACCAACAGTCCTAACAATAACCCCTGACCCTTCACCCCAATCTCTAACACTAACCCAAATTCCTAACACTAACCCACATTTCTAACAATAGCCCATAAACCTTCACCCTATTCCCTAACACTAACCCACATTTCTAACAATAACTCCTAATCCTTCACCTCAATCCCTAACACCAACCCAAATTCCTAACACTTACCAAAATTCCTAACACTAACCCAAATTTCAACAATAGCTCTTAACCCTTCACCCCAATCCCTAACACTAAGACAAATTCCTAACACTAACCCAAATTTCTAACAATAACCCCTAACCCTTCACCCCAATCTCTAACACCAACCAAACTTCCCAACACTAACCTAACTTCCTAACACTAGCCCCTTCACCCTAATCACTAACACTAACCCCAGACCTTAATCCTAATTCCTAACTCTAACTTTAATACCTTAACCCAATCACTAACTCTAATCTCAATCCCCCAACCCTAACCTGTAACCTCAATCTCTAATCATAACCCCAATCCTTAACCTCAACTTAACCCTACACCCCAATCCCTAACCGAAATCCCTTCTCCCTAACCCCAATCCTTAACATCAACTGCCAAACCTCTATGCCCCACTAACCCCTAACCCATTCCCTAAACCAAATCACTAACCAAAATCTCTAAACCCAATTCCTAACCCTAACCCTTCATCCATTCCCTACACCTAACCCTAATTCATAATCCAAATCTCTAATCTCAATACCTAAAACCATTCCTAAAGTCAAAACCCTAAAATCCCCAAAATCCTTAACCCATAAACCTAACCCCTAACAATAATCCCAAACTACAATCCCTATATATATATATATGTAATGTAAAACCAGCACTATTTAGAGTGATCACGAGATCCATTAAAAGTAATGGGATTTACCATGGACTTGTAGTATGAAGTTGCCTTATCTCGATCCACGCTATCATTATCACGCCACTTTTTATATGGCCCTTGATATCTTATAATGTCTTAACACACTGAATAAATATACGTACATCTGGTTCTGTATGAAAAAAACAGAAAAGTTCCCATTTCTGCATATTTCTCAATCTGTTGCAAAGATGGTCTGTGAGATCTTCCTGCAAAACAAACATTTTGCTGAGTGTTATGTCCCAGGAGACGCTGAACAGCTTCCAAATTATTATTTAAAATTATGTTAACTTGAACTTAAAATAATATGGTATCTGAATGTTTATTAAATATACTTACTTTCTTCTGAGATTTGAGTCTTTTTCTGGTAGGGATTTGTGTTTTTTTCATTCTAAGCTCTCGGGCTTCTACAAACGTATGGGCGGATATTGCACTTATTTTCAGTAAATAACAATTTCTGCACCTGGTATTGTTAGTGTGTTTTTCCAGTAATTACAATCTTAATAAGCATCTGTCATTAACCCCACTCACAAACCAAAAACAGATGTGCAGGATTAATGACAAATAAAATAGCGATTTTGTGGGTTTAGCGATAACATCATAAGCTGAAGGGCCTGTATGCTGATTGATTAAAATAGTATTTAGTGGTGCTAATTGCTGACATGTGCTGCATTTAACCTTCTGTGCTCCAAATCCACAGAGATGTGTGTGTGTGTGTCTTTTTAAGGGACATAGCAATAGAAATGATAGAAAGTCAGATATTTATTAAGGGTCGACCCATGGAAAGGAGGCCGGCTTTGTAAGCCCTAATTGATGAATGCATTGGTAGAGCTGTTAATGGTTTTGCTCCAATCATAATTTGAAGACATTTTTTTGAGGTGGTGAGAAACCACAAGTCCAATACTCCTGGGATTTAACTACTGGCCACTAGAAGGATGCAAATATTATCCAAAATTCCAGGAGTATTTCATCCTTCCTACCCAGGACTGGACTTGGACTAAAAATAGACCAAGGCATTAAAAGACCAGGCAGCTCACATCAGTTAGACCTCTGTCAGCTAGGTAGCCATAATACACCAGATATCTTGTCCTGCAGCACCTCTGCTTAACAGCCAGACAGAAAATATACTTTCTGCTTTAAAGATGTGTAGATTGTAACAGCTTTCCTGTTGTTACTTAAATAAATAGAGTGTCATAAATAGCAGCAAGGCCCACACAAGAGCTTTGCTCACCAGGTATTTGCCCTGTATGCCCTATGGCCAGTCTGGGTTTGCATGTGCCTCACTGGTTAGTCAGTCTTATGTATAGCCAAGAAGGAGAAAAAAAAAAGTTGCGGGGAAAGGAAAGAACCAGGGAAATTTTTGGACATCAGGAAGTTTGGCAATTTTTTTATGGAACAAAAAAGAGAGAGAGCTGAAATCTTTAGAGAACTAGCAGACAGACCCCTGTCCAAACCCTCTTGCAAAAACGTTCCAGATTTTATGATAGATTTTTCTCATTCCCGGCTTATAAGAATTTATCACTGAATCTGAAAAACCTCACTGTCTCAAAAATATGTAAATTTCCAAGCCATTAAGTTGAGAGACTTGAGATCTTGATGATAAAATGGACCTTGAGATAGAGGGGCATGGCAAAGAGGAAGAGGCCACAAAGTAGAACTATGTATTTGTACAAAGTCTGCAAACCAAGTTCTGTGAGGCCAAGCTGTAGGTATAAGGTATATGCCAGAGAAAAAGGAGCAAGAATCTGCTAGAGCGTCCTTAAATTCCTCAAATATCTGGGTAGTTTGTTGTTCAATAGAGAAGCCATTTGGTCTCTATTGGACTCCATCTCTGGACTATCTGACTGAAGACATCTAAATGAAGAGACCATTCCACTGGATGAAGTGATTAGCGAGTGAGATAATCTGTATATCAGTTGTTTAAACCTGGAATGACAGCAATTGTTCTCTGCACACAGGATTATGCAAGATACCTTTTTTATTTGTAGAGAACTACGTGTTCCTCCCTGATGGGACTCTTTCTTTAGAAGGGGCCAGCTCTGGAGAGCCTTGAAGATTGCACAGAGCTCAAAAACATTTATAGGTAACCTCGCATCCTGAGATAACCAAACTCCATCACATCTCATGGATCTTCACACTGTGCCCCAACCTGAAAGGCTTGTATCTGTTGTTATTATGGTCTAGGATTGATGAAGAAAGGACGCCCCTAGAAAGATGGACAGGTTATTTGTCCACCACAAAAGAGAATGTCCAGTGATAGAATCCAACAGAATCCTTTAAAAAAAGGGATTGATCTAGCATGCAAAGTTGAAGAAGTCTTCTGTTAAACTGAGCAAACGGAATGGCATCTCATGTGGCATTCATCAAACCCAGCACTTCTATAAAAAGGCTACCATAGGTTTGTATAAGTTGGCTGCAACTATAATTTTCTCTAATCTGTTAGGGAAAAAAAAATCATAAGAACTGAATCTATGATCACTTTTAGAAAAAAAATTCTAGTGTGAAGGGTTAGAGAATTCTTTGGAACATTTATTCTCCAACCATGCTGTTAAAGAAATGACAGAAGGTTGTTGGTATGAGAAATTGCAGAAGGTATAGATGTTGCCTGAACCAATATATTATCTAGGTACAGAGATACAAGTATGCCCCGAGCTCTGATGATAGATAGAGTTCCCAGAATCTTTGTGAAAATTCTTGGAGCAGTCACCAGACCAAATGGTAGAGCAATAAACTGAAAATATTTGTCCAGATTAGCAAACCTGAAAAACTGAAAATGCTCTTTGTGAATTGAAACATGAAGGTAGGCATTCTTCAAATCTACTGTACTAATACATTGACCTTGTTGAACCAGAGAAAGAATAGTTCTGATTGTTTCCATTTTGAAAGTTGTGTCTCTGAGAAACTTGTTCAAAGACTTTAGATCCAGAATAGGCCTGCAAGCCCCCTTTTTCTTGGGAAATATGAACAGATTTGGAGTCAAAGTCCTGTTCCCGTTTCTCCAAAGGAATAGGAAGGATCACTCCCATTAATTCTAGATCTCAAATACATTGAAAGAAGGCTTGGGCCTTTTCAGGATTCTTTGGAATGTTGTACAGAAGAAACCTTTCCTTGCAAGGTTTTATCTGAATTCTATTCTGTATTCCTCAGAAACAATATGCATAAATCAGGGATCTTTTCAGGGCAAGAAAAAGAGCTGAATGCCCTTTAAAGGGCAATGCCCATACAAATGCCCTTTTTTCGGGGCGATGGGTAGCTTAGGTTTTTGTTAGAGTTAGGTTTTTTTTATTCTGGGAAGTTGGTTGGGTGGTGCGTTTTACTGTTGGGGGGTCTTTGTATTTTTTTTCAGGTAAACAGCTGATTTCTTTAGGGCAATGCCCTACAAAAGGCCCTTTTAAGGGCTATTGGTAGTTTATTGTAGGCTAGGGTTTTTTTTTATTTTGGGGGGCTTTTTTATTTTTATAGGGCTATTAGATTAGGTGTAATTGTTTTTATTTTGGATAATTTCATTTGTTATTTTTCGTAATTTAGTGTTTGTTATTTTTTGTACTTTAGTGTTTTTATTTTTGTAATTTAGTATTTTTTATTTTTTGTAATTGTATATTTAATTTGTTTTTAGTAGTGTTAGGTTTTTTAATGTGTAATTTAATTTATTTAATTGTTAGTTATTTTAAATTTAGTATAATAGTAATGTTAGTTTAATTTATAGTTTTTTTTAATATCCCAGGTAAGTTTTTATTTATTTTAAGATAGGGATCTTTTAATTTTAATATAAAGTTAGGGGGTTGTTAGGTTTAGGGGTTAATGATGTGGGAGGGCAGATGTTTAGGGGTTAATAACGTTATTTAGTGGCGGCAATGTTGGGGACCAGCGGAATAGGGGTTAATATCTTTATTATAGTATGGGTGATGTTGGGGTGCGGGGGAATAGGGGTTAATAACTTTATTATAATGGTGGCGATATCCTGAGCAGCAGATTATGGTTAATACGTTTATTTCGGTGGTGGCAATGTCGGGGGCAGCAGAATAGGGGTGTTTAGACGTGGGGTTTATGTTAGGGTGTTAGGTTTAAACGTAACTTTTTTTCACCATAGACATCAATGAGGTTCCGTTACGAAGCTTTTCATTCCACGATTGCAGTTAGTTTTTTTTCTAACACTCTCTCCACATTGATGTCTATGGGAAAAGCGTGCACGAGCACGTCAAAGGAACGCTTGGATTTTGTGCGGTTTGGAGCTTATTACCACCATATCGCATGCACAAGGCGGCTTTTCAAAAACTTGTAATGGCAGCGCCAGGGCCGCCACTAGAATTTTTTGGGCCCTTTACTTGACCAATGATCAGCCCCCCCTTTGACATGTGCAATCTTCGACCAAGTGACTACAACGTATATGCATCACACAAAGACATACACACTCACAGACAACCACAGAAAACACACAGACATACACAGTCACAGATACTCACAGAAAACACACAAAGACATACACACACACACACACAGACACTCACAGAAACCACACAAAGACATACACAGTCACAGACACTCTCAGAAAACACACAAAGACATACACACTCACAGACACCCACAGAAAACACACAAAGACATACACACACAGAAACACTTACAGAAAACACACAAAGACATACACCCAAGGAAACACCCACAGAGGCAGCCTCAGAAAGCACACAACGACATACATACTCACAGACACCCATAGAAAACACACAAAGACATATACCCAAGTAAACACCCACAGAGGCAGCCTCAGAAAACACACAACATACATACTCACAGACACCCACAGAAAAAACACAAAGACGCACACACACAGAGACACAGAAAACACACGAAGACACACACACAAAGACAAACACGCACACACACAGAGACACTCACAGAAAAAACACAGACATACACACACAGAGACACTCACAGAAAACACACAAAGACACACACACACACACAGAGACACTCACAGAAAACACAAAAGGACACACACACACCCTAACAGAGACATTGACAGAAAATGCACAACAACAGACATGTAAACCCTCACAGAGAGACCCACAGAAAATAAATACATACACACTCATAGAGACACCAACAAAAGCACAAAGACATAAACACAGTCACCCACAGAAACACTCACAGGAGGTAACATTTCTGCACATTGCTATCCCTTAAATCAACAGTGTGTAACTTGCATGATAAAAAAATAGCAGAAATTAAGAGATCACTTTTTAAAGAATCATATTTGTAAATGAGCAAACAAAAATAGTTATGTGAATTCACAATTGTACATTATTGATCTGTAAGAAGGGGTAGATGAAGAAAAGTACTTTTGAAAGGTTGACATATGTTTGGGGGGCCCAAGAGCACCACTTCAAATCTGCCAGCTGTGAATTTTAAAAATGCTGTACTCTATATGGTCTTGGTAGAACCATAAGCCGTGGTACTCAGTCTCATACCATTAGATCTGGTTAAATGCAGGATTTAGGCTTGTTTGTATGTATTTCAAAATTAAGTCAGCTGTAGTGTAAACTGAACAGTGTTAAGTTAACCTGTCTCATTTCAAACACTGAGCAATTGTCACGGTTCCCACCGTTCCATGCAGACAGCCAGGCGTGGTCACCCCTTTGGGGGCAAGCGAGGGACTTGAATCTGGGACCTCTCTTATCCTAGGCTTGTTCTCTTGCCTCTAAGCCATGGCTGCTTCTCTCTATTTATTTGTGTATGTAAGCCTTTCATTACATTTCCTTATCCTGCCTGCAGCACTGAGGCTGGACTCTGGATATTGCTTTGCCTGGATCACCTGTGCTCATTTACAACCTGTCAGTCAGGCTTACCTGGGACTTCCTACCAATTAGCAGCTCATTATCTGGCTATATAACCCTGCCTTTTTTCTGTGCTCAGTGTCAGTACCTTGTTTCATGTTTCCTGTTTCTAGTTTTGGTGTCTCTGTTCCTGAATCCTCAAGACTGACCCTGGCTTGTGACCCCAGCTCTGTTCATCGTTTACCTGCACCTCTGGCTTCCTTTGATCTCTGCAATACCTTGACTATTCTCTTGGATTTACTCTTGTTTGTACAGCATACTTGGATCTTTGTTTTTTTCATACAGCCCCTGTGCATTTATTCACAGCCCAGGTGGTTTTCTTACCTGGTCACTTTGGGCTGTGATACCTGTAAGGGTGAGCACATATCTCTGCTACAGACTCCAATACAGGTAAGACCTTTACATAAGAACTGCCCACAGAGATGAACAGGATGCTAACTGCCCTGACCCAGCAAGTATCCAACTTGTCTCAGACTGTTCTGGATTTGCAGTGGGACTTTTGTGCTCTTAAAGGTACGGTACACCCAGAACCAGCGTATCATGAACCTTTTGTAATATTACCTGAGAGATTCGATGGTAGCCGTTCCTCCTTCTTGTCCTTTAAGATAGATTGTGAGCTGTTGTTTGCCTTAAAGCCTCTTATGTATGCCACTGACTTTATCATGGCCTGCTCAGCCATCAACCTGCTTTCTGGGCAGATAAAAAATTGGGCACACCAGATGCTCCTGGCTAAGAGTCCTGTCCTAGACAACTAGGGAGCTTTCATAAAAGCCATGGCCACTCAGTGTACTACCACAGGGCAAACTAAGGTTCCTAAGACTGTTCCACGTTCCTACATATCATGGCTTCCTTGTAACTAGGATGCTTTTTACCAGTACACACCTGCAAACCTTGATGCTCCTGATTAATTGTATACTCCTTCTCAGGACATTGAGGAGCCCATGGAGATAGGGGTAAACCAGAATAGGCAGGCTCCCCAAGAAAGAGCCAGAAGGAGGAGCCATGGCCTTTGCTTTTACTGTGGGGAAAGAGGGCACTTCATCTCCAATTGCCCTATTTGCCCACCTCGGTCTCCAGCTCTCCAAACTGGCACTGTTTTTTTTCACCCTCTTTGTTCTACATGCAATTCTGCGAGGTGCCAAGGTTGCTATCATGGCTGTCCATGTTCCGCTGTTCAGAAGAGTTTACTAACCTCTGAAACTGTTATTTCCTGTAGACCTACGGAACTTGCTCTTGCTAGTCCTGAAGTCCCTGAGGCCTCAGTTATCCCTCTACTTCTTGCTCCTGAAGCATCTTCTCAACTTTCTGGTGATTTGCCTAATCCTGAAACCATCATCACTTCTGTACCGGCAAGCACCAGTATTACATTCTGTCCTGACAAAGTACTGCCACCTGACTGCACTTATGCCTTGAATGGTACTCTTGTTTGCAAGCAGGATCTTGTGATGTTTGAGAAAGCATTGCAAGCTGCGAGTACTTTGACAGCAGCCAATACCAAAAAGAATAGGAAGAAGGCTGCCAAGGCCAATATTGGTATAGTGTTTCCCAGTAATGTAGATGATGACCACATTTTAGGTCTCTATGCCTATGCGAGAGTCACCAGCCTGCAAGATGACATCCTTGACGTGTCCGATGATGAGACTGATTTTACCCCCGAACTCAAAGTGGTCTCTACCCAGCCTGTTCACGCCTGGGGGGGGGGGGCGATTTTAAGGGGAGGGAACTGTCACGGTTCCCACCGTTCCATGCAGAAAGCCAGGTGTGGTTGCCCTTTTGGGGGCAAGCAAGGGACTGGAACCTGGGATCACTCTTATCCTAGGCTTGTTCTCTTGCCTCTAAGCCACGGCTGCTTCTCTCTATTTGTCCGTGTATGTAAGCCTTCCATTACCTTTCCTTATCCTGTCTGCAGTACTGGGGCTGGACTCTGGATATTGCTTTGCCTGGATCACATGTGTTCATTTACAACCTGTCAGTCAGGATTACCTTGGACTTACTACTAATTAGCAGCTCATTATCTGGCTATATAACCCTGCCTTTTCCTGTGCTCAGGGTCAGTTCTTTGTTTCATGTTTCCTGTTTAGGTGTCTTTGTTCCTGAATCCCCAAGACTGACCCTGGCGTGTAACCCTTGCTCTGTTCATCGTTTACCTGCACCTCTGGCTTCCTTTGATCTCTGCAATACCTTGACTACTCTCTTGGATTTACCCTTATTTGTACAGCATACTAGGATCCTTGTTTTTTGCACACAGCCCCCGTGCATTTATTTACAGCCCAGGTGGTTTTCTTACCTGATCACTTTGGGCTGTGATACATGTAAAGGTGAGCACATATCTCTGTTACAGACTGCAATCCAGGCAAGACATTTACAGCAATCTTAGCCTGAGAGAACTAAATTGTATGCAGATGTATAAATCTTAGATAAAATGTCTCCTGGCATCAGGAAAGTCCTCGATAAAGGGTCAGTAAACTGGAATGTAATTAAAATATATATATAAATTTAAAAAATCATATCTGTGTATTGTGTATTAAGGAGCAAACATTTCTGCATGGTTTTAAATATAGAATTTCAACAGCATTGTCAAATAATCATAAATATGCTGCTGCATATTGCTAAAGAAAATTTGTTTTTATGGACCCCTGGCCCCACCATACAACTGCCACACTGAATTTACAATATGACATTGCACAAATAAATTAAAAAAAATTTTTTACAAAGTAAGTCCTAATTACTCAAATGAAAGTGATCTTACTCAGGCACACACTGTACAAACTGAAGTGCCAAGTCTGTCTCACACTGTGCATAGTGGTTTAGTGCACACTCGGAAATCCTCTCAAATTCTAATGCTTTACTCCTTGTAATGATATTTCCCCACGCTCGATAGCGCTCTGCTGTAGCGCCCTCTGGTGGCTGCCAAAATGACAGGAGGTTGATATCAGCTGACCAGGATTTCAGCGATAAGGACCTTCTAGTCAAAACAGCAAGGGCCATATTCTTGGAACTAATTATGGTTATATCAACAATTACGCTGCAAATGAATGCATTAACTAAACTAATCAGAGTTAAAGAATGTTGAGAATTTCCATCAATTAAATTGTCTGAAAATTGATCACAGAGACTGTGGCACCGCAGAGTAGCTGCTGATGCAACTCAGGCAATGCTAATAGCTGGTCTGAATTAAAGCCCCCTTGCTGAAAGACTTTTCTGTAGTAAGACTCTAGCTTGCGGTCCATGGGAGTCTTGAAAGTAGTATTGTCCTCTAAGGGAATTGTAGCACACTTTGCTAAGGTGGAGATAGCTCCTTTCACCTTAGAAACAGACTCCAAAAGTTCCAAATAAGAGGATGGAAAAGGAAACATCTTCTTAAAACTAGATGCTGGATTGTAAGGAATACCCAGCCTAGCCCAATTCTTGGTAATTATCTCAGTCATGGAATCTGGAACAGGAAAAACCTCAGGATCCTTAAGAGAAGCCTAAACATTAAAGTGATGGTAAATCCAAGCATTTAACAAATGCTAGGATTTACCATCACTAAAAATCAAGGGGAAAATCAATGTACAAAAGGATGGTAAACTCACCCTTTCTGTGCCATTGCACAGTGCTAAATTAAGCAGCTCTGGCCGCCCACGGCCCAACGATCTCCTTCAATTAGGTGACGTTTGCACCAATAGCCATTTGTGTCAACTGACAGGTATCTGTATGCACGCATAGCTATTGCTTCAGAGGTGCAAGAGATTGCTTTGCCGTGGAATGAATTTAGCGCTGTGCGACGACACAGAAAGGGTGAATTTAGCACCCTTTTGTACACGTTTGATCAATGAAACTCCCCTTAATTTTTAGTGATTTTAAATCCTAGTGTTTGTTAATCGCTTGGATTTACCATCAATTTAAGGACTAGATTACAAGTGGTGCAGTATTATTTTTTTTGCGTTAGCATTAATCCAAAAAATGTGAAAAAACGTAGAGTTTTTGCGTGCTCATGCATGTATTCCCCCATAGAGATCAATAAAGAAAAAAAGTGGAAAAGAACCAAACACCCAAGATCACGAAAACTCTGTACCCTTTTCACATTCCCCAAAGAAGTTAATAAAGGAAAAATTGTTGAAATTAAACAAACATCTTGCATACAATATAGCATATTCGCATAAACAAAATGTGAAATATTTACAGTAAATACATAGGTAAAATCTTGTTAAATATGGATTTTGCATGCATACGTTTTATTATCTTTTTAACTGCTTAATGGCAAAGGGATAAAATGCACATATATATATGTATTATTATTATTATTATTATTAGGTATTTGTACATATATATACATTAGCACATATAGAGGCCTATTTATGAAATGTCTGTTGGACCTGATCTGACAGTGCGGATCAGGTCCGACAGACATCGCTGAATGCAGAGAGCAATACGCGATTCCTGTCCGCCTCATCAGAGCAATCGGACAGGGATATGGAGCAGCGGTCTTTAGACCGCTGCTTCATAACTGCTGTTTCTGGCGAGCCTGCAGGTTTGCCAGAAACACGGGGTGTCAAGCTTCATTCGGAGCTTGATAGGCCCCATAGACATATCTATATTCCTACAAATACAGCTTTAGACATGTATATGTATGTGTCTCAATGTTTTTTCTAACACCCGAGATCTAATATCTTTGAGCCCTTATAACTTTTGTGTGCAATATTTTTTGAAATAATTTTTTTATTAGATGTTGATCTTACTATCAGCTCTGAGATCGCTAGCGCAATCATGATTTCTCCTGACTTGTAATATCAGCGGAATGAAAAAAGCTCACGAGAACACAATGGCCTCTAGTTATCAAGCTCCGTACGTACCTGCCTTCGCCGGCCCCAATACGCTCGCCTCACATCGCCGCCGCGGACCTGAATACGTTCGCAAAAGTTATCAAAAAAGCTGTCAAAAAGCCGCGCACCAAGTACGGGGCGATGAGCAGCGGACTGTGATAGTTATCACTCATCCGATCTCGCTGCTCTTCGGCTTTTCTACAGCTTTATTGATAAGCTGTCACTAAGCACCCACACTATACTATACTGTTCTACCCCCTATACCGCCGCCCCCGGAGACCCCCCGCAACTAAATAAAGTTATTAACCCCTAAACTGCCGCTCCTAGACCCCGCGGCAACTATAATAAATGTATTAACCCCTAAACCGCCGCCTCCCGGACCCCTCCGCCACCTACATAATACCTATTAACCCCTATCCTGCCCCCTATACCGCCGCCACCTATAATAAATTTATTAACTCCTATCCTGCCGATCCCGTACCCCGCCACAACTAAATAAATTGTTTAACCCCTAAACCGCCGCTCCTGGACCCCGCCGCCACCTATATTTAACTTATTAACTCCTAATCTGTCCCCCCTACACCGTCGCTACCTATAATAAATGTATTAACCCCTATCCTGCCCCCCCTATACCGCCATCTATATTAAACTAATTAACCCCTAAACCTAAGTCTAACACTAACCCTAACACCCCATAACTTAAATATTATTTTAATAAATCTAAATAAAAATTACTCTTATTAACTAAATTAATCCTATTTAAAACTAAATACTTACCTATAAAATAAACCCTAATATAGCTACAATATAACTAATAATTACATTGTAGCTATTTTACGATTTATATTTATTTTACAGGTAACTTTGTATTTATTTTAACTAGGTACAATAATTATTAAATAGTTATTAACTATTTAATAACTACCTAGCTAAAAGAAATACAAAATTACCTGTAAAATAAATCCTAACCTAAGTTACAAATAAACCTAACACTACACTATCATTAAATTAATTAAATAAATTACTAGCCAATACCTACAATTAAATACAATTAAATAAACTAAACTAAATTACAAAAAAAAACAACACTAAATTACAGAAAATAAAAAAATATTACAAGAATTTTAAACTAATTACACCTAATCTAAGCCCCCTAATAAAAAAAAAAAAAACAAGATAATAAAAGTCCCTACCCTATTCTACATTACAAAGTAATCAGCTCTTTTACCAGCCCTTAAAAGGGCTTTTTGCGGGGCATGCCCCAAAGTAATCAGCTCTTTTGCCTGTAAAAAAAAATACAACCCCCCCAACATTAAAACCCTCCACCCACATACCCCTACTCTAACCCACCCAAACCCCCCTTAAATAAACCTAACGTTACTCCTCTGAAGATCTCCCTACCTTGAGTCGTGTTCACCCAGCCGGGCCGAAGTCATCATCCAAGGGGCGCTGAAGAGGTCTTCCATCCAATAGAAGTCTTCATCCAAGGGGCGCTGAAGAGGTCTTCCATCCGGTAGAAGTCTTCATCCAAGGGGCGCTGAAAAGGTCTTCCATCTGATAGAAGTCTTCATCAAAGGGGCGCTGAAGAGGTCTTCCATCCAATAGAAATCTTCATCCAGGCGGCGTCTTCAATCTTCATCCATCCGGAGCTGAGCCATCTTCAAACGAGCCGACGCTGAGCCATCCTCTTCAACAGACGACTACCCGACGAATGAATATTCCTTTAAGTGACGTCATCCAAGATGGCGTCCCTCGAATTCCGATTGGCTGATAGTATTCTATCAGCCAATCGGAATTAAGGTAGGAAAAATCTGATTGATTCAAGTTCATTCCGATTGGCTGATCCAATCAGCCAATCAGATTGAGCTCACATTCTATTGGCTGATCGAAACAGCCAATAGAATGTGAGCTCAATCTTATTGGATCAGCCTATCGGATTGAACTTGAATCTGATTGGCTGAGTGAATCAGCCAATCAGATTTTTCCTACCTTAATTCCGATTGGCTGATAGAATCCTATCAGCCAATCGGAATTTAAGGGACGCCATCTTGGATGACGTCACTTAAAGGAATATTCATTCGTCGGGTAGTCATCGGTTGAAGAGGATGGCTCTGCGTCGGCTCGTTTGAAGATGGCTCCGCTCCAGATGGATGAAGATTGAAGACTTCTATCGGATGGAAGACCTCTTCAGCGCCCCTTGGATGAAGACTTCTACCGGATGGAAGACTTCTTCAGCGCCCCTTGGATGAAGACTTCTATCAGATGGAAGACCTCTTCAGTGCCCCTTGGATGAAGACTTCTATCGGATGGAACACATCTTCAGCGCCCCTTGGATGATGACTTCGGCCTGGCTGGGTGAACACGACTCAAGGTAGGGAGATCTTCAGGGGGGTAGTGTTGGGTTTATTTAAGGGGGGGTTTGGGTGGGTTAGAGTAGGGGTATGTGGGTGGTGGGTTTTAATGTTGGGTGGGTTGTATTTTTTTACAGGCAAAAGAGCTGATTACTTTGGGGTATGCCCCGCAAAAAGCCCTTTTAAGGGCTGGTAAAAGAGCTGGTTACTTTGTAATGTAGTATAGGGTAGGGACTTTTATTATTTTGGGATTTTTTTATTTTATTAGGGGGCTTAGATTAGGTGTAATTAGTTTAAAATTCTTGTAATCTTTTTTTTTATTTTCTGTAATTTAGTGTTTTTTTTGTACTTTAGTTAGTTTATTTAATTGTATTTAATTGTAGCTACTTGTAGTTAATTAATTTAATTTATTTAATGATAGTGTAGTTAAGGTTTAATTGTAACTTAGGTTAGGATTTATTTTACAGGTAATTTTGTATTTCTTTTAGCTAGGTAGTTATTAAATAGTTAATAACTATTTAATAACTATTGTACCTAGTTAAAATAAATACAAAGTTACCTGTAAAATAAATATAAACCCTAAAATATCTACAATGTAATTATTAATTACATAGTAGCTATCTTAGGGTTTATTTTACAGGTAAGTATTTAGTTTTAAATAGGAATAATTTATTTAATGATAGTGTAGTGTTAGGTGTAATTGTAACTTAGGTTAGTTTTTATTTTACAGGTAAATTTGTCTTTATTTTATGTAGGTAGCTATTACATTTTTAATAACTATTTAATGGCTATTGTACCTAGTTAAAATAAATTTAAATTTGCCTGTAAAATAAAAAATAAATCCTAAAATAGTTACAATGTAATTATTAGTTACATTGTAGCTATATTAGGGTTTATTTTATAGGTAAGTATTTAGTTTTAAATAGGATTAATTTAGTAAATAAGAGTAATTTTTATTTAGATTTATTTAAATAATATTTAAGTTAGGGGGGGTGTTAGGGTTAGTGTTAGACTTAGGTTTAGGGGTTAATTAGTTTAATATAGATGGCGGTATGGGGGGGCAGGATAGGGGTTAATAAATGTATTATAGGTGGCGACGGTGTAGGGGGGGGCAGATTAGGGGTTAAGAAGTTTAATATAGGTGGCGGCAGGGTCCGGGAGCGGCGGTTTAGGGGTTAAACAATTTATTTTGTTGCGCGGGGTACGGGACCCGCAGGATAGGGGTTAATAAATTTATTATAGGTGGCGGCAGTATGGGGGGGAGGATAGGGGTTAATAGGTATTATGTATGTGGCGGCAGGGTCCGGGAGCAGCGGTTTAGGGGTTAACATATTTATTATAGTTGTGGCGGGGTCTAGGAGCGGCGGTTTAGGGGTTAATAAGTTTATTAGAGTGGCGGTGGGCTCCGGGAACGGCGATTTAGGGGTTAACATGTTTAATATAGTTGCGGCTGGGTCCGGGAGCGGCGGTTTAGGGGGTAATAACTTTATTTAGTTGCGCCGGTGTAGGGGGGGGCATATTAGGGGTGTTTAGACTCGGGGTACATGTTAGGGTGTTAGGTGCAAATATCTCCCATAGGAATCAATGGGATATCGGGCAGCAGCGAACATGAACTTTCGCTATAGTCAGACTCCCATTGATTCCTATGGGATCCGCCACCTCCAGGGGGGCGGATTGAAAACCAGGTACGCTGGGCCGGAAAAGTTCCGAGCATACCTGCTAGTTATTGATTAACTAGCAAAAGTAGTCAGATTGTGCCGAACTTGCTTTCGGAACATCTGGAGTGACGTAAGAATCGATCTGTGTCGGACTGAGTCCGGCGGATCATAGCTTACGTCACAAAATTCTACTTTTGCCAGTGTGTAGGGCTTGATAATTTAGGCGAATCAGCTTCGCCACAAATATGCTGCAGAATTCCAGCGTATTTGAGGTTGACGGCTTGATAACTAGAGGCCAATATCGCTAGCGCACAACCGTTTGCACCTCATTTGTAATCCAGCCCGAAATATAGCTATTTCAACATATAGCTATTTCATCATTGCCTCTGACGATTTAGCATCCTGAATTCCTAACATACATAAAACCTCTTTAAGTACTGTATGAAGATGTTCCAATTCAAACATGAAAGAGGATGAATCGGAATCTTGTTCAGAACTCTTGCTCATCAGAAGATAAATCTGAGTAATCTGAATCTATCTGAGTCATTCAGAATATCCTTAGGCGGTTTTGAGTTTAGAGATCCAGAGAGGGAAGGAAAGTCAGCAGAAGTGAGTTTGTCAGACTTAGATCTCTAACTCCTACAAGGAGGGGGCATAGCCGCCAACATTGCAGAGACAGTAGAGTGTACAAAATCTTTAAAACCTGGAGCAAAATCTGATGTTCTCCCCTGTAGAGAACAAACAGAGAGGACAGATTCCTATAGAAGCAGTAGATGCTTTAGAGGGATGTGCAGGGCTAATAACAACTGACATTTTGCACATTACACAACTAAAATTAATTGTAAAATTAGAGGAATTAACCCCTTCCCATCTGGACTTATTTGTTTACATCAAAACAAAGTACCAATGTAAACAAATAAGTAAAAATTGAAATTATGCGATGGTCCATGCAATCTCGTGATTTCAATGATGGGATTGGGTTAGGGGGAGTACCTATGACGTTAGGCACATCTTCAAGCCTGTGATCCCATTTAGAAAGCTGCAGAGGCTTCAGGATAGCCAAATGGCTAGGACTTTCCATGCCTTCTTAAGGGCGCTATAGCACAGCGCAATTAGGATGGCATAGAACATAGGGGTTAAATTAATTAGGATGGCATAAAAAAAGGGGTTAAATTAAATTTAGTTTTTGAGAATTGGGGAAAAGTTGCAAACTGCTCTATTTTAATATAAAATGCAAGCTTAGATAAAAAAAACAGCCATTGTAAACAGAGCAGTATACAGTCAGAAAAGAGACCAAAAGGACATAGCATAAGAGATTACAGCACTCTATGAAAGCTTTTGTCAGACTAACAGCAACACACAAAAAATACAAATGACAAATGAATGAAATAAATCAGTTAAAAGCCCTTGGAATTCTGGGTATCTTACCCCCTCCAAGGTGATTAGGAAAAGAATAGCTGCCACACACACAGAAGCTCTGTTGGGACTGAGAGTTCTCAGTGCGCTAAACTGTAAGAGAGGGAAGACAGCATGTGAAGAAGTTAATCTCTGCGCTAAAAACCATGTTAAGAGAGAGCCAGCAGCACTCCTCTAATGTGCTCAGATAAGCAGCAATCGGCAAGCGCTAAGTAAAAAACGGCGGCCTGGATCCACTTAATGTGGTAATGGTCTCAAAAGGGATATCTCATTTCTAAAAAAAAAAAAAGTGTAGAGCACCTCAATTCTTCACCCACCTCCAGAGTGGCAAAGAGGAAAACTAAATTACCAGTAAGGTTGGAGGGGTGGAATACTCTTGGGTTTTGGGAAATCTTTGCCTCAACCTAGTGGCCAGGAGTTCAATTCCCAGGTGTAATGTGTTTCATTAAAATGTTCAAAAAAATAAATAATATAGAATGAGAGCAGCATCGAGAGAGGAAGCTCTTAGCATGCAGATAATTATCAAAATGTGTATTGTAAAAACCACCTTAATTGCTTTGTCTCAAAAAAATATTTCATTTTCCCTCATTGTATCTTTCACTTTTCTTGCTGTCTGTCCCAATATATTTTTTAGCTTCTTGACAAATACCACTATCTGGAAGGTAGAATAAGTCTGCATTAGAAAATTAAATACAATGCTTCCCTGGTGGTGAAGGGGTTAAGCAAAGACAAAAAAAATGAATGAATAAGAACGGCGGCAGATCCGTGTGATTTGGTTGGCGCAGAGCAGCTGCTGGGAAAATGGTTTTCAAAGAACTAATGGGATTTCAAGAACAATTTCTGCAAAGTTCATTTTTTCCGCCTGGCAGGACAAGTTAGAGAAAATGAAAGAAATTTGTTTAGTGAACCTTAATCTATTCTCTGAACACAAAGCAACATCCTGAGGATACAATCAGTTACATGCATCACAGTGTCACCCTGACATAGGATTGAGTGACAGCTGCTACATAACCACCTGCCTGTCACTGTGTCACCCTGACATAGGATTGAGTGACAGCTGATACATAACCACCTGCCTGTCACTGTGTCACCCTGACATAGGATTGAGTGACAGCTGATACATAACCACCTGCCTGTCACTGTGTCACCCTGACATAGGATTGAGTGACAGCTGCTACATAACCACCTGCCTGTCACTGTGTCACCCTGACATAGGATTGAGTGACAGCTGATGCATAACCACCTGCCTGTCACTGTGTCACCCTGAGATAGGAGGGAGTGACAGCTGATACATAACCACCTGCCTGTCACTGTGTCACCCTGACATAGGATTGAGTGACAGCTGATGCATAACCACCTGCCTGTCACTGTGTCACCCTGAGATAGGAGGGAGTGACAGCTGCTACATAACCACCTGCCTGTCACTGTGTCACCCTGAGATAGGAGGGAGTGACAGCTGCTACATAACCACCTGCCTGTCACTGTGTCACCCTGAGATAGGATTGAGTGACAGCTGATACATAACCACCTGCCTGTCACTGTGTCACCCTGAGATAGGATTGAGTGACAGCTGCTACATAACCACCTGCCTGTCACTGTGTCACCCTGAGATAGGATTGAGTGACAGCTGCTACATAACCACCTGCCTGTCACTGTGTCACCCTGACATAGGATTGAGTGACAGCTGATACATAACCACCTGCCTGTCACTGTGTCACCCTGACATAGGATTGAGTGACAGCTGCTACATAACCACCTGCCTGTCACTGTGTCACCCTGACATAGGATTGAGTGACAGCTGATGCATAACCACCTGCCTGTCACTGTGTCACCCTGAGATAGGAGGGAGAGACAGCTGATACATAACCACCTGCCTGTCACTGTGTCACCCTGACATAGGATTGAGTGACAGCTGATGCATAACCACCTGCCTGTCACTGTGTCACCCTGAGATAGGAGGGAGTGACAGCTGCTACATAACCACCTGCCTGTCACTGTGTCACCCTGAGATAGGATTGAGTGACAGCTGATACATAACCACCTGCCTGTCACTGTGTCACCCTGAGATAGGATTGAGTGACAGCTGTTACATAACCACCTGCCTGTCACTGTGTCACCCTGAGATAGGATTGAGTGACAGCTGCTACATAACCACCTGCCTGTCACTGTGTCACCCTGACATAGGATTGAGTGACAGCTGCTACATAACCACCTGCCTGTCACTGTGTCACCCTGAGATAGGATTGAGTGACAGCTGCTACATAACCACCTGCCTGTCATTGTGTCACCCTGAGATAGGAGGGAGTGGCATCTGCTACATAATCCACCTGCCTGTCACTGTGTCACCCTGAGATAGGAGGGAGTGGCATCTGCTACATAACCCACCTGCCTGTCACTGTGTCACCCTGAGATAGGATTGAGTGACAGCTGCTACATAACCACCTGCCTGTCACTGTGTCACCCTGAGATAGGAGGGAATGACATCTGATACATAACCCACCTGCCTGTCACTGTGTCACCCTGAGATAGGAGGGAATGACAGCTGCTACATACCCACCTGCCTGTCACTGTGTCACCCTGAGATAGGAGGGAGTGACAGCTGCTACATAACCACCTGCCTGTCACTGTGTCACCCTGACATAGGATTGAGTGACAGCTGATACATAACCACCTGCCTGTCACTGTGTCACCCTGAGATAGGAGGGAGTGACAGCTGCTACATAACCACCTGCCTGTCACTGTGTCACCCTGACATAGGATTGAGTGACAGCTGCTACATAACCACCTGCCTGTCACTGTGTCACCCTGAGGTAGGAGGGAGTGACAGCTGCTACATAACCACCTGCCTGTCACTGTGTCACCCTGAGATAGGAGGGAGTGGCATCTGCTACATAACCCACCTGCCTGTCACTGTGTCACCCTGAGATAGGAGGGAATCACATCTGCTACATAACCCACCTGCCTGTCACTGTGTCACCCTGAGATAGGAGGGAGTGACAGCTGCTACATAACCACCTGCCTGTCACTGTGTCACCCTGACATAGGATTGAGTGACAGCTGCTACATAAACACCTGCCGGTCACTGTGTCACCCTGAGATAGGAGGGAGTGACAGCTGCTAGATAACCACCTGCCTGTCACTGTGTCACCCTGACATAGGATTGAGTGACAGCTGCTACATAACCCACCTATCTGTCACTGTGTCACACTGACATAGGATTGAGTGACAGCTGCTACATAACCATCTGCCTGTCACTGTGTCACCCTGAGATAGGAGGGAGTGGCATCTGCTTCATAACCCACCTATCTGTCACTGTGTCACCCTGACATAGGATTGAGTGACAGCTGCAACATAACCATCTGCCTGTCACTTTGTCACCCTGAGATAGGATTGAGTGACAGCTGCTACATAACCACCTGCCTGTCACTGTGTCACCCTGAGATAGGATTGAGTGACAGCTGCTACATAACCACCTGCCTGTCACTGTGTCACCCTGAGATTGGAGGGAATGACAGCTGCTACATAACCCACCTGCCTGTCACTGTGTCACCCTGAGATAGGATTGAGTGACAGCTGCTACATAACCACCTGCCTGTCACTGTGTCACCCTGAGATAGGATTGAGTGACAGCTGCTACATAACCCACCTGCCTGTCACTGTGTCACCCTGAGATAGGATTGAGTGACAGCTGCTAGATAACCACCTGCCTGTCACTGTGTCACCCTGAGATAGGATTGAGTGACAGCTGCTACATAACCACCTGCCTGTCACTGTGTCACCCTGAGATAGGATTGAGTGACAGCTGCTACATAACCACCTGCCTGTCACTGTGTCACCCTGACATAGGATTGAGTGACAGCTGCTACATGACCACCTGCCTGTCACTGTGTCACCCTGACATAGGATTGAGTGACAGCTTCTACATAACCACCTGCCTGTCACTGTGTCACCCTGACATAGGATTGAGTGACAGCTGCTACATAACCACCTGCCTGTCACTTTGTCACCCTGAGATAGGAAGGAGTGACAGCTGCTACATAACCACCTGCCTGTCACTTTGTCACCCTGAGATAGGAGGGATTGACAGCTGCTACATAACCACCTGCCTGTCACTGTGTCACCCTGAGATAGGATTGAGTGACAGCTGCTACATAACCACCTGCCTGTCACTGTGTCACCCTGAGATAGGAGGGAGTGATAGCTGCTACATAACCACCTGCCTGTCACTGTGTCACCCTGAGATAGGAGGGAGTGGCATCTGCTACATAACCACCTGCCTGTCACTGTGTCACCCTGAGATAGGAGGGAGTGATAACTGCTATATAAGACGGCTGTCTGTCACTGTGTCACCCTGAGATAGGAGGGAGTGATAGCTGCTATATAAGACGCCTGTCTGTCACTGTGTCACCCTGAGATAGGAGGGAGTGGCATCTGCTACATAACCCACCTGCCTGTCGCTGTGTCACCCTGAGATAGGAGGGAATGACATCTGCTACATAACCAACCTGCCTGTCACTGTGTCACCCTGAGATAGGAGGGAATGACATCTGCTACATAACCCACCTGCCTGTCACTGTGTCACCCTGAGATAGGAGGAAGTGACAGTGGCTACATAACCCACCTGCCTGTCACTGTGTCACCCTGATATAGGAGGGAATGACATCTGCTACATAACCCACCTGCCTGTCACTGTATCACCCTGAGATAGGAGGAAGTGACAGTGGCTACATGACCACCTACCTTTTATGGTGTCACCATGAGATAGGAGGGACAGACTATATAACCCCTCTGTTTGTCAGCATGTCCCTCTGAGGGGGTTAAGTAATACAGAACACAAGGATGCCATAGTAGCCAGTAATGCAGTATTGTCAGCCCAGCCCATCTCCAATTTACACATTCTTCACATAACTACAGGGTCAGCCTCAGACAGTCCTTGCTTTCTTCTTGTCACTGTAGATTAAAAGCTCAGGGTCGGGGAGATGGGGCCTGAATCTCTCTCTGATAGATACCTTACTCACTGCTGTAAACATGTTTTATCCCTCTAAAAGGTTACAGGGACGCCATATTTCATTACAATGAGAAGATTATAAGGCCAGGCTCAGTCAGTCCTGATTTATATTTTATAAAGGATAATACGATCAGACTGATAAAATCCAAAGAATCATAGCATGAGCCTCACATAGCCGTGGGTTGCACCCTGTCACAGGATATGAAGGGCTAGATTACAAGTGGAGCAGATACGCTATAGTGAAAACACTGCTAGGATTTTCATTTTGCGCTATTCGGATTGCACTCGTATTACAAGTTGAAAGTAAACTTATTTTTTTCTCCAGCGGTAACCTAAATCGCTCTTAAAGACACAATTTGAAAATCACAACCGTGTTATTCGCATTCCCCATAGAAGTCAATGGAGAAAAAAAGTTGAAAAAACCCACACATGCGCAAACACCATGACATATTCTCATTAGCGCAAAACACGACATGAAAATAGGAATATTTCATATTCCAATCTTCATTACCATGTTTTTTTAAATATGTGCATACACAATTGCATACTGTTATATGTGCAACAATGATCACATACTGTACTATGTGCAACAATGATCACATACTGTACTATGTGCAATAATGATCACATACTGTACTATGTGCAACAATGATCACATACTGTACTATGTGCAACAATGATCACATACTGTTATATGTGCAACAATGATCACATACTGTTATATGTGCAACAATGATCACATACTGTACTATGTGCAACAATGATCACATACTGTTATATGTGCAACAATGATCGCATACTGTTATATGTGCAACAATGATCACATACTGTACTATGTGCAACAATGATCACATACTGTTATATGTGCAACAATGATCACATACTGTACTATGTGCAACAATGATCACATACTGTACTATGTGCAATAATGATCACATACTGTACTATGTGCAACAATGATCACAAACTGTACTATGTGCAACAATGATCACATACTGTACTATGTGCAATAATGATCACATACTGTACTATGTGCAACAATGATCACATACTGTACTATGTGCAACAATGATCACATACTGTTATATGTGCAACAATGATCACATACTGTTATATGTGCAACAATGATCACATACTGTACTATGTGCAACAATGATCACATACTGTTATATGTGCAACAATGATCGCATACTGTTATATGTGCAACAATGATCGCATACTGTTATATGTGCAACAATGATCACATACTGTACTATGTGCAACAATGATCACATACTGTACTATGTGCAACAATGATCACATACTGTACTATGTGCAACAATGATCACATACTGTACTATGTGCAACAATTATCACATACTGTACTATTTGCAACAATGATCACATACTGTACTATTTGCAACAATGATCACATACTGTACTATGTGCAACAATGATCACATACTGTAATATTTGCAACAATGATCACATACTGTACTATGTGCAACAATGATCACATACTGTACTATTTGCAACAATGATCACATACTGTACTATTTGCAACAATGATCACTTACTGTACTATGTGCAACAATGATCACATACTGTACTATGTGCAACAATGATCACATACTGTACTATGAGCAACAATGATCACATACTGTTATATGTGCAACAATGATCACATACTGTTATATGTGCAACAATGATCACATACTGTACTATTTGCAACAATGATCACATACTGTACTATGTGCAACAATAATCTCATACTGTACTATGTGCAACAATGATCACATACTGTACTATGTGCAACAAGGATCACATACTGTACTATGTGCAACAATGATCACATACTATACTATGTGCAACAATGATCACATACTGTTATATGTGCAACAATGATCACATACTGTTATATGTGCAACAATAATCACATACTGTACTATGTGCAACAATGATCACATACTGTACTATGTGCTACAATGATCACATACTGTACTATGTGCAACAATGATCACATACTGTAATATGTGCAACAATGATCACATACTGTACTATGTGCAACAATGATCACATACTGTACTATGTGCAACAATGATCACATACTGTACTATGTGCAACAATGATCACATACTGTACTATGTGCAACAATGATCACATACTGTAATATGCGCAACAATGATCACATACTGTTATACGTGCAACAATGATCACATACTGTACTATGTGCAACAATGATCGCATACTGTACTATGTGCAACAATGATCACATACTGTAATATGTGCAACAATGATCACATACTGTAATATGTGCAACAATGATCACATACTGTACTATGCGCAACAATGATCGCATACTATACTATGTGCAACAATGATCGCATACTATACTATGCGCAACAATGATCACATACTGTAATATGCGCAACAATGATCACATACTGTTATATGTGCAACAATGATCACATACTGTACTATGTGCAACAATGATCACATACTGTTATATGTGCAACAATGATCACATACTGTACTATGTGCAACAATGATCACATACTGTACTATGTGCAACAATGATCACATACTGTACTATGTGCAACAATGATCACATACTATACTATGTGCAACAATGATCACATACTGTACAATGTGCAACAATGATCACATACTATACTATGTGCAACAATGATCACATACTGTTATATGTGCAACAATGATCACATACTGTACTATGTGCAACAATGATCACATACTGTAATATGCGCAACAATGATCACATACTGTTATATGTACAACAATGATCACATACTTTACTATGTGCAACAATGATCACATACTGTACTATGTGCAACAATGATCACATACTATACTATGTGCAACAATGATCACATACTGTACTATGTGCAACAATGATCACATACTGTACTATGTGCAACAATGATCACATACTATACTATGTGCAACAATGATCACATACTGTTATATGTGCAACAATGATCACTTACTGTTATATGTGCAACAATAATCACATACTGTTATATGTGCAACAATGATCACATACTGTACTATGTGCAACAATGATCACATACTGTACTATGTGCAACAATGATCACATACTGTACTATGTGCAACAATGATCACATACTGTTATATGTTCAACAATGATCACATACTGTACTATGTGCAACAATGATCGCATACTGTTATATGTGCAACAATTATCACATACTGTACTATGTGCAACAATGATCACATACTGTTATATGTGCAACAATGATCACATACTGTTATATGTGCAACAATGATCACATACTGTACTATGTGCAACAATGATCACATACTGTACTATGTGCAACAATGATCACATACTGTACTATGTGCAACAATGATCGCATACTGTACTATGTGCAACAATGATCGCATACTGTACTATGTGCAACAATGATCGCATACTGTTATATGTGCAACAATGATCACATACTGTACTATGTGCAACAATAATCACATACTGTAATATGCGCAACAATGATCACATACTGTTATATGTGCAACAATGATCACATACTGTACTATGTGCAACAATGATCACATACTGTTATATGTGCAACAATGATCACATACTGTACTATGTGCAACAATGATCACATACTGTACTATGTGCAACAATGATCACATACTGTACTATGTGCAACAATGATCACATACTATACTATGTGCAACAATGATCACATACTGTACTATGTGCAACAATGATCACATACTGTACAATGTGCAACAATGATCACATACTATACTATGTGCAACAATGATCACATACTGTTATATGTGCAACAATGATCACATACTGTACTATGTGCAACAATGATCACATACTGTAATATGCGCAACAATGATCACATACTGTTATATGTACAACAATGATCACATACTTTACTATGTGCAACAATGATCACATACTGTACTATGTGCAACAATGATCACATACTATACTATGTGCAACAATGATCACATACTGTACTATGTGCAACAATGATCACATACTGTACTATGTGCAACAATGATCACATACTATACTATGTGCAACAATGATCACATACTGTTATATGTGCAACAATGATCACTTACTGTTATATGTGCAACAATAATCACATACTGTTATATGTGCAACAATGATCACATACTGTACTATGTGCAACAATGATCACATACTGTACTATGTGCAACAATGATCACATACTGTACTATGTGCAACAATGATCGCATACTGTTATATGTGCAACAATGATCACATACTGTACTATGTGCAACAATGATCACATACTGTTATATGTGCAACAATGATCACATACTGTTATATGTGCAACAATGATCACATACTGTACTATGTGCAACAATGATCACATACTGTACTATGTGCAACAATGATCACATACTGTACTATGTGCAACAATGATCACATACTGTACTATGTGCAACAATGATCGCATACTGTACTATGTGCAACAATGATCGCATACTGTTATATGTGCAACAATGATCACATACTGTACTATGTGCAACAATAATCACATACTGTTATATGTGCAACAATGATCACATACTGTACTATGTGCAACAATGATCACATACTGTTATATGTGCAACAATGATCACATACTGTTATATGTGCAACAATGATCACATACTGTACTATGTGCAACAATGATCACATACTGTACTATGTGCAACAATGATCACATACTGTACTATGTGCAACAATGATCACATACTGTACTATGTGCAACAATGATCACATACTGTACTATGTGCAACAATGATCGCATACTGTACTATGTGCAACAATGATCACATACTGTAATATGTGCAACAATGATCACATACTGTAATATGTGCAACAATGATCACATACTGTACTATGCGCAACAATGATCGCATACTATACTATGTGCAACAATGATCGCATACTATACTATGTGCAACAATGATCACATACTGTAATATGTGCAACAATGATCACATACTGTAATATGCGCAACAATGATCACATACTGTTATATGTGCAACAATGATCACATACTGTACTATGTGCAACAATGATCACATACTGTACTATGTGCAACAATGATCACATACTATACTATGTGCAACAATGATCACATACTGTACTATGTGCAACAATGATCACATACTGTACTATGTGCAACAATGATCACATACTGTACTATGTGCAACAATGATCACATACTGTTACTATGTGCAACAATGATCACTTACTGTTATATGTGCAACAATGATCACATACTGTTATATGTGCAACAATGATCACATACTGTACTATGTGCAACAATGATCACATACTGTACTATGTGCAACAATGATCACATACTGTTATATGTGCAACAATGATCACATACTGTACTATGTGCAACAATGATCGCATACTGTTATATGTGCAACAATGATCACATACTGTACTATGTGCAACAATGATCACATACTGTACTATGTGCAACAATGATCACATACTGTACTATGTGCAACAATGATCACATACTGTACTATGTGCAACAATGATCACATACTGTACTATGTGCAACAATGATCACATACTGTTATATGTGCAACAATGATCACATACTGTACTATGTGCAACAATGATCACATACTGTACTATGTGCAACAATGATCACATACTGTACTATGTGCAACAATGATCACATACTGTACTATGTGCAACAATGATCACATACTGTTATATGTGCAACAATGATCACATACTGTACTATGTGCAACAATGATCACATACTGTTATATGTGCAACAATGATCACATACTGTACTATGTGCAACAATGATCACATACTGTACTATGTGCAACAATGATCACATACTGTATATGTGCAACAATGATCACATACTGTACTATGTGCAACAATGATCACATACTGTACTATGTGCAACAATGATCACATACTGTACTATGTGCAACAATGATCACATACTGTACTATGTGCAACAATGATCACATACTGTACTATGTGCAACAATGATCACATACTGTACTATGTGCAACAATGATCGCATACTGTACTATGTGCAACAATGATCACATACTGTAATATGTGCAACAATGATCACATACTGTAATATGTGCAACAATGATCACATACTGTACTATGCGCAACAATGATCACATACTGTACTATGTGCAACAATGATCGCATACTGTACTATGTGCAACAATGATCACATACTGTAATATGTGCAACAATGATCACATACTGTAATATGTGCAACAATGATCACATACTGTTATTATGTGCAACAATGATCACATACTGTACTATGTGCAACAATGATCACATACTGTACTATGTGCAACAATGATCACATACTGTACTATGTGCAACAATGATCACATACTGTACTATGTGCAACAATGATCACATACTGTACTATGTGCAACAATGATCACATACTGTACTATGTGCAACAATGATCACATACTGTACTATGTGCAACAATGATCACATACTATACTATGTGCAACAATGATCACATACTGTTATATGTGCAACAATGATCACATACTGTACTATGTGCAACAATGATCACATACTGTAATATGCGCAACAATGATCACATACTGTTATATGTACAACAATGATCACATACTGTACTATGTGCAACAATGATCACATACTGTACTATGTGCAACAATGATCACATACTGTACTATGTGCAACAATGATCACATACTGTACTATGTGCAACAATGATCACATACTGTACTATGTGCAACAATGATCACATACTGTACTATGTGCAACAATGATCACATACTGTTATATGTGCAACAATGATCACTTACTGTTATATGTGCAACAATGATCACATACTGTTATATGTGCAACAATGATCACATACTGTACTATGTGCAACAATGATCACATACTGTACTATGTGCAACAATGATCACATACTGTACTATGTGCAACAATGATCACATACTGTTATATGTGCAACAATGATCACATACTGTACTATGTGCAACAATGATCGCATACTGTTATATGTGCAACAATGATCACATACTGTACTATGTGCAACAATGATCACATACTGTTATATGTGCAACAATGATCACATACTGTTATATGTGCAACAATGATCACATACTGTACTATGTGCAACAATGATCACATACTGTACTATGTGCAACAATGATCACATACTGTACTATGTGCAACAATGATCACATACTGTACTATGTGCAACAATGATCGCATACTGTACTATGTGCAACAATGATCGCATACTGTTATATGTGCAACAATGATCACATACTGTACTATGTGCAACAATAATCACATACTGTTATATGTGCAACAATGATCACATACTGTTATATGTGCAACAATGATCACATACTGTACTATGTGCAACAATGATCACATACTGTTATATGTGCAACAATGATCACATACTGTTATATGTGCAACAATGATCACATACTGTTATATGTGCAACAATGATCACATACTGTACTATGTGCAACAATGATCACATACTGTACTATGTGCAACAATGATCACATACTGTACTATGTGCAACAATGATCACATACTGTACTATGTGCAACAATGATCACATACTGTACTATGTGCAACAATGATCACATACTGTACTATGTGCAACAATGATCACATACTGTACTATGTGCAACAATGATCACATACTGTACTATGTGCAGCAATGATCGCATACTGTTATATGTGCAACAATGATCACATACTGTACTATGTGCAACAATGATCACATACTGTTATATGTGCAACAATGATCACATACTGTTATATGTGCAACAATGATCACATACTGTACTATGTGCAACAATGATCGCATACTGTACTATGTGCAACAATGATCGCATACTGTTATATGTGCAACAATAATAACATACTGTACTATGTGCAACAATAATCACATACTGTTATATGTGCAACAATGATCACATACTGTTATATGTGCAACAATGATCACATACTGTACTATGTGCAACAATGATCACATACTGTTATATGTGCAACAATGATCACATACTGTTATATGTGCAACAATGATCACATACTGTTATATGTGCAACAATGATCACATACTGTACTATGTGCAACAATGATCACATACTGTACTATGTGCAACAATGATCACATACTGTTATATGTGCAACAATGATCACATACTGTACTATGTGCAACAATGATCACATACTGTACTATGTGCAACAATGATCACATACTGTACTATGTGCAACAATGATCGCATACTGTACTATGTGCAGCAATGATCGCATACTGTTATATGTGCAACAATGATCACATACTGTACTATGTGCAACAATGATCACATAATGTTATATGTGCAACAATGATCACATACTGTTATATGTGCAACAATGATCACATACTGTTATATGTGCAACAATGATCACATACTGTTATATGTGCAACAATGATCACATACTGTACTATGTGCAACAATGGTCACATACTATTATATGTGCAACAATGATCACATACTGTACTATGTGCAACAATGATCACATACTGTACTATGTGCAACAATGATCACATACTGTACTATGTGCAACAATGATCACATACTGTTATATGTGCAACAATGATCACATACTGTACTATGTGCAACAATGATCACATACTGTACTATGTGCAACAATGATCGCATACTGTACTATGCGCAACAATGATCGCATACTGTACTATGCGCAACAATGATCACATACTGTACTATGTGCAACAATGATCGCATACTGTACTATGTGCAACAATGATCACATACTGTACTATGTGCAACAATGATCACATACTGTTATATGTGCAACAATGATCACATACTGTACTATGTGCAACAATGATCACATACTGTACTATGTGCAACAATGATCACATACTGTACTATGTGCAACAATGATCACATACTGTACTATGTGCAACAATGATCGCATACTGTACTATGTGCAACAATGATCGCATACTGTACTATGTGCAACAATGATCGCATACTGTACTATGCGCAACAATGATCGCATACTGTACTATGCGCAACAATGATCGCATACTGTACTATGTGCAACAATGATCACATACTGTACTATGTGCAACAATGATCACATACTGTACTATGTGCAACAATGATCACATACTGTTATATGTGCAACAATGATCACATACTGTTATATGTGCAACAATGATCACATACTGTACTATGTGCAACAATGATCACATACTGTACTATGTGCAACAATGATCACATACTGTACTATGTGCAACAATGATCACATACTGTACTATGTGCAACAATGATCGCATACTGTTATATGTGCAACAATGATCACATACTGTACTATGTGCAACAATGATCGCATACTGTACTATGCGCAACAATGATCGCATATTGTACTATGCGCAACAATGATCGCATACTGTACTATGCGCAACAATGATCGTATACTGTACTATGTGCAACAATGATCGCATACTGTACTATGCGCAACAATGATCACATACTGTACTATGTGCAACAATGATCGCATACTGTACTATGTGCAACAATGATCGCATACTGTACTATGCTCATACCGGACATGAAAAAAATGAATATTTCATATCCCAATGTTCTTTACTTAACGGAATATGTTCATTTTATTCATAAATACATATTTCTACATATCTGATGTTTTTTTGGTACATACAGCTACATAGGGATATCTATTTATAATTACTTAGAACATATTATGCTATGTGAAGAACATTGGAATGTGAAATATTTACAGTAAATACATAGTTAAAAGATGTATTAAATATGAATATTGCATAAATGTTTTTACATCTTTTCATCTACTTAACGTGAAAAGTCTCCAATGCACTTATATACATGTCTATATGTGTGTACATATGTATTTATATGTGTACATATGTATTTGTGTCTATATGTGTGTACATGTGTATTTATGTGTTTTATCTCTATATATACATGTCTATATGTGTGTACATATGTATTTATGTGTCTATATGTGTGTACATATGTATTTATGTGTTTTATCTCTATATATACATGACTATATGTGTGTGCATATGTATTTATGTGTCTATATGTGTGTACATATGTATTTATGTGTCTATATGTGTGTGCATATGTATTTATGTGTCTATATGTGTGTACATATGTATTTGTGTTTCTATATGTGTGTACATATGTATTTATGTGTTTTATCTCTATATATACATGTCTATATGTGTGTACATATGTATTTATGTGTCAACATACTTCCAATCTCCCACCCCCTCAAAAGCTCATGATCACCCAAAACCCAAATATCCAAAAATGCAGCTCTTTTGTCCCTGTTAATGAGGATGAAGTTTCTGCCCTTATACTGTCCTCCCACCTCACTACCTGTCCCATCGACCCCATCCCCTCACAGCTACTCCCTCTCTTCTACCCTCACCCCCATACTCACACACATTTTCAACCTCTCCCTCAGCACTGGTATATTTCCCTCATCTCTAAAACATGCACTGGTCACACCTATCCTCAAAAAACCTTCCCTTGATCCAACCTCCCCTTCCAATTACCGCCCTATTTCCCTACTCCCTCTTGCCTCAAAGCTCCTCAAAAAGCTAGTTTACGAACGTCTATCCCATTTCCTTACACTAAACTCTCTTCTTGACCCACTGCAATCTGGATTTCGTTCACATCACTCTACAGAGACAGCAATTGTCAAGGTTACCAATGACCTACTTACAGCAAAATCCAAAGGCCACTTCTCTCTGCTTATCCTCCTTGACCTGTCTGCAGCCTTTGACACTGTTGACCACTCTCTTCTGCTCCAAACCCTCCAATCCTTCGGCATCTGTGACACAGCTCTCTCGTGGTCCTCTTCCTATCTGACTAACCGTACATTTAGTGTAGCCTTCTCCGGAGCATCCTCTGCCCCATTACCACTTTCTGTTGGGGTACCTCAAGACTCTGTCCTTGGTCCCCTTCTCTTCTCAATCTACACGTCGTCACTAGGTTCCTTAAAAAAGTCCCATGGGTTTCAATACCATTTGTATGCCGATGACACCCAAATCTACCTCTCTGCACCAGACCTACCTCCTTCCTTACTAACCCGTGTCACTAACTGTCTTTCTCACATCTCATCTTGGATGTCCTCTCACTACCTTAAGCTAAATCTCTCCAAAACTGAACTCCTTATTTTCCCCCCTTCTTCCAATGTATTCACCCCCAAAATTTCTATAACTGTTGATAATTCCATCATTACCCATACCCCGCTCACCAGATGTCTTGGGGTCACACTTGACTCAGATCTTTCCTTCCCTCCTCACATCCAGTCCTTGGCTAAAGCCTGCCACTTCCACCTTAAAAACATTGCTAAAATTAGACATTTCCTTACACAAGATACAGCCAAGATTTTAATCCACTCTCTCATCCTTTCCCGCCTCGACTACTGCAATTCCGTCCTCTCTGGTCTATCTAGCTACCGCATAGCTCCTTTACAATCCATTATGAATGCCTCTGCCAGGCTCATCTTCCTTACTCGTCGATCTTCATTTGCTGCACCTCTCTGCCAATCCCTTCACTGGCTTCCTCTTGCCTCTAGGATTAAACATAAAGGGGGGTAGTTATCAACGTGTCAACTTTCCTGCCTTCGCCGGCCCAATACACCCGCCTAAGCTCGCCTCACATCGCCGCCGCGGACCTGAAAAATTTCGCCTAAGTTATCAAGTAAAGCTGTCAAAAAGCCGCGCACCAAGTACGGGGCGATGAGCAGCGGACTGTGAGAGTTATCACTCATCCGATCTCGCTGCTCTTCGGCTGTTTGACAGCTTTCTTGCTAGCCTGTCACTAAGCACTCACACTAAACTACACTGTTCTACCCCCTATTCCGGCACCCCCCGCAACTAAATAAAGTTACTAACCCCTAAACCGCCGCTCCTAGACCCCGCCGCAAGTCTTATAAATGTATTAACCCTTAAACCGCCGCTCCCGGACACCGCTGCCACCTACATTATACCTAGTAACCCCTATCCTGCCCCCCCATACCGTCGCCCTCTATAATAAAGTTATTAACCCCTATCCTGCTGATCCCGCACCTGGGATAGTTTAACCCCTAAAGGCTCCTTTAAGGGACGTCATCCAAGATGGCGTCCCTTCAATTCCGATTGGCTGATAGGATTCTATCAGCCAATCGGAATTAAGGTAGGAAAAATCTGATTGGCTGATTGAATCAGCCAATCAGATTCAAGTTCAATCCGATTGGCTGATCGGAACAGCCAATAGAATGCGAGCTCAATCTGATTGGCTGATTGGATCAGCCAATCGGATTGAACTTGAATCTGATTGGCTGATTCAATCAGCCAATCAGATTTTTCCTACCTTAATTCCGATTGGCTGATAGAATCCTATCAGCCAATCGGAATTGAAGGGACGCCATCTTGGATGACGTCCCTTAAAGGAGCCTTCATTCGTCGGTAGTCCGTCGAGAAAGAAGCATGTTCCGAGTCGGCAGGATGAAGATTGAAGACCCGGCTTGGAAGATGACCTCACCCGGATAGAAGACTTCTTCAGCGCCTCTTGGAAGATGACATCGCCCGGATGGAAGATTTCTTCAGCGCCGCTTGGAGGATCACTTCATCAGATGGAAGATTTCTTCAGCGCCCCTTGGATGATCACTTCTGCCGCTCCGGATGTCCTCTTCGGTTCCATCGCTGCTCGGTTGAGTGAAGACGACTCAAGGTAGGATGATCTTCAGGGGATTAGTGTTAGGTTATTTTAAGGGGGTTTGGGTTAGATTAGGGGTATGTGGGTGGTGGGTTTTAATGTTGGGGGGGTTGTATTTTTCTTTTACAGGCAAAAGAGCTGAATTCTTTGGGGCATGCCCCCACAAAAGGCCCTTTTAAGGGCTGGTAAGGTAAAAGAGCTTTGAACTTTTTTAATGTAGAATAGGGTAGGGCATTTTTTTTATTTTGGGGGGTTTGTTATTTTATTAGGGGGCTTAGATTAGGTGTAAGTAGCTTAAAATTGTTGTAATATTTTTAAAATGTTTGTAACTTTTTTTTTTTTGTACTTTAGTTAGTTTATGTAATTGTATTTAATTGTAGTTATTTGTAGTTAATTTATTTAATGATAGTGTAGTGTTAGGTTTAATTGTAACTTAGGTTAGGATTTATTTTACAGGTAATTTTGTATTTCTTTTAGCTAGGTAGTTATTAAATAGTTAATAACTATTTAATAACTATTCTAACTAGCTAAAATAAATACAAAGTTACCTGTAAAATAAATATAAATCCTAACGGCTAGATTTGGAGTTTTGTCGGTAACGACCCGAAAAACTAACACCGGCTATTTTCTGGCCGCACCTTAAAAATAACTCTGGTATTGAGAGTCCACATAAAGGCTGTGTTAGGCTCCAAAAAAGGAGCGTAGAGCATTTTTAACGCAGCTTCAACTCTTGATACCAGAGTTGCTTACGCAAGCGGCCAGCCTCAAAAACGTGCTCGTGCACGATTCTCCCATAGGAAACAATGGGGCTGTTTGAGCTGAAAAAAAACCTAACACCTGCAAAAAAGCCGCGTTTAGCTCCTAACGCAGCCCCATTGTTTGCTATGCGGAAACACTTCCTACGTCTGCACCTATCACCCTAACATGTACCCCGAGTCTAAACACCCCTAACCTTACACTTATTAACCCCTAATCTGCCGCCCCTGCTATCGCTGACCCCTGCATATTATTATTAACCCCTAATCTGCCGCTCCATAAACCGCCGCTACTTACATTATCCCTATGTACCCCTAATCTGCTGCCCTAACATCGCCGACCCCTATATTAAATTTATTAACCCCTAATCTGCCGACTGGAGCTCACCGCTATTCTAATAAATGTATTAACCCCTAAAGCTAAGTCTAACCCTAACACTAACCCCTAAGTTAAATATAATTTACATCTAACAAAATTAATTAACTCTTATTAAATAAATTATTCCTATTTAAAGCTAAATACTTACCTGTAAAATAAATCCTAATATAGCTACAATATAAATTATAATTATATTATAGCTATTTTAGGATTTATATTTATTTTACAGGTAACTTTGTATTTATTTTAACCAGGTACAATAGCTATTAAATAGTTAAGAACTATTTAATAGCTAAAATAGTTAAAATAATTACAAAATTACCTGTAAAATAAATCCTAACCTAAGTTACAATTAAACCTAACACTACACTATCAATAAATTAATTAAATAAACTACCTACAATTACCTACAATTAACCTAACACTACACTATCAATAAATTAATTAAATACAATTCCTACAAATAAATACAATTAAATAAACTAGCTAAAGTACAAAAAATAAAAAAGAACTAAGTTACAAAAAATAAAAAAATATTTACAAACATTAGAAATATATTACAACAATTGTAAACTAATTACACCTACTCTAAGCCCCCTAATAAAATAACAAAGCCCCCCAAAATAAAAAAATGCCCTACCCTATACTATATTACTAAAGTTCAAAGCTCTTTTACCTTACCAGCCCTGAACAGGGCCCTTTGCGGGGCATGCCCCAAAGAATTCAGCTCTTTTGCCTGTAAAAAAAAAACATACAATACCCCCCCCCAACATTACAACCCACCACCCACATACCCCTAATCTAACCCAAACCCCCCTTAAATAAACCTAAGACTAAGCCCCTGAAGATCTTCCTACCTTATCTTCACCCTGCCAGGTTCACCGATCCGTCCTGAAGAGCTCCTCCGATGTCCTGATCCAAGCCCAAGCGGGGGGCTGAAGAGGTCCATGATCCGGCTGAAGTCTTCCTCTAAGCGGGAGCTGAAGAGGTCCATGATCCGGATGAAGTCTTCATCCAAGCGGGAGCTGAAGAGGTCCATGATCCGGATTAAGTCTTCTATCAACGGCATCTTCAATCTTCTTTCTTCCGGATCCATCTTGCAGACCTCCGACGCGGAACATCCTCTTCTCCCGACGCCTACTAGCCGAATGACGGTTCCTTTAAGGGACGTCATCCAAGATGGCGTCCCTCGAATTCCGATTGGCTGATAGGATTCTATCAGCCAATCGGAATTAAGGTAGGAATATTCTGATTGGCTGATGGAATCAGCCAATCAGAATCAAGTTCAATCCGATTGGCTGATCAAATCAGCCAATCAGATTGAGCTCGCATTCTATTGGCTGATCGGAACAGCCAATAGAATGCGAGCTCAATCTGATTGGCTGATTGGATCAGCCAATCGGATTGAACTTGATTCTGATTGGTTGATTCCATTAGATGTCTAACGCTCACTTCAGACACGACTCTAAATACCGGAGTTAGAAAGATCCCATTGAAAAGATAGGATACGCAATTTACGTAAGGGGATCTGCGATATGGAAAAGTCGCGGCTGAAAAGTGAGCATTAGACCCTATTTTGAGTGACTCCAAATACCGGCGGTAGCCTAAAACCAGCGTTAGGAGCCTCTAACGCTGGTTTTCACGGCTAACGCCAAACTCCAAATCTAGGCCTAAGATAGCTACAATGTAATTATTAATTACATTGTAGCTATCTTAGGGTTTATTTTACAGGTAAGTATTTAGTTTTAAATAGGAATAATTTATTTAAGTATAGTGTAGTGTTAGGTGTAATTGTAATTTAGGTTAGTTTTTAGTTTACAGGTACATTTCTCTTTATTTTAGCTAGGTAAGCTATTAAATAGTTAATAACTATGTAATAGCTATTGTACCTAGTTAAAATAAATTGAAAGTTACCTGTAAAATAAAAATAAATCCTAAGATAGCTACAATATAATTATTATTTATATTGTAGCTATATTAGGGTTTATTTTAAAGGTAAGTATTTAGTTTTAAATAGGATTAATTTAGTTCATAATAGAAATATTATTTAGATTTATTTAATTAATATTTAAGTTAGGGGGGTGTTAGGGTTAGTGTTAGACTTAGGTTTAGGGGTTAATAAATGTATTACAGTGGCGGCGGTGTAGTGGGGGGCAGGATAGGGGTTAATAAATGTATTATAGGTGGTGACGGTGTAGGGGGGGCAGATTAGGGGTTAATAAATTTAATATAAGTTGCGGCAGGGTCAGGGAGCGGCGGTTTAGGGGTTAAACTATTTGTTTATTTGAGGCGAGGTGTGGGATCAGCAGGATAGGGGTTAATAACTTTATTATAGAGGGCGGCGGTATAGGGGGGGCAGGATAAGGGATTACTAGGTATAATGTAGGTGGCGGTGGGCTCCGGGAGTGGCGGTTTAGGGGTTAATATGTATAGAGTAGCTTGCGGTGGGCTCCGTGAGCGGCGGTTTAGGGGTTAATCATTTTATTTAGTTGCGGCGGTGTAGGGGGGACAGATTAGAGGTGTTTAGACTCGGGGTACATGTTAGGGTGTTAGGTGTAGACAGCTCCTATAGGAATGAATGGGATGTCTGGCAGCAGCGAACTTGTACTTTCGCTATGGTCAGACTCCCATTGATTCCTATGGGATCCGCCGCCTCCAGGGTGGCGGTTTGAAAACCAGGTACGCTGGGCCGGAAAAGTGCCGAGCGTACCTGCTAGTTTTTTGATAACTAGCAAAAGTAGTCAGATTGTGCCGCACTTGTGTGCGGAACATCTGTAGTGACGTAAGAATCGATCTGTGTCGGACTGAGTCCGGCGGATCGAAGTTTACGTCACAAAATTCTACTTTTGCCGGTCTCTAGCCTTTGATAACTAAGGCGGAATTCCAGCGTATTTGAGGTTGACGGCTTGATAATTAGGCCCCAAAATCCTCACCCTGACATATAAAGCTCTCAACTGCACTGCTCCCCCTACATCTCAGAACTTGTCTCTAGATACTCTCCCTCCCGTTCCCTTCGATCAGCTCAGGATCTCCTCCTCTCCTCCTTTCTTGTTACTTCCTCACATTCACGTTTACAGGACTTCTCCAGACTGGCCCCCATCTTGTGGAATTCCCTGCCTCGCTCCATAAGACTCTCCCCTAGTTTTAACAGCTTCAAGCACTCCCTAAAAACTCTACTATTCAGGGATGCATACAACCAACACTAATCTTTCCTAACGCCATTGCTTTCCCCTTGAACCCCTTAGAGTGTAAGCCTATGGGCCCAGCTGTTTACAGATCGCTTCATAAGAGCCGACTACAACAGTGAAACTCTCAGCAGGGCCCTCTACCCACTTGACCCCTACATAAGCTATCCTGTACACCGACTATGTTTACAGCGCTGCGGAATCTGTTGGCGCTCTACAAATACCTGATAATAATAATAATAATAATAATAATAATAATAATAATAAATACAAAGTTGCCTGTAAAATAAAAATAAACCCTAAGATAGCTATAATGTAACTATTAGTTATATTGTAGCTAGCTTATGGTTTATTTTATAGGTAAGTATTTTGTTTTAAATAGGAATAATTTAGTTAATAATAGTACATTTATTTAGATTTATTTAAATAATATTTAAGTTAGGGGGGTGTTAGGGTTAAGGTTAGACTTAGGTTTAGGGGTTAATATGTTTATTATAGTGGCGGCGGTGTAGGGGGGCAGATTAGGGGTTAATAAATGTAATGTAGGTGGCGGTGGGCTCCAGGAGTGGCGGTTTAGGGGTTAAACATTTTATTTAGTTGCGGCGGGGTCCGGGAGCGGCCGGATAGGGGTTAATAACTTTATGTAGGTGGCGGCGGTATAGGGGGCGGCAGATTATGGGTTAATAAGTATGTCGGTGGCGGTGGGCTCCAGGGAACTGCGGTTTAGGGGTTAATACATTTATTAGAGTTGCGGTGGGGTCCGGGAGCGGCGGTTTAGGGGTTAATAACTTTATTTAGTTGCGGGTGGCTCCGGGAGCGGCGGTTTAGGGGGTAAAACAGTATAGTATAGTGTGGGTGCTTAGTGACAGGGTAGCAAGAAAGCTGCGAATAAGCCGAAGAGCAGCGAGATCGATGACTGTTAGTTAACAACAGTCCGCTGCTCATCGCCCCGTACTTGGTGCGCGTTTTTTTGACAGTTTTCTTGATAAATTTGGCTAACGTATTCAGGTCCGTGTCGGCGATGTTAGGCGATCTTAGGCAAGCGTATTGGGGCCGTAGAATGCAGGCAAGTAGACAGCTTGATAAATAGAGACCCAAGTATCTAAGATCTTTCTTTAGGTAAGATATCTCCTGTTTCTGAAGACCTTCAGGGGCTCAATATCTAATTTGGACAGCATACTTGCTAGATTAGTTTGCAGATGTAGTAGTTAATCATGAGAGAATGGAGAGTCTAAGTGCTTGTGAGCCATGTCAGAGGTTGCTGATGCTGTGTTTTTTTGGTTTATAAGTAGTATCATCTGCAAGATAGAAAAAAAAACTGACCAATAGGGTTTGTCTTAAGAGTGGTTTGTTATAATGTTTGTCTCCTTTAGAGGATTTTTTGTAGCCTTGTAAGGTTGGTAGAAAGAACTGAAAGACTAATTTACAGTTAAAAAAGAAATGGAGATTGCTGGTGTCAAAAATGCTTGTTTTAAATGCTTTGATTTACTACTTGTTTGGGGGTGCTACCTTCTGGGAGGAATGGGGGACATAAATGAAGATGCCCTGGACCAGAAATGAAGTGACTTACATTCTTTCCAGAAGGTAGCACCCCCAAACAAGTGGCAACCCCAGGTGCCTTAATCAAACTGCCAACAAGATCGGCAGGCAGCGTTTAGCTCAACTCTGTGACACATCATTTAAACATTGTTTATAATTTTAGCGACATAGATCTTATAGTTATAATGAGGAGGTTTACTATTTAATATACTTTATTATAGTCATGTAGTTTGCAGATAGTACATATTATGTGCAGTAAGCTGGGGCATTCCTGGCGAGTGTAGGTTAGACATTATGTAAGTGTAGGCAGTATTAGGGAGGTGTAGGTTAGCTCTGATGTAGGTTTAGGTGGTTGGTGGAAGGTAGCGAGGCGGTCAGGGCCGCCACTAGAAATTTTGGGGCCCCTGACTCAACCATTGATCAGGGCCCCCCCCCCCCCCTTTGACATGTGCAATTTTTGACCAAGTGACTAAAACGGATATGCACTTTATTCTTAAGTGTCTATTTTAACTTGGAAATGTTGTAAAGGTAGTAACATACAAACACAAAGACTCACTCATACACTGAAACACACACACACACTCACACATAAGGATTCACATATAGACACTCTAGCAGACGCGCAAAGAAACACATTCAGACACAGACACCCAAACAGACACTTAGCACTCGTTTACATTGACCTGACAAGTAATGAGGTAAATTACAGTTTTGTAAAAAAAAAAGGAGAATTAGAAAACAAAATATGGAGTTCTGATTAACTTTTGTAAAGGAAGATGACAACTAAATTATGAAAACAGCATGCAGTGGCTGAAAGGAAGGGCCCTGAACTGCCTAAACAATAATTTAAAGGTTAAATGGTGGATTGGTTACTTCCGGAAAGGTCTTGTTAGTCTCAAAGTCTGTAGAAAGATGTGAATAATTAGTAGTAAGGTCAAAATGTCCTAAAAAGGAACAGACAATGGACACACACACACAAACTCAAACTTACACACACACAGAGACACCCACAGAAAACACACAGACATACATACACAGAGAGACAACCACATAAAAAACACAGAAAGACATACATACACACACTCTCACTGAGACATCAACAGAAAACACACAAAGACATACACACACCCTCACAGAGACACCCACATAAAACACACACCCAAACAGAGACATCCACAGAAAACACAGACATACATACATATACACACACACCCTCACAGAGACATCCACAGAAAACTCAGACATACACACCCACCCTCACAGAGGCATCCAAAGAAAATACACAAAGACAAACATACACACACCCTCACAGAGACACCCACAGACAAAGCTCAACGACGTATGCACACACCCTCACAGATATCCACAGAAAATGCACAAAGACAAACACACCCACTCTCACAGAGAGACCCACAGATAAAAAATACATACGCACTCAGAGACACAAACCAAAGCACAAAGACAAACACAGACACCCACAGAAACACTCACAGGAGGAAACATTTATGCACCTTGCATCCCCTAAATCAACAGTGTGTGACATGCATGATAAAAAAATTTTAGAAATTAAGAGATCACTTTTTAAATATAATTCTGTGAATTCAAAATTGTACATTAATGAGCTGGGTAGATGGCTAGATGAAGAAAAGTACCTTTAAAAGGTTGACATATGATGTTTGTTTGTTTTTTCCCCATTTTCCCCAACCAAGAGCCCCACTACAAATATAGAGTACACATTTTCCCAGCTGTCAGCTGTACTTATGGATTTTGAAAATGCTGTACTCTATATGGTCTTGGTGGGACCATAAGCTGTGGTACTCATACTATTAGATCTGGTTAATTGCAGGATTTAGGCTTGTTAGTATGTATTTCAAAATTAAGCCAGCTGTAGTGTAAACTGAACAGTTTGAAGTTAACCTGTCTCATTTCAAACACTGAGCAATCTTAGTCTGAGAGTATACAATTTTATGCAGATGTAAAAATCTTAGATAAAATGCCTCCTTGCATCTGGAAAGTCCTTGCATGAAGGGGCAGTAAACTGGAATGTAATATATATATATATATATATATATATATATATATATATATATATATATATATATATATATATATATATATATATATATATATATATATATAAATAAAATGCATATCTACCAAAAGGTTGTGTATTGAGGAGGAGACATTTCTGCATGGTTTTAAATATAGAATTTCTACAGCATTGTCAAATAATCATAAATACACTGCTGCTAAAAAAAATTGTTTTTATGGACCCCTAGCCCCAAAAAACTACTACCACTGACACACACTGTACAAAGTGCCAAGTCTGTCTCACACTGCGCATAGTGGTTTAGTGCACACTAAGAAATCCTCTCAAATGCTAATACTTTACTTCTTGTAATAACATTTCCCATGCTCAATTAGCACTCTGCTGTAGTACCCACTGCACTGGTGGCTGCCAAAATATAAAAAAAAAAAAAAAAAAAAAAAAAAAAATTTTTTTTTTTTTTTTTTTTAGTTCTTGCTTCATGGGGCCCCCCTGGCTCATTGGGCCCCTGACAGGAGTCACCCCTGTCACCCCCTGATGGCGGCCCTGGAGGCGGTGCAGGGGAGTGTAGCTTACATGTGATGTATATATAAGCATTCAGGTAGAGTTAGTGGAGCTTGCTAGGGGAGTAGGCTGCACTTTGATTTGGATATATCACCACCAGCGCAATATGTTTCAATCAGCAAAGTGCAGGTTGCAAGGAGGGTAGCGGCCACGTTTGTCTGAGGTAGTTAGTGTAGGTGTTGTGCAACTTAGGTCTCGCCAGCAATATTTGGAGTGTGCGTATACAGAAACTATTTTTAGTTTCATAGAGCGCACTGTCAACGTCGTGTAGGCCCATTTCAAATAGGGCCCCTTCCTGGCCACAACAAAATGGAGACGAGCGGCGATGTCGGCGATGCAGTTGGTGATTTCACACACCCTTTGACTTCTATGGGAGAGACATCGCCACTTGCAAGCTCTATTCGGCCATGCCCATTTTTTTTTGTCAACGTTTCAAATTTTGGGCCCCAATTTTAATTCATATTTTACTGCAAGGGATCATCCAATAATGATGTACAGTAGTATAGTGTTTACCTCAACCAGTCCGGAATTATTTCTTAAATAAATCAATCATCCAATAGCAATATATTCTATGGTCTGCCTCCTAATTTACTTGTCTACAGAGGGCTTTTCAATGGCTACAGGGTGCACTGTATATGACAATGGTGCCTCTGTCTCTCATCTTGCTATAAACCCTTCTGTTATTTTTTATTATTTCTATTAAAAGCTTTTCTAAACTCATAAAGTGCCTACAAATCAGCTGGGTTGAACAAACTCTAGTTCCGTCTTATAATCCACATATTAAGAGCTGAGCAGAATTTCCTTGTAATCAGCATCTTTACACTGAGCGACAAGGCTCGTTAGCTGATGCCGGACAGGATCCCACACAGGAACGTTATGAAATGAAAAGGACATTAACCATGTTTTCTTTGCATTAGTAGGACATTAACGTTAATGGTGTCTGTGCAAAAACAAGAATCTATCAAGCGCTGTTGTGTGACACAGATACAAGATGTTCTGCTTGTGGGAGTGGTATTCAGGCGTTTGTCATGCGCTCCTGTCCCAGGTGTTTCAAAAGGATTTGTAAATGAAAGTTTCTCTGCTCTTTCTTTAACCCTTTTGTGACAGGGTTAAAGTGCCTACATCGGAACACCTGTTCCGATGTAGACAAATTGAAACTATGCACAATCGCGAGATTTCAATTATTGGATCGCATCTTAGGGGCATCCCTACAACCCTAGGAACGCCCTCCAGACCGCGATCAAGTCCGAGAAGCACAGAAGGCTTCAGGACAGCCGTTAGCTATGACGTTCTATTTCTTTAAAGCCCAGTGTAATTATGACGGAATAGAATGGCATAGTGGCATTAAAAGGTTAATCTAAAGTACAATCACAACAATAAGCGCCAGATACTGTTATACACAGCACATACTCACCATTAGTGTCACACACTGTTATACACAGCACATACTCACCATTAGTGTCACACACTGTTATACACAGCACATACTCACTATTAGTGTCACACACTGTTATACACAGCACATACTCACTGTTAGTGTCACACACTGTTATACACAGCACATACTCACCTTTAGTGTCAGACACTGTTATACACAGCACATACTCACCATTAGTGTCACACACTCTTATACACAGCACATACTCACCATTAGTGTCAGACACTGTTATACACAGCACATACTCCCTATCAGTACCAGACACTGTTATACACAGCACATACTCACTATCAGTACCAGACACTGTTATACACAGCACATACTCACTATCAGTACCAGACACTGTTATACACAGCACATACTCACCATTAGTGCCACACACTGTTATACACAGCACATACTCACCATTAGTGTCACACACTCTTATACACAGCACATACTCACCATTAGTGTCAGACACTGTTATACACAGCACATACTCACTATCAGTACCAGACACTGTTATACACAGCACATACTCACCATTAGTGCCAGACACTGTTATACACAGCACATACTCACCATTAGTGTCAGACACTGTTATACACAGCACATACTCACCATTAGTGTCACACACTGTTATACACAGCACATACTCACCATTAGTGTCAGACACTGTTATACACAGCACATACTCACCATTAGTGTCAGACACTGTTATACACAGCACATACTCACCATTAGTGTCAGACACTGTTATACACAGCACATACTCACCATTAGTGTCAGACACTGTTATACACAGCACATACTCACCTTCAGTGTCAGACACTGTTATACACAGCACATACTCACCATTAGTGTCACACACTGTTATACACAGCACATACTCACCTTTAGTGTCAGGCACTGTTATACACAGCACATACTCACCATTAGTGTCACATACTCTTATACACAGCACATACTCACCATTAGTGTCAGACACTGTTATACACAGCACATACTTACTATCAGTACCAGACACTGTTATACACAGCACATACTCACTATCAGTACCAGACCCTCTTATACACAGCACATACTCACCATTAGTGTCAGACACTGTTATACACAGCACATACTCACCATTAGTGTCAGACACTGTTATACACAGCACATACTCACCATTAGTGTCAGACACTGTTATACACAGCACATACTCACCATCAGTGTCAGACACTCTTATACACAGCACATACTCACCTTTAGTGTCAGACACTGTTATACACAGCACATACTCACCATTAGTGTCAGACACTGTTATACACAGCACATACTCACCATTAGTGTCAGACACTGTTATACACAGCACATACTCACCATTAGCGTCAGACACTGTTATACACAGCACATACTCACCATTAGTGTCAGACACTGTTATACACAGCACATACTCACCTTTAGTGTCAGGCACTGTTATACACAGCACATACTCACCTTTAGTGTCAGGCACTGTTATACACAGCACATACTCACCTTTAGTGTCAGACACTCTTATACACAGCACATACTCACCTTTAGTGTCAGACACTCTTATACACAGCACATACTCACCATCAGTGTCAGACACTGTTATACACAGCATATACTCACCATTAGTGTCACACACTGTTATACATAGCACATACTCACCATCAGTATCAGACACTCTTATACACAGCACATACTCACCATCTGTGTCAGACACTGTTATACACAGCATATACTCACCATCAGTGTCAGACACTCTTATACACAGCACATACTCACCATTAGTGCCAGACACTCTTATACACAGCACATACTCACCATCAGTGTCAGACACTCTTATACACAGCACATACTCACCATTAGTGTCACACACTGTTATACACAGCACATACTCACTATTAGTGTTAGACACTGTTATACACAGCACATACTCTCCATCAGTGTCAGACACTGTTATACACAGCACATACTCACCATTAGTGCCAGACACTCTTATACACAGCACATACTCACCATCAGTGTCAGACACTCTAAATACACAGCACATACTCACCATTAGTGTCACACACTGTTATACACAGCACATACTCACTATTAGTGTTAGACACTGTTATACACAGCACATACTCTCCATCAGTGTCACACATTGTTATACACAGCACATACTCACCATTAGTGTCAGACACTGTTATACACAGCACATACTCACCATTAGTGCCAGACACTCTTATACACAGCACATACTCACCATCAGTGTCAGACACTCTAAATACACAGCACATACTCACCATTAGTGTCACACACTGTTATACACAGCACATACTCACTATTAGTGTTAGACACTGTTATACACAGCACATACTCTCCATCAGTGTCACACACTGTTATACACAGCACATACTCACCATCAGTGTCAGACACTCTTATACACAGCACATACTCACCATTAGTGTCACACACTGTTATACACAGCACATACTCACTATCAGTACCAGACACTGTTATACACAGCACATACTCACTATCACTACCAGACACTGTTATACACAGCAAATACTCACCATTAGTGCCACACACTGTTATACACAGCACATACTCACCATTAGTGTCACACACTGTTATACACAGCACATACTCACCATTAGTGTCACACAATGTTATACATAGCACATACTCACCATTAGTGTCACACACTGTTATACACAGCACATACTCACCATTAGTGTCACACACTCTTATACACAACACATACTCACCATTAGTGTCAGACACTGTTATACACAGCACATACTCACCATCAGTGTCACACACTGTTATACACAGCACATACTCACCATTAGTGTCAGACACTCTTATACACAACACATACTCACTATTAGTGTCAGACACTGTTATACACAGCACATACTCACCATTAGTGCCAGAAACTGTTATACACAGCACATACTCACCATTAGTGCCAGAAACTGTTATACACAGCACATACTCACCATTAGTGTCAGACACTGTTATACACAGCACATACTCACCATTAGTGTCAGACACTCTTATACACAACACATACTCACTATTAGTGTCACACACTGTTATACACAGCACATACTCACCATTAGTGTCAGACACTGTTATACACAGCACATACTCACCATTAGTGTCACACACTGTTATACACAGCACATACTCACTATTAGTGTCACACACTGTTATACACAGCACATACTCACCATCAGTGTCAGACACTGTTATACACAGCACATACTCACCATTAGTGCCACACACTGTTATACACAGCACATACTCACCATTAGTGCCAGACACTGTTATACACAGCACATACTCTCCATCAGTGTCAGATACTGTTACACACGGCACATACTCACCATCAGTGTCACACACTGTTATACACAGCAAATACTCACATTCAGTGTCACACACTCTTATACACAGCACATACTCACCATTAGTGTCACACACTCTTATACACAGCACATACTCTCCATCAGTGTCAGATACTGTTACACACGGCACATACTCACCATCAGTGTCAGGCACTGTTATACACTGTACATACTCACCATTAGTGTCAGACACTGTTATACACAGCACATACTCACCATTAGTGTCACACACTGTTATACACAGCACATACTCACCATCAGTGTCACACACTGTTATACACAGCACATACTCACCCTCAGTGTCAGACACTGTTATACACAGCACATACTCACCATCAGTGTTACACACTGCTATATACAGCACATACTCACCCTCAGTGTCAGACACTGTTATACACAGCACATACTCACCATCAGTGTCAGACACTCTTATACACAGCACATACTCACCATTAGTGTCAGACACTGTTATACACAGCACATACTCACCATTAGTATCAGACACTGTTATACACAGCACATACTCACCTTTAGTGTCAGACACTGTTATACACAGCACATACTCACCCTCAGTGTCAGACACTGTTATACACAGCACATACTCACCATCAGTGTCACACACTGTTATACACAGCACATACTCACCCTCAGTGTCAGACACTGTTATACACAGCACATACTCACCATCAGTGTTACACACTGTTATACACAGCACATACTCACCATTAGTGTCAGACACTGTTATACACAATACATCCTCACCATCAGTGTCAGACACTGTTATACACAGCACATACTCACCATTAGTGTCAGACACTGTTATACACAGCACATACTCACCCTCAGTGTCAGACACTGTTATACACAGCACATACTCACCATCAGTGTCACACACTGTTATACACAGCACATACTCACCCTCAGTGTCAGACACTGTTATATACAGCACATACTCACCCTCAGTGTCAGACACTGTTATACACATCACATACTCACCATCAGTGTTACACACTGCTATATACAGAACATACTCACCCTCAGTGTCAGACACTGTTATACACAGCACATACTCACTATCAGTGTCACACACTGTTATACACAGCACATACTCACCATCAGTGTCACACACTGCTATATACAGCACATACTCACCCTCAGTGTCAGACACTGTTATACACAGCACATACTCACTATCAGTGTCACACACTGTTATACAAAGCACATACTCACCATCAGTGTCACACACTGTTATACACAGCACATACTCACTATCAATGTCAGACACTGTTATACACAGCACATACTCACCATCAGTGTCACACACTGTTATACACAGCACATACTCACCATCAGTGCCAGAAACTGTTATACACAGCACATACTCACCATTAGTGTCACACACTGTTATACACAGCACATACTCACCATTAGTGTCAGACACTGTTATACACAGCACATACTCACCATCAGTGTCTGACACTGTTATACACAGCACATACTCACCATCAGTGTCAGGCACTGTTACACACAGCACATACTCACATTCAGTGTCACACACTGTTATACACAGTACATACTCACCATCAGTGTCACACACTGTTATACACAGCACATACTCACCCTCAGTGTCAGACACTGTTATACACAGCACATACTCACCATCAGTGTTACACACTGCTATATACAGCACATACTCACCCTCAGTGTCACACACTGTTATACACAGCACATACTCACTATCAGTGTCACACACTGTTATACACAGCACATACTCACCATCAGTGTCACACACTGTTATACACAGCACATACTCACCATCAGTGTCACACACTGTTATACACAGCACATACTCACCATCAGTGCCAGACACTGTTATACACAGCACATACTCACCATCAGCATCAGACACTGTTATACACAGCACATACTCACCATCAGCGTCAGACACTGTTATACACAGCACATACTCACCATCAGCGTCAGACACTGTTATACACAGCACATACTCACCATCAGCGTCAGACACTGTTATACACAGCACATACTCACCATCAGTGCCAGACACTGTTATACACAGCACATACTCACCATCAGCGTCAGACACTGTTATACACAGCACATACTCACCATCAGTGCCAGACACTGTTATACACAGCACATACTCACCATCAGTGTCAGACACTGTTATACACAGCACATACTCACCATCAGTGTCAGACACTGTTATACACAGCACATACTCACCATCAGTGTCAGACACTGTTATACACAGCACATACTCACCATCAGCGTCAGACACTGTTATACACAGCACATACTCACCATCAGCGTCAGACACTGTTATACACAGCACATACTCACCATCAGCGTCAGACACTGTTATACACAGCACATACTCACCATCAGCGTCAGACACTGTTATACACAGCACATACTCACCATCAGCGTCAGACACTGTTATACACAGCACATACTCACCATCAGCGTCAGACACTGTTATACACAGTACATCCTCACCATCAGTGTCACACATAATGTCCTCCTTATATTTTCTGCTGTTTATGGACATCTTTTTTTTTTAGGATTTGTCATTTTCACTTGGTTACATGCTTTGCTACATTCCATATATATCTGGAATGCTGAGTCTATACTATTTTATTAGAATAATTAAAATGCCTTACTTTTTCCCTTAGCACATTATTATTTAGCCACTTTGGCTAGGATTGATTTATTTTACTTTTAGAACCATATGGTATGTGTTGATGAGTACATTTATTTAACAAGGTTTTGAATGTTCTCCATTTATCCTCTGTTTTATTTGAAAATATACAGCACATGACAGTAACAGACTGATGGTAAGTACAGTGCATGGCAGTAACACACTGATGGTGAGTGAGTACAATTTATGGAAGTAACATACTGATGGTGAGTAAGTACAATGTATGGCAGTAACACACTGATTTGAGTATGTATAGTGCATGGCAGTAACATACTGATATGAGTAAGTATAGTGCATGGCAGTAACATACTGATGTGAGTTAGTACAGAGTATGGCCAGTAACACACTGATGTAAGTAAGTAGAGTGCATGGCAGTAACAGACATATGGTGAGTAAGTAAAATGTATGGCAGTAACACTGATGTATGTATAGTGCATGGCAGTAACATACTGATGTGAGTAAGTACAGAGCATGGCCAGTAACACACTGATGTAAGTAAATAGAGTGCATAGCAGTAACCTACTGATGGTAAGTAAGTACAATGTATGGCAGTAACACACTGATGTGATTAAGTATAGTGCATGGCAGTAACATACTGATGTAAGTACAGAGCACAGCCATTAACATACTGATGTGAGTAAGTACAGAGCTTGGCAGTAACACACTGATGTAAGTAAGTAGAGTGTATGGCAGAAAGATACTGATGGTGAGTAAGTACAGTGTATGACAGTAACAGACTGATGGTGAGTAAGTACAATTTATGGCAGTAACACACTGATGTGAGTAAGTACAGAGGATGGCCAGTAAAATACTGATGGTGAGTAAGTACAGTGCTTGACAGTAACACACTGATGTGAGTAAGTACAGTGTATGAAAGTAATATACTGATGGTGAACAGTCACAGAGCATGGCAGTGAAACAATCTATACACTAAAGAATACACACTATCTTAATGGGAAATGTGCAGGGCCTTCATCAGGGGTTAATAGGGTGACTCCTGTCAGAGGCCCAGTGGGCCAGGGGGGGGGGGCATGAGGCCAGCACAACTATTATTTAAAAAAACAAACATTTTTTTTCATTTTGGCAGCCACCAGAGGGCGCTACAGCAGAGTGCTATTGAGCATGGGGAATTATCATTACAAGGAGAAAAACATTAGCATTTAAGAGGATTTCTGAGTGTGCACTAAACCACTGTGCACAGTGTGAGACAGACTTGGCACTTAAGTTTGTACAGTGTGTGCCAGAGTCAGGCGGCAGATCACTTTCATTTGCAGATAAGTAGGACTTACTTAGTAAATGGTTTTTTATTTATTTGTGCAATTTCAGATTGTAAATGTAGTGTGGTAGCTGTATGGTGGGGCCAGGGGTCCATAAAAACTCATTTTTTAGCAATATGCTGCAATGTATTTATGATTATTTGACAATGCTCTTGAAATTCTATATTTAAAACCATGCAGAAATGTTTGCTCCTCAATACACAAATAGTAGGTGCCATTTTGGCAGATATGATTTTTTTATATATATATATGATTTTTTTATATATACTGTATATATTAATTACATTCCAGTTTACTGCCCCTTTATGCGAGGACTTTCCAGATGTCAGGAGGGATTTTATCTCAGATTTTTACATTTGCATAAAATTTTGTACTCTCAGGCTAAGGCCTCTATTTATCAAGCCGTCGACTTTCTAGCATTCAACGCCACCAATACGCTTGCCTAAGATCACCTAACATCGCCGCCGCGGACCTGAATACGTTCGCCAAAATTATCAAGAAAGCTGTCAAAAAGCTGCGCACCAAGTACAGTACGATGAGCAGCGGACTGTTGTTAACTAACAGTCAACGATCTCGCTGCTCATCGGCTTATTCGCAGCTTTCTTGCTACCCTGTCACTAAGCACCCACACTATACTATACTGTTTTACGCCATAAACCGCCGCTCCCAGAGCCCCCCGCACCTAAATAAGGTTATTAACCCCTAAACCGCCGCTCCCGGAGACCACTACAACTCTAATAAAGTGTTTAACCCCTAAACCGCCGCTCCCGGAGCCCACCGCAACTCTAACAAAATGTTTAACCCCTAACCGCCGCTCACAGACCCCGCCACAAATAAATAAAATGTTTAACCCCTAAACCGCTGCTCACGTACCCCGCCGCCACCTACATTCAATTTATTAACCCCTAAACTAACCCCCCTACACTTCCGCCACCTATTTTAAATTTATTAACCCCTAAACCTAAGTCTAACCCTAACACCCACTAACTTAAATATAATTTAAATTAATCTAAATAAATTATTCCTATTTAAAACTAAATACTTACCTATAAAATAAACCCTAAGATAGCTACAATATAACTAATAGTTACATTTTAGCTAGTTTAGGGTTTATTTTTATTTTACAGGCAAGTTTGTATTTATTTTAACTAGGTAGAATAGTTAGTAAATAGTTATTAACTAATTAATAGCTACCTAGTTAAAATAAATACAAATATACCTGTAAAATAAATCCTAACCTAAGTTACAATTACACCTAACACTACACTATAATTAAATTAATTTACTAAATTACCTACAATTAACTACAATTAAATAAAATAAACTAAAGTACAAAAAAAAACTAAATTACAGAAAATAAAAAATAATTACAAGATTTTTAAACTAATTACACCTACTCTAATCCCCCTAATAAATAAAAAAAGCCCCCCAAAATAATAAATAATTCCCTACCCTATACTAAATTACAAATAACCCTTAAAGGGGCCTTTTGCGGGGCATTGCCCCAAAGTAATCAGCTCTTTTACCTGTAAAAAAAAAAATACAACCCCCCAACATTACAACCCACCACCCACACACCCAACCCTACTCTAAACCCACCCAATCCCCCCTTAATAAAACCTAACACTAACCCCTTGAAGATCACCCTACCTTGAGACGTCTTCACCCAGCCGGGCCTAAGTCCTCAACGAAGCCGGGCGAAGTCTTCATCCAACCGGGCAGAAGAGGTCCTCTAGATGGGCAGAAGTCTTCATCCAGGCGGCATCTTCTATCTTCATCCATCCGTCGCGGAGCGGCTCCATCTTGAAGACATCTGACGCGGAGCATCCATCCAGACTGACGACTACCCGACGGATGACTAGTCCTTTAAATGACGTCATCCAAGATGGCGTCCCTTGAATTCCAATTGGCTGATAGAATTCTGCATTCAGCCAATAGGATTGAGCTCGCATTCTATTGGCTGATTGGAACAGCCAATAGAATGTGAGCTCAATCCTATTGGCTGATTGGATTTTTCCTACCTTAATTCCGATTGAAAATCAGGTACGCTGGGCCTGAATAGTGGCGAGCGTACCTGGTAGGTATTTGATAACTACCAAAAGTAGTCAGATTGTGCCGAACTTGCACTCGGAACATCTGTAATGACGTAAGCATCGATCTGTGTCGGACTGAGTCCGCCGGATCGTATGTTACGTCACTATATTCTACTTTTGCCGGTCTGTAGGGCTTGATAACTACTGCGAATCAGGCTCGCCACAAATACACTGCAGAATTCCAGCGTATTTGCGGTTGACAGCTTGATAAATAGAGGCCTGATTGCTCAGTGTTTGAAATGAGACTAACTTAATACTGTTCAGTTTACACTACAGCTGAGTTAATTTTGAAATACTATGGCCCCTATTTAAGAAAGTCTGGCGGACCTGATCCGACAGTGCGGATCAGGTCCGCCAGACCTCACTGAATACGGCGAGCAATACGCTCGCCATATTCAGCATTGCACCAGCAGCTCACAATAGCTGCTGGTGCAACACCGCCCCCTGCAGACTCGTGGCCAATGGGCCGCCAGCAGGGGGTGTCAATCAACCCGATCGTACTCGATTGGGTTGATTTCCGGCGATGTCTGTCCGCCTGCTCAGAGCAGGCGGACAGGTTATGGAGCAGCGGTCTTTGTGACTGCTGCTTCATAACTGCTGTTTCTGGCGAGCCTGTAGGCTCGCCAGAAACACGGGGCATCAAGCTCCATTCGGAGCTTGATAGAGAGGCCCCAAAGAAACAAGCCTAAATCCTGCATTTAACCAGATCTAATGGTATGAGACTGAGTACCACAGCTTATGGTTCCACCAAGACCATATAGAGTACAGCAGTATAAGTACAGCTGACAGATTTGAAGTGGTGCTCTTGGTTGGGGAAAATGGGGGGGGGGACCCCAAACATATGTCAACCTTTCAGAAGTACTTTTCTTCATCTCCCCCTTCTGACAGATCAATAATGTACAATTTTGAATTCACATTTTGTTTGCTCATTTACAAATATGATTCTTTAAAAAGTGATCTCTTAATTTCTGCTATTTTTTTTATCATGCAGGTCACACACTGTTGATTTAGGGGATAGCAATGTGCAGACATTTTATCTCCTGTGAGTGTTTCTGTGGGTGTCTGTATTTATGTCTTTGTGCTTTTGTTGGTGGCTCTTTGAGTGTGCATGTGTATCTTTTCTGTGGGTCTCTGTGTGAGGGTTTATGTGTCTGTCTTTGTGCATTTTCTGTGATGGTCTCTGTGAGGGTGTCTGTGTTTATATCTTTGAGCTTTTGTTAGTGTCTCTATGAGTGTGTATGCATTTATATTCTGTGGGTCTCTCTGTGAGGGTATGTGTGTGTATGTATGTCTTTGTGTGTTTTCTGTGAGTGTCTCTGTGTTTGTGTGTCTTTGTGTGTGTTGCTGTGAGTGTGTGTCTTTGTGTGTTTTCTGAGGCTGTCTCTGTGGGTGTTTCCTTGGGTGTATGTGCAAGTTTGTGTTTGAGTTTGTGTGTGTGTGTGTGTGTGTGTCCATTGTCTGTTCCTTTTTAGGACAATTTGACCTTACTACTGAGTTCTGTGTTTGTGTGTTACTACCTTCACAACATTTCCGAGTTTGACTACACTTAAGAATAAAGTGCATATACGTTTTAGTCACTTGGTCGAAATTGCACATGTCAAAGGGTGGGGGCTGATCATTGGTTAAGTAAGGGGCCCCAAAATTTCTAGTGGCGGCCCTGGAAACATGTATTCGATATTGCCACTATAACATACAAACCAAAATCAGATTGATGGATACCAAAAAATTTCTGATTGGACGATAGTCTATGACGTCACAATTAAGGCGCAGCTTTGATGGGGTAATAACCCGCCGTATCCTTTGAGAAAGCTGTTTGTTGGCGAAACATGTCAGGGGAGGTTTGGGAGCAAATGGGCTCTTGCCTTCTTCTTTTTTTAATGTAGCAAGGAAAACTACCACCTTAAAAAACTTTAGGCCACCAATTCATATGCGAATCCAGTAATCTCCTACGTGACTCTATGCATATAGAAATAGGATCGCTATTTTTAAATTATTAACATTTGAATACAAGTGCTGCAATGTAGGAACAAATATAACCTCCAAACTATTTTGTATACTGAATTAGAACAAAGGCAGCTGTTTACATTGTACTCGCCTAAAGCAGGGTGATGGGAGAGAGTTGATTTCCCAAGTATTAATACACAACTGAAACTGTAATTATTTGAAAGTACTGGAGTGGGAGTATTTGCAAACCGGATATTTAAATTAGAACTCACAGCAGTATTCGTGTGAGCAGTTAATGTATATACATCTACTCAAGACTGGTTACGCATTCCCTGAGAACTAATATTATATAACGGTAACTATATTTATTTACGGAAACTATTGAAGGGGGTAGACATATACACCAGATGCTTCGATTAAGACTCACTGAGCAATTAATTTACTAATATATATATATATATATAACACCAGTTACCCAGACAGTAACAATTAGTCACTTGAAGGGCCAGAAACAGCAGTTATGAGGCAGTGGTCACAAAGAACACTGCTCCATAACCTGTCTGCCTGCTCTGAGCAGGCGGACAGACATCGCCGGAAATCAACCCGATCGAGTATGATTGGGTTGATTGACACCCCCTGCTGGTGGCCGCGAGTCTGCAGGGGGCGGCGTTGCTCGCCGTATTCAGCGAGGTCTGGCAGACCTGATCCACAGTGTCGGATCAGATCCGCAAGACCTATGATAAATAGAGCCCTATGGCTTAATATCAATATCCTAGGCCATTTCAAAAACAATAACTGGTATCTCATTAATCCTGCCCTTGCATCTTTAGACAAGAGAAATACACAGCCTGTGCTATCTTCAGTATTTCTTTCCTAAGATATAGAGAGTCCACAACGTCATTCAATTACTAGTGGGAATATCACTCCTGGCCAGCAGGAGGAAGCAAAGAGCACCAAAGGAAAGCTGTTAAATGTCACTCTCCTAACCATAATCCCTAGTCATCCTCTTTGCCTCTGTCAATGGAGGAGGTGAAGTTTTGGTGTCTGAAGAAAAATTGGATTTCTTTTCACTTCCAGCAAGATTCAGGGTTTAGCTGTAGTCCACGTTAATCTCTTCAGTAGAGTAGTGCTGGCTTTTAAGCAGTAAAAAAGTTCAGAACTTTTGCTTACTTTCACCTAGATTATGAGTTTTGCGGTAACAGGGGTGCGGTGCTAACGAGCAGTTTTCCCTCACCGCTCACTTGCAGACAATGCTGGTATTATGGGTTTTTATAAACCCGGCATTAGCCGCAGAAAAGTGAGCGTAGAGCAAAATTTTGCTCCACATCTCACCTCAATACCAGCGCTGCTTACGGTAGCGGTGAGCTGGCAAAACGTGCTTGTGCACGATTTCCCCATAGGAATCAAAGGGGGAGAGCCGGCTTAAAAAAACCTAACACCTGCAAAAAAGCAGCGTTCAGCTCTTAACACAGCCCCATTGATTTCTATGGGGAAATACATTTTATGTATACACCTAACACCCTAACATGAACCCCGAGTCTAAACACCCCTAATATTACACTTATTAACCCCTAATCCGCCACCCCCAACATCGCCGACACCTACATTATATTATTAACCCCTAATCTGCCACTCCGGAAACCGCCGCCACCTACATTATACTTATTAACCCCTAATCTGCTGCCCCCAACATCGCCAACACCTACATTATATTTATTAACCCCTAATCTGCTGCCCCCAATGTCGCCACCACCTACCTACACTTATTAACCCCTAATCTGCCGCCATCAATGTCGCCGCCACTATATTAAAGTTCTTAACCCCTAAACCTAAGTCTAACCCTAACCTTAACCCCGCCTAACTTAAATATAATTTAAATAAATCTAAATAAAATAACTACAATTGAGTAAGTAATTCCTATTTAAAACTAAATACTTACCTATAAAATAAACCCTAAGATAGCTACATTATAACTAATAGTCACATTGTAGCTAGCTTAGGATTTATTTTTATTTTACAGGCAACTTTGTATTTATTTTAACTAGGTACAATAGTTATCAAATAGTTATTAACGATTTAATAGCTACCTAGTTAAAATAAAGACAAATTTACCTGTAAAATAAAACCTAACCTAAGTTACAATTACACCTAACACTACACTATAATTAAATTAATTCCCTAAACTAAATACAATTAAATACAATTAAATACAATTATCTAAAGTATGAAAAAAACCACTAAATTACAGAAAATAATAAAATAATTACAAGTTTTTTAAACTAATTACACCTAATCTAATCCCCCTAATAAAATAAAAAAGCCCCCCAAAATAACAAAAAGCCCTACCCTATACTAAATTACAAATAGCCCTTAAAAGAGCCTTTTGCAGGGCATTGCCCCAAAGTAATCAGCTCTTTTACCTGTAAAAAAAAGTACAATACCCCCCCAACATTAAAACCCACCACCCACACACCCAACCCTACTCTAAAACCCACCCAATACCCCCTTAATAAAACCTAACACTAACCCCTTGAAGATCACCCTACCTTGAGAAGTCTTCACCCAACCGGGACAAAGTCATCAACGAAGACGGGATGGAAAGTGCCCTAAAACATTGCGGCTTGAACCCTAGTTGTTGGCGGGTAAGTCACGCAAGTCATCCGCCATTCGAAGATAAAATACAGCAGCGTGTGTACCATTTGTAGCCCAAGGCAGCTCATCTCATCAGGCCTTTTTTACTCTAATGTATCGCACAATGTCAGTCCCTTCGGGATCCATCCCTCATTCATTTTAATAAAGGTGAGATAATCAAGACTTTTTTGACCTAGGCGACTTCTCTTCTCAGTGACAATACCTCCTGCTGCACTGAAGGTCCTTTCTGACAGGACACTTGAAGCGGGGCAGGCCAGAAGTTCGATTGCAAATTGGGATAGCTCAGGCCACAGGACAAGCCTGCACACCCAGTAGTCAAGGGGTACATCGCTCCTCAGAGTGTCGAGATCCACAGTTAATGCTAGGTAGTCTGCTACCTGTCGGTTGAGTCTTTCTCTGAGGCTGGATCCCGAAGGGCTGTGACAATGCATAGGAGTTAAAAAGGTCCGCATGTCCTCCATCAACAACACGTCTGGAAAGCATCCTGTCCTTGCCGGCATGGTCGTGGGAGGAGGATTACTTTCATCTCTTCCCCTGTTAGATTCCCGTTGTGCTGTGACATCACCCTTATACACTGTGTAAAGCATACTTTTTAATTTATTTTGGAACTGCTCCATCCTTTCCGACTTGCGTGAATTCGGAAACATTTCAGTAACTTTATGCTTATACCAGGGGTCTAGTAGCGTGGACACCCAGTACAGGTCGTTCTCCTTCAGCTTTTTTATACAAGGGTCCCTCAACAGGCACGACAGCATGAAAGACCCCATTTGCACAAGGTTGGATGCCGAGCTAATCATGTCCCGTTCCTCGTCCTCACTGATCTCACTGAAGGTATCTTCTTCCCCCCAGCCACATACAACACCACGGGTACCAGATAGGTGACAACAACGAGCACCCTGGGATGCCTGTTGTGCTTGGTCTTCCTCCTCCTCCTCAAAGCAACATTCCTCCTCTGACTCCTCTTCCTCACAATCCTCTTCCTGCGTTGCCGCTGGTCCAGCAAGCGATGCTGATAAGGCTGTTTCTGGTGGTGATGGAGACCACAACTCTTCCTCTTCACGCTCATCTACGGCCTGATCCAGCACTCTTCGCAGGGCTCGCTCCAGGAAGAAAACAAATGGTATGATGTCGCTGATGGTGCCTTCGGTGCAACTGACTAGGTTTGTCACCTCCTCAGAAGGACGCATAAGCCTACAGGCATTGCGCATGAGCGTCCAGTAACGTGGCAAAAAAATCCCCAGCTCCCCAGAGGCTGTCCTAGCACCCCGGTCATACAAATACTCGCTAACAGCTTTTTCTTGTTGTAGCAGGCGGTCGAACATTAGGAGTGTTGAATTCCAACGTGTCAGGCTGTCGCAAATCAAGCGCCTCACTGGCAGGTTGTTTCGCCACTGGATATCGGACAAGTGCGCCATGGCCGTGTAGGAACGCCTGAAATGGCCACACACCTTCCTGGCCTGCTTCAGGATGTCCTGTAAGCCTGGGTACTTATGCACAAAGCATTGTACAATCAGATTACACACATGTGCCATTACTTCCATTGTCAGAAACAACTTTGCCAATCTCCAGTTGGTGCGGAGTCAGCCACTGATCCACCTGTGCGTTCAGGGCAGACAGGAGTGCTGGTGCGGTGTGACTCTCGGCTTTCAGGCAAGTCAACCCCAAGACGTCGTGACACTGCCGTATCCGGGAATAGCACCTGGGGAGCCGGGGTGGGGGTGCTGTTGATGTGGAGCAAGACGCAGCAGCAGAAGAGGACTCAGCCGAGGTTATGGAAGAGGATTGAGTAGGAGGAGTAGAGGAGGTAGCAGCAGGCCTGCCTGCAAGTCGTGGCGGTGTCACCAACTCCTCTGCAGAGCCGCGCATTCCATGCTTGTCAGCCGTCAGCAGGTTTAGCCAATGCGCAGTGTAGGTGATATACCTGCCCTGACCATGCTTTGCAGACCAGCTATAAGTGGTCAGATGGACCCTTGCCCCAACGCTGTGTGCCAGACATGGCATTACTTCCTTTCGCACAATCGAGTACAGGTTGGGGATTGCCTTTTGTGCAAAGAAATTTCGGCCGGGTACCTTCCACTGCGGTGTCCCAATAGATACAAAATTTTTGAACGCCTCAGACTCCACCAGTTTGTAAGGTAAAAGCTGGCGGGCTAAGAATTCAGACAAGCCAGCTGTCAGATGCCGGGCAAGAGGGTGACTTTGGGAAATTGGCTTCTTACACTCAAACATGTCCTTGACAGACATCTGACTGTGGGCTGATGACCAGGAACTGCTACATAAGAGAGACTGAGTGGCGGACGGTTGAGAGTGGGCAAGGAGGACAGCAGTGGTTGACGTGGCTGAAGATGCTGGACCAGTAGGAGGATGGCGGCTTTGAGTTTGTGTGCTGCTTCTACTCATGTGTTCATCCCATCAGCGTTTGTGATGTGTGATCATGTGCCTTCACAAAGCAGTTGTACCTAGGTGGGTGTTGGACTTCCCACGACTCAGTTTCTTTTGGCACAGGTTGCAAATGGCATCACTGTTGTCAGAGGCAGACACACAAAAAAATGCCGGCATTCTGGTGGTGGCAACAGCATGCGTTGATTGGCGTGCTGTCTGGCTGACCCCGGGTGCCGATGCATGCTGTCTGACTGTGCCACTAGCTCCTTGCGACGACCTCCCCCTGCTTCCAACTCGTCTCCTCCTCCTCCTCTCTGTCTCCCCATCTGAACTTTCCCCCTCTTCTTCTTCTCTTCTAGCGGGCACCCACGTGACATCCATGGACGCATCATCATCAACCGCTTCACTTGTATCTGACAAATCAACAAAGGAAGCAGCAGTGGGTACAACATCATCATCATCATCATCATCACACCGTACGTCCATGTCTGTAATGCTGCCTGACTGAGACATATCACTGTTATCTACATCCTCTGTCAATGATGGTTGCGCATCACTCATTTCTTCCAAATGATGTGTCAATAACTCCTCTGACAGATCAAGTGAAGCGGCTGTGGTGCTAGTGTTGGTGGTGGCGGCAGGTGGGCGAGTGGCACTGGTCACTTGAGAGGTGCCCGCAGCTAAGCTGGAGGTGGATGGTGCGTCAAGGTTAGGAGCGGAAGCTGTAGAAGATTGGGTGTCCTGTGTTAGCCATTCAACTAGATCCTCCTCAGAACTTTTCGCGTTCATGGCACGTGGCCTCTGAACACTGTCCATAGTTGTAGGGTCTAAGGGAATCACAGCACCACGACCAGGACGGCACCTGTGGGGTGGCCTGCCTCTGCCTCTCATTTTTTTTTAAATGTACACTTACACTACTATTAAACAAAATATGAGTGGTGGCACTGGGCAAGTGGGCACAGAATACGCTGTGAGCCTGACACAAAAAAGCAGACTGATGTTTCACAATCCAAAAAGTTTTTTTTTTTAATGTACACTTACACTAATATTAAACAAGATATAAGTGGTGGAACTGGGCAAGTGGGCACAGTATACGCTGTGAGCCGGACACAAAAAAGCTGTGGGCCTGACACACAGGCCTGATGGAAAATAAAATTAGATTACACTAGCAAAATTATGTGAAAGTTTTTTTTTTTTTTAATTTACACTAATGTTCCTTTAGGCCCTTACACAGGCTGGCACTAGTGGCACGCTGGCCTGGCAAATAAAATTAAATAACAATAGCAGACTGATGTAAAAGTTTTTGTTTTTTAAATTTACACTAATGTTACACCAGATATAAGTGGTGGAAAACAGAGCTATTAATCACAGTATATGATGTGGCCTGATGGAAAATGAAATTAGATTACACTAGCAAAATGATGTAAAAGTTATTTTTTTTTAAATTTACACTAATGTTAAGCAGATATCAGTGGTGGCACAGAAGAATTAATCAAAGTATATGCTGTGAGCCTCACACACAGGCTGACAGGCAGGCAAATGCAAATAAAATTACCAAAAAAAAAAGACTGAAGTTCTAGCCCTAAAAAGGGCTTTTTGGGCTGAAGTTCTAGCCCTAAAAAGGGCTTTTTGGGTTGCTGTCCTTACAGCAGAGATTAGATGAGTCCTTCAGGACTGTAGTGGACACTGAATACACTAACCTAGCTATCAATTTCCCTATAAAATCACCAGCAGCAGCACTAAACCTCCTCTCACTAAGAATGCAGGATCGTAATGAATCTAAAATGGCTGCTGCCCAGGATCTTGGAGGGTCTGTGAGGGAGTGTCTGCTGCTGATTGGCTCAAATGTGTCTGCAGACTGTGAGATACAGGGTTAAAGTTTCCTCAATGATGACGAATAGGGGGCGGATCAAACATCGCATATGTTCGCCCGCCGTGGCGAACGCGAACAAGCTAAGATCGCCGGGAACTGCTCTCCGGCGAACAGTTCGCGACATCACTATTTAGTAACTATAATACCTAGTTAAAATAAATACAAACTTGCCTGTAAATTAACAATAAACCCTAAGCTAGATACAATGTAACTATTAGTTATATTGTAGCTAGCTTAGGGTTTATTTTATAGGTATTTAGTTTTAAATAGGAATTATATTGTTAATGATAGGAATTTTTCTTTATATTTATTTTAATTATATTTAAGTTAGGGGGTGTTAGGGTTAGACTTAGATGTAGGGGTTAATAAATATAATATAGTGGCGGCGACGTTGGGGGCGGCAGATTAGGGGTTAATAAGTGTAAGATTAGGGGTGTTTAGACTCTGGGTTCATGTTAGGGTATTAGGTGTAAACATAAAATGTGTTTCCCCATAGGAATCAATAGGGCTGCGTTACTGAGCTTTACGCTGCTTTTTTGCAGGTGTTAGACTTTTTCTCAGCCGACTCTCCCCATTGATGTCTATGGGGAAATCATGCATAAGCACATAAAACCAGCTCACCGCTCACTTAAGCAGCGCTGGTATTGGAGTGCAGTGTGGAGCAAAATTTTGCTCTACGCTCACTTCTTGCCTGTTAACGCCGGGTTTATACAAACCTGTAATACCAGCACTGCAGGTAAGTGAGCGGTGAGAATAAACTGCAAGTTAGCAATGCACACCCCTGTTACTGCACAACTCGTAATCTACGCGTATATTTCAAAAAATAAAAAACACTAAATTACACAATATAAAAAAGAAATGATCAAATATTTAAACTAATTACACCTAATCTAATAGCCCTATCAAAATAAAAAAGCCCCCCAAAATAAAAAAAAACCTAGCCTAAACTAAACTACCAATAGCCCTTAAAAGGGCCTTTTGCGGGGAATTGCCCCAAATAAATCAGCTCTTTTGCCTGTAATAAATATATGCAAACAACCCCCCAACAGTAAAACCCGCCACCCACACAACCAAACCCCCCAAATAAAATCCTAACTAAAAAACCTAAGCTCCCCATTGCCTAGAAAAAGGTATTTGGATTGGTATTGTCCTTAAAAGGGCATTTAGCTCTTTTTCCTTGCCCAAACCCCTAATGTAAAAAACCCCCACCTAATAAACCCTTAAAAAAAGTGTTTCGAAAACTGTAAGTGGATCATTGGGGGTTAGTGTTAGGTTTTTTTAAAGGCTTATTGGGTGGGTTTTATTTTTAGCTTAGGGTTTGGGCAATAAAAGAGCTAAATGCTCTTTTAAGGGCAAAGCCCATCCAAATACCCTTTTCAGGGCAATGGTTAGCTTAGGTTTATCTAGATAGGTTTTTATTTGGGGGGTTTGGTTGTGTGGGTGGTGGGTTTTAAGGTTGGGGGGTTGTTTGTATTTTTTTTACAGGTAAAAGAGCTGATTTCTTTGGGGCAATGCCCCGCAAAAGGCCCTTTTAAGGGCTATTGATAGTTTAGTTTAGGCTAGGTTTTTTTTTATTTTGGGTGGGCTTTTCTTTATTTTGATAGGGTGTATGTAACGGTATAACCCTGGCATAAAAGGGCAGAGGCACAGGCAGCATACAGTAAATTTCCCCTCTCCCTCCCCCCAAGCATGAATCAAAGCTCCATGTGAGGGTCAAACAGATATCAGCCAGAGCTGTGTGTTTATTGTTCTTATATACACATTCTTACACAGTAGTGCCACCCACAGGGTTTTGTAAAACAACCAATAAACACATACAATACTCTCAGACACTCCCACACAAAATCATCCCCTCTGCCTGGGATGCAATTAGCTTACACAATGGTTGATACAATTACCTTACACAATGGTTGATACAATTATCTTACACAATGGTTGATGCAGTTATCTTACACAATGGTTGATGCAGTTACCTTACACAATGGTTGATACAATTACCTTACACAATGGTTGATACAATTATCTTACACAATGGTTGATACAATTACCTTACACAATGGTTGATACAATTATCTTACACAATGGTGGTACAATTACCTTACACAATGGTTGATGTAATTATCACAGGCAGAGAAATACAGTTCAATTGCCATGGAGCCAAAGTCTTTCATTATACAAATGGGCTACATGGCATAGCTATCTGGGGTATCACTGTTCAAATAGGGCACGTACTGAATGACCCGGCTTTCGTGTCTTTGCAGGGGAAAAGTAAGCGTTTCAACATGGGGCCATAGTCTAAAGGCAGCAGGCGGGCAACCAGGCTCCTCCAATGCACAGTGGCGAGATTGGTCTCGTCACAGTGTAATTAGTTTAAATATCTTGTAATTAGTTTTTTATTTTCTGTAATTTAGTGTTTGTTTATTTTTTGGTAATTTAGCTAATTTTATTTAATTTATTTAATTTTAAGGGCCATTGGTAGTTTAGTGTAGGCTAGGGGTTTTTTTTATTTTGGGGGGCTTTTTTATTTTGATAGGGCTATTAGATTAGGAGTAATTCTTTTTTATTTTTGATAATTTCGTTTTTTATTTTGTGTAATTTAGTGTTTTTTTTTATAATTTAGATAAATGTATTGTATTAATTTAATTTATTTTATTTTATTGTAATGTTAGTTTTTACTGTAAGACAGGTTAGGTTTTATTTTACAGGTAAGTTTGTATTTATTTTAACTAGGTAGTTAGAAAATAGTTAATAACTATGTACTAACTAGTCTACTTAGTTAAAATAAATACAAAGTTGCCTGTAAAATAAAAATAAAACCTAAGATAGCTACAATGTAACTATTAGTTATATTGTAGCTAGCTTAGGTTTTTTTTTTACAGGTAAGTATTTAGTTTTAAATAGGAATTATTTAGGTAATAATTGTAAGTTTTATTTAGATTTATTTTAATTATATTTAAGTTGGGGGGGGTTAGGGTTATTTCAGTGTGGGCAGGCAGCAGATTAGGGGTTAATAATCTTTAAATAGTGTTTGTGATGCGGGAGGGTGGCAGTTTAGGGGTTAATAACTGTAATGTAAGTGGCAGCTATGTTAGGGCAGCAGATTAGGGGTCAATAGTTTTATTTTATGTGGCGGCAATTTTAAGGGCGGCAGATTAGTGGTTAATAGTTTTATGTAGGTAGCGTCGATGTCGGGGGTGGCAGATTAGGGGTGTTTAGACGTGGGGTTTATGTTAGGGTGTTATTTTTAAAGGTAACTTTTTCTTTCCCCATAGATATTAATGGGGCTGCGTTACAGAGCTTTTTTTTTTCCGCGATCGCAGGTGTTAGGCTTTTTTTTGCCAGCTCTCCCCATTGATGTCTATAGGGAAATCGTGCACGAGCACGTCAAAGCATCGCTTGTATTTGGATGAGGTATGGAGCTCAATGCAAACATATTACCCGCACAAGCCTGCTTTTTGCAAACCTGTAATAGCAGCGCTATGAAAGGTGAGCGGTAAAAATAACGTACAAGTAATTAGCGAGAAGCCATAACGCAAAACTCGTAATCTGGCTGAGTGTCTTTTGCTTATGGGAGTAATATGATTTTTGGTCACTTAGACCAGCAGGCATCTCATTAACATGTGAGTGAGGGCCCATTTGTTTGTAATTCCATTCACCAAAGTATAAACAAAATCTTAGACAATGGGACTCCACTCTTTTGAGTAGGGACAAAATGTCTCTTTTTGTGTTGACAAACACACCAGGTGACTTCCTCTGGAAAGTTAACTATTGGACAACATATGATCCAAGATATGTTACATTGTTATCTTATGAGTCATGGAGGTGTGGTAAATGTTAGCCAAATGCTCCTTTTAAAGCATTTGAGTTTGTTTAATTAAAATACCAGATCTAAGATGATTTTAAATACATTTCCTGTTTCAAATTAATTCTTCTTATAATTTGATAAAATATTTTTTCTGATATAGATAATTCCCTACAAGTGATGTAACATATTCCCCCTTTTCAAATTCTCTGGATGCCAGAGACATGCAGAGGATTTGACCAGGCTTCAAGGTAATTTGTGGAGGAATGTTATTGCCAAACAGATGATTTTAGGTTCTTTTAGTTCCTTTCAATTAAATGTGCAGGCTCAGTATACTCGTCGTCTGGTATCTTCAGTCAGAAACCCCTCTCCAATTCCTGGCCACCCTGCAGCATTAGGGGAGAGGAATCTCCAGCTGAGATACCAGACAGGTTTTGGAAATTTCATAGTGGAGCTAGTAGCAAGATGTAGAAGAAGTAAGTGATGATGGATCACGTGTGGTCAACATGTTATCGGATCCGGATAGAACAATTTCAAAACTCTTGTATTGAGTCTTTATCTCAATGGATCATACCAGGTATAGGTCAAATAAATTTATGTCAAGCTGAGGATTTAAGTTCACCTCCAAGCTTGATGGTGGCACTCCATTGTGCATTTGGTGCAGGAAGTGTAATCCTATAATAACCCCCTTTGAGTTTGGTAAATATTTATGTAATTCCAAGGCACTCCTTTAATCATTGTGTCCTTTGGAAGCATGTTGACTTTCTCTTGGGGTTTATCAGAATGCCTTAAAACATTGTGGCATTTGTCAATCTTCACTCCTGTTGACTCTTTAGGGGGTGGTATACCCTTCCTCCTGGAGTATGGTCACTGGCAGAACCTCCAATGTCATCTTGTGTTCTTCTGGTCATCTCTGGTGGGATCACTGCTGTCATCTGGTGGGTTCCTGCTGTCCTCTCGTGAGATCCTGTTGTCATCTCATGGGTTCCTGTTGTCATCTCATTGGATCCTGCTGTCATCTGGTGGGTTCCTGCTGTCATCTGGCTTTCTTCCCGTAGATCTCTGGAAGGGTAAGACCTTGTTTGGACCTGGTCTAGCAGAAATTATTTCTGAGATTACGGGTGGAAAAGGGTCTTTTCTTCCTCAAGATAAGAAGAATAGACCTAAAGGATGCCAAAGTAATTTTTGTTCCTTTCATAACTTCAGAGGTCAGAAGTCTTCCTTTTCCAAACAGGTTCAAGCCTTCTTGGAAGGTGTTAGTGTAATTTAGATTAGGATTTATTTTACAGGTAGTTTTGTATTTATTTTAGCTAGGTAGTTATTAAATAGTTAATAACTATTTAATAACTATTGTACCTAGTTAAAATAAATATAAAGTTGCCTGTAAAATAAATATAAATCCTAAAATAGCTATAATGTAACTATTAGTTATATTGTAGTTATATTAGGGTTTATATTATCGGTAAGTATTTAGTTTTAAATAGGAATAATTTATTTAATTGTAGTTATTTTATTTAGATGTATTTAAATTATATTTAAATTAGGGGGTTTTAAGAGTTAGACTTAGGTTTAGAGGTTAATAAATTTATTACAGTGGCGGCGACGTTGGCAGATTAGGGGTTAATTAATTTAATATACTTGCGTCGACGTTGGGGGCGACAGATTAGGGGTTAATAAATATAATGTAGGGTTCGGCAATGTTGGGGGCAGCAGATTAGGGGTTCATTAGTATAATGTAGGTGGCGGTGGAGTCCGGAGCAGCAGATTAGGGGTTAATAGTATAAAGCATGTGTCGGCGATGTCGGGGGTGGCAGATTAGGGGTTAATAAGTGTAATATTATGGGTGTTTAGACTCGGGGTTAATGTTAGGGTGTTAGGTGCAGACATAAAATTAATTTCCCCATAGGAAACAATGGGGCTGTGTTAGGAGCTGAACGCTACTTTTTTCACCCAGCTCAGCCCCATTGTTTTCTATGGGGAAATTGTGCACGAGCATGTTTTGCCAGCTTACCGCTACCGTAAGCAACGCTGGTATCGAGGTAAGATTTGGAGCTAAATTTTGCTCAACGCTCACTTTTCTGAGGCTAACGCCGGCTTAAAGAAAGCTCATCATACCAGCGTTGTTTAAAGGGAGCGGTAAGAAAAAAAGGCTCATTAGCACCGCACAGCCTTACCGACAAAACTCGTGATCTAGCCGCATGTGTATCGCCTGCCTCTTTATTCATTTACAGAGATCTCATCACTGGAAGATGAAGCACTTTATTCCCACACATATTTCTCTTTGTTTTTCTGCAATGAAGTTTATATGTTCAGTACTGAATCAGCAAAGTAATTCCTACTTAGTAAATATTGTTTTATTATCTCTCCTTATCTGACACTCATCATTATCTTGTCTCAGATCACATTCACTTTTATTCATTGTAATTGAAGACACATAAATGTTACTACAAATAATAACTTGTAATATGATTGTGTTTGTGCTTCTAGATGTGCTTACTGATTACCTATCAGCTTCTGTATTTACCCCAAATCTTCTATACAGTTAATACCCAGCATCTTTTATATTTACCAACCATCAGTACCAGGTGCTGCAATCTTATATAGTTACCAATCATCAGTGCCAGGTGCTGCAATCTTATATACTTACCTACCATCAGTGCCAGGTGCTGCCATCTTATATACTTACTTACCATCAGTGCCAGGTGCTGCAATCTTATATACTTACCTACCATCAGTGCCAGGTGCTGCCATCTTATATACTTACTTACCATCAGTGCCAGGTGCTGCCACCTTATATACTTACCTACCATCAGTGCCAGGTGCTGCAATCTTATATAGTTACCAACCATCAGTGCCAGGTGCTGCCATCTTATATATTTACCTACCATCAGTGCCTGGTGCTGCAATCTTATATAGTTACCAACCATCAGTGCCAGGTGCTGCCATCTTATATACTTACCTACCATCAGTGCCAAGTGCTGCAATCTTATATACTTACCTACCATCAGTGCCAGGTGCTGCAATCTTATATACTTACTTGCCATCAGTGCCAGGTGCTGCAATCTTATATACTTACCTACCATCAGTGCCAGGTGCTTCAATCTTATATACTTACCTACCATCAGTGTCAGGTGCTGCAATCTTATATACTTACCTACCATCAGTGCCAGGTGCTGCAATCTTATATACTTACCTACCATCAGTGCCAGGTGCTGCAATCTTATATACTTACTTACCATCAGTGCCAGGTGCTGCAATCTTATATACTTACCTACCATCAGTGCCAGGTGCTTCAATCTTATATACTTACCTACCATCAGTGTCAGGTGCTGCAATCTTATATACTTACCTACCATCAGTGCCAGGTGCTGCAATCTTATATACTTACCTACCATCAGTGCCAGGTGCTGCAATCTTATATACTTACCTACCATCAGTGCCAGGTGCTGCCATCTTATATACTTCCCCACCATTAGTGCCAGGTGCTGCAATCTTATATACTTACCAACCATCAGTGCCAGGTGCTGACATCTTATATACTTAACTACCATCAGTGCCAGGTGCTGCCATCTTATATACTTACCAACCATCAGTGCCAGGTGCTGCCATCTTATATACTTCCCCACCATCAGTACCAGGTGCTGCCATCTTATATACTTACCAACCATCAGTGCCAGGTGCTGCCATCTTATATACTTCCCCACCATCAGTACCAGGTGCTGCCATCTTCTTTACTTACCAACCATCAGTGACAGGCACTGCCATCTTCTATTCTTACGGACCATCAGTGCCAGGTGCTGCCATTTTATATACTTACCCACTATCAGTGCCAGGTGCTGACATCTTATATGAACAAACAAAAGATTGAATACAACAATCAATAAAGAATACACTTAAAGCACTCAATGCAGACACCTGGTGATTAAATCAGATGTATATGGATCCTAACGGGGGGGGGGGAGACCAAGAGGAATTTCACTGACTCTCAAGTTAAAATATAACTTTTATTAAAGGGACAGTCTACACCAGAATTTTTATTGTTTTAAAAGATAGATAATCCTTTTATTACCCATTCCCCAGTTTTGCATAACCAACACAGTTATAATAATATACTTTTAACCTCTGTGATTATCTTGTATCTAAGCCTCTGCAAACTGCCCCTTTGTTTCAGTTCTTTTGACAGACTTGCAGTCTAGCCAATCAGTGCCTGCTCCCAGACAACTTCACGTGCATGAGCACAGTGTTATCTATATGAAAAACATGAACTTACACCCTCTAGTGATGAAAAACTGTTAAAATGCATTCTGAAAAGAGAACAAAGCAAATTTGGTGATAAAAGTAAATGGGAAAATTGTTTAAAATTACATGCCCTATCTGAATCATGAAAGTTTATTTTGAACTAGACTGTCCCTTTAAACACAATAAAAATGGGAATTTAAAATACTGGGATGTGCAATTAAAATTAAAAGCGGGGGGGGGGGGGGCGTGTCTAGGCAGCGGCCAATTTTGGTCGCAATATCTGTGGCTCTGAGTTGGAAGTTCCTAACCCGCCGGTTATTGAGCCCATCCTGCAACTTAGACTAAAATCATTGGTAACAGCCCACACACTGTGGATCCTAACGACACCAAATTTGCAGAGTTCATGAAAACTAGGCCCAGATCTGGACCGCTGGAACCTTAGGCGGTGCCCTCACCCCAAGGAATAAGCACCCCCCCACGCTTGGGGTATAGCAGTTGTGTTCTAACTACTTTTTCTACTTCCACAAGAGAACCATCACCCATAGAAAGGGAATACTCTGATCCATAATTATATCTGTACTCACCGGGTGGAAAGGGAGGCTTTAGCAAAGTGGGAGGCGTGAACGAGCAGTCTCCTACAGGATTACTTTCGAGACCTAGAGAGAGATTTATGTGCTATCATCTCTGAAGGGCGGCTTCCTAAGGGATCACTGCAGGCACCTGCTGAACCTACTCTGGCTGAAAATGAAAGCCCTGATCCTGGCCTGGCCAGAGGGGCAGCCCTTTTTGCTCCAGGGCAGACCTCGGACCCACCAAAAACCCTGCCCAATCTCATACCTATGCAGGCAATCTCAAAGTTGCATGGAGATGAGACATGTGATGCCATGCCCTTCAGCCAGCGAGCAGATACTGGATCGAAAATACGCAGGGAGGAAGCCCAAGAGCAGATCTCTGGAGACCTAGCCTGCTACGCGAGACCACATGCACGCTCAACACAGACCGGGCCCTGTATGGGACTCCATGTGGCAGAAGTATGTTTACCCGCATGTGTTACTTGGGGAGAGACTGACGGCTGCACAATAAGGAAGCAGAGCCGATCTGTGCCCATAACAGGCAATAGAATGACAGCCCAGGGATCTTTGAACTTATATAGCCTTGTTGTTACTAACTATCATAAACCCCCATCTCCTAATGTCGCCCTGTACGGAACATATGGTGAGCAAATGCAGTCTCGTTCTTATTGGACCCTCTTAGTTTCTCAGCAACTAATAGTCCCTAGTCCATTGAGAGATAAACCTCCTCCTCTTGGGTCTGGCATCGTGAGAGCTGAACGACATGGCGTGGGCTAAATCCCATAGGAGAATCGAGACTTAAGGAGCTGTTTGATGAGCTGGCTGGCATTTGCAAACCCTTTAGTCTCTGACTGGAAAACCTGTTTCATGAACACTGTTTTGCCGTTGTAGTGGGTAAGAGGGCCAACCGGACTATAGACTACATGAAGTTATTTATATCTGAGGTTTGGCCGATATCTAAAAATATCTTTATTAGCATAATCTCTATCAGGAATGTGCCTCTGTGTATCCAATAGCACCCTACATATCATCATACCTCCCACCTGCACAATCCCCTGTCCTGGCACATATTAACCCTTAATCAACCACTTCCCCCTGTGGAGTATCTATATACAATAGACATTAAACTAAATGAGGTAGTAGGTGAATTTTGCTTATATTATGCATTGATGGGTTGATATCCCACACCCATATTATTTACTACATGTTTAAAGTTCAGTATGGAAATGTTATATTTATGCAGAGGGAGTTTTGTCTCATCTATGTTCCTGGAGGCTGCCATGCGAATAAGTTTACACATACTAGTCTGCTGTCAACCTTGCAATCTGTTTTTATTTGCGCTAGGCCTATACTATGCGAGCAAGCTGCTAAGTCCGCTCCCAGGAGAGGTAGTTAGAACTATTGGTCATTGAGGTATCTCCCGAGCTATAGCAGATATAGGCCTCACTATATGCATTGTGGAATCTGCTCACTAAGTAGACCCTTCCTCATGTCCTTAATGGTATATTGCTTCCCCTATAGGAGGAGTTTGTATAATGTATAGCACCCCTCATCCACAGGACATTTGATGCAGTTAACATTGATGGTTTTCTCTATCTTAATCCTAAAACCAATTTTCCTCATTGACGCTTAACACGTATAGGTAGGCCCATAAGTGATCTCTAATGTCCCAGGAGGATAGTAAAGTTGTTGTTCTAGTTGCATTGTTTATAGAAAAACGGAGGTTGAGCATGTGTACTCAAGTAAAGAACATGAACTGTCTAAAGACCGCTGCTCCATAACCCTGTCCGTCTGCTCTGAGCAGGCAGACAGGAATTGCCACAATTCAACACGATCAAGTACGATCGGGTTGATTGACACCCCCTGCTGGCGGCCGATTGGCAGCGAGTCTGCGGGTGGCGGCATTGCACCAGCAGCTCTTGTGAGCTGCTGGTGCAATGCTGAATACAGAGAGCGTAATGCTCTCCGCATTCAGCGAGGTCCACAAGACCTTTGGTAAATAGGCCTCTTATTGTGGTCTTTAATAAGATACTACATACTCCAACTTTGGGTACACCATCCGAGTTAACTGAATTTCAATCCTTTCTAGCTTTTTATTTTAATTGCACATCCCAGTATTTTAAATTCCCATTTTTATTGCGTTTAATAAAAGTTATATTTTAACTTGATAGTCAGTGAAATTCCTCTTGGTCTCCCCCCCCCCCCGTTAGGATCCATATACACCTGGTTTAATCACCAGGTGTCTGCATTGAGTGCTTTAAGTGTTCTTTATTGATTGTTGTATTCAATCTTTTGTTTGTTCTCAGTTTGTTTAATACACAGCACCTTCTACCCCATTATATGATAAGCCATAGAGCTATTATTCTATTTAGGGTGCAATCACTGTGCTTACCAGGTAGTGCCATTGAATCCCCGTTTCTTTACTGCTGCCATCTTCTATACTTACCAAACATCAGTGCCAGGTGCTGCCATCTTATATATTTACTAACCATCAATGCCAGGTGCTGCCATCTTCTATATTTACCAACCATCAATGCCCAGAGCTGCCATCTTCTATACTTACCAACCATCAGTGCCAGGTGCTGCCATCTGATATACTTACCAACCATCAGTGCCAGGTGCTGCCATCTTATATATTTACTAACCATCAATGCCAGGTGCTGCCATCTTCTATATTTACCAACCATCAATGCCCAGAGCTGCCATCTTCTATACTTACCAACCATTAGTGCCAGGTGCTGCCATCTTATATACTTACCAACCATCAGTGCCAGGTGCTGCCATCTTATATACTTACCAACCATCAGTGCCAGGTGCTGCCATCTTATATATTTACTAACCATCAATGCCAGGTGCTGCCATCTTCTATATTTACCAACCATCAATGCCCAGAGCTGCCATCTTCTATACTTACCAACCATTAGTGCCAGGTGCTGCCATCTTATATACTTACCAACCATCAGTGCCAGGTGCTGCCATCTTATATACTTACCAACCATCAGTGCCAGGTGCTGCCATCTTATATACTTACCAACCATCAGTGCCAGGTGCTGCCATCTTATATACTTACCAACCATCAGTGCCAGGTGCTGCCATCTTATATATTTACTAACCATCAATGCCAGGTGCTGCCATCTTATATACTTACCAACCATCAGTGCCAGGTGCTGCCATCTTATATACTTACCAACCATCAGTGCCAGGTGCTGCCATCTTATATACTTACCAACCATTAGTGCCAGGTGCTGCCATCTTATATACTTACCAACCATCAGTGCCAGGTGCTGCCATCTTATATACTTACCAACCATCAGTGCCAGGTGCTGCCATCTTATATACTTACCAACCATTAGTGCCAGGTGCTGCCATCTTATATACTTACCAACCATCAGTGCCAGGTGCTGCCATCTTATATATTTACTAACCATCAATGCCAGGTGCTGCCATCTTCTATATTTACCAACCATCAATGCCCAGAGCTGCCATCTTCTATACTTACCAAACATCAGTGCCAGGTGCTGTCATCTTATATACTTACTAACCATCAATGCCAGGTGCTGTCATCTTATATACTTGCTAACCATCAGTGCCAGGTGCTGCCATCATATATACTTACTAACCATCAATGCCAGGTGCTGTCATCTTATATACTTACTTACCATCAGTGCCAGGTGCTGCCATCTTATATACTTACTTACCATCAGTGCCAGGTGCTGCCATCTTATATACTTACCTACCATCAGTGCCAGGTGCTGCCATCTTATATACTTACCTACCATCAGTGCCAGGTGCTGCCATCTTATATACTTACCCACCATCAGTGTCAGGTGCTGCCATCTTGTATACTTACCTACCATCAGTGCCAGGTGCTGCCATCTTCTATACTTACCTACCATCAGTGCCAGACATTGCCATCTTCATTTACCCCAAATCTGTGCCAGTCACTGCCATCTTCTAGATTTACCTACTATCAGTCACCTAGATTGTGAGTTTTGCTTTCGTGTTTAAATGTTGAAAAAAATGTCCTTTTCAGCGTTAAAATGCAGCCATTACGAGTCTTGTCGGTATAGCTGTACCGTAAGCCTTTTAGCCTGTAACGCAACGTCAGTACCGCACACAAAAAATTACGTTTTTTCATGGGATTCCCATAGTGCTGCCATTACAAGTTTTGCGGTGAGGCCAAAAAGCTTGCGTTAAAGCCTATACCGACACGATCCGTTTCGCAATCTGAGAGCAGTAGTTATGAGTTTTACTCAACAAAACTGTCACACAAAACGCATAACTAAAGTGTTACAAAGTACACTAAACACCCATAAACTACCTATTAACCCCTAAACCGAGGCCCTCCTGCCGCTCCCGACATCGCCTCCACTAATAAAATTTATTAACCCCTATTCCGCCGCTCCCCGACATCGTCGCCACTATATTAAAGTTATTAACCCCTATTCCCCCACACCCCAACATTGTCCACACTATACTAACTATATTAACCCCTATTCTGCCACTCCCCTACATTGCCGCCACTAAATAAAGTTATTAACCCCAAAACTCTGGCCTCGCATATCACTACCACTAAATAAATCTATTAACCCCTAAACCGCCAGCCCCCCACATTGGCAAAAACTAAATTAAACTATTAACCCCTAGACCTAACAACCCCCTAACTTTAAATTAAAATTACAAGATCCCTATCTTAACATAAATAAATGGGGCGTGGCCAAGCAAGGAACATGGCCGGTTGCAATTTCTAAGGCACCAAGAGAAGACCAAGAAATCCATCGCATATCTTCTGAAACACCTAGCATCTTAAGTTCATACAGCTATATATTGAAGCTTAATCACCTGCTACATAGAATGTTATGAACATTTTACCGGATTATTGTTTTTTTTTTACTCTTTATGGAACCTCGCTAAAAGAAGGCCTGCCAAGCATACCTTTCACCCTTCCCCTGGCAGCATGGGTTAAGCCGCAAATGCACCAAACTACTATAAAACGAAAACGACTACAACAGGATAAGAGCTACACTACCAAAGAAAGGAACCTGTCACATAGGCAAATATGGAAGAGACATACTGCCTAATATCCACTCTTCTTAAGAATTTCGAGCAGGAATTCTGCACGAAAATGGAGAACCTAAGGTCCGTGCTAAAGTCAGAGGCGCAGCTCACGGACGGACACCCGCACCAAACGGACCCCTCTATTCCAACTCCAACCATCCAAAATGAGTGGCAACCTAGGGCCCTAAAATACTTTTTTATCCCACTGGGGGAGTTGACTTCGATAATACAGCTATCTCAAGTTTCTGCGACTGCTGAGGCCCAATCCTGGAGGAGTCTTCCGCTGTCAATATCCTGTGTAGGCGTCAGAGAGGAAATACCTTAAAGTGAACGAGCTCTCTTTACAAGAAAAATGGCACAGATCTGGGAGGCTGTGTCGGGGGATGCAGCCGGTCTGATCCGTCCTCACCAAAACATCCACTCGGAAAAATATCCCAGCCCTGGTGACGCCGGTTTTCAAACTCCTCACTAACAATGGGAGGTCTTCCCATGGCGGCGATCTGCAGTTTCAACACCTCGATTCTATTGTTGTGTTGCCTTAAGACTGGCATCAGGTAATCTGTCTTGAGATATCTTGTTTCCCCACGGAGCTCTACCTCTGGGAAATTGACATTTTCCCTATTATATGGATGACGACATTAATGTCTGAAATGTGATCTTCCAATGTATCAGTTTATTTTACTAAATCAGTAGTTGAGAACTAGATTTCTTGTCCTTCCACGCAAAACTCAAGTCTTGCTCACGCATGGTCTAAATGTTCTTACTGAAAGCCTAGATAAGAGGTAGTTACCAGACAGATTAGACTGAAGCTTTTACTTTTTATATGTTTTTATTACTTCTAACACAATGTGGTGGATAAATCAGAGGCTCATCGCTATATTGTACCAACTACTATGATCAAATATAGCTTAAGATACATCTACATCTTATAGATTTACTTTGACAGTGTGCACATAACAACCACAAGTTAGGAGATAGTGAGGAGATATATACAGCTTTCTGAAGCCTATATACTAGCAGAGGGATTCACCACTATTTAAACATTGCCTCACTAAAAAGCTTTGTAGGGTTGTTTGGTCATGCAACTTCTCAATCCATTACCTACAACCATTATATTACAATCTGTATTCTCCAGCGACAGACAAATGGTAACATATAGTAAGTATTACTGGAGACATAGGGAGCAGAACAGAGCTAACCTATATGTCATTATGCCTCTTTCTTTCATCTATGTATATTACATGTTGATGTCTATAGGAGAACTCCATACTGTTTCTTTTATACTCTCCGTTTGTATGTTACAATTTATAATGCATAATCTCAATCCCTACATTGAACATCCTGCCATCCCACCTCAGCTATAAAATACTGTATCAGAATCCCTACCCTGGCCACTATATATGTACCTAAAACTTTCTTTATATACTTGGCGTAAGGAGCACGCCTATAAGAACATACTAAGTACAGTTCTAGCTTATATTTGATACCTAAAATTAGATAATCTTTGCTTGGTGAACACATAGAGCACAAACGGCTAGATTACGAGTTTTGCGGTATGAGTGAATGAGTGAAAAAGCAGCGTTATGCCTCTTTTTCACTACCGCTGGTATTACGAGTCTTGCAGGTTTACACTTTTTTGGCCGGAATGCAACATAACTACAGCAGCTTTCCAAAAGTCCTTTTTCAATGGGACTTCCACAGCGCCGGTATTATGAGTTTGCCTGGGAGGCCAAAAAGTGAGCGGTACAGCCTAAAACTACAAGATCCATAACGTAAACTGAATGTCAGTAGTTATGGGTTTTAAGTCCACCAAAGAAAACAATTGAGAGCGCTAGTATAAAATAAAATATAACCTTTATTTGGTATATATAAAAAAGTAGGACAACACAGTGTCAAAAGAGACAATATGGGGCACCTCTGGCTGGCAGGCTTACGCGTTTCGGCATAGCCGTAATCATAGCATACTGAAGCCAGCCACAGGTGTTCCTTATATACATAAGTAAGAACAACCTCATTGGCTAAAAACATATTGAGAAACAACACGCCCTGAGTTTATTTTAACCCCATATATACTGGTTGTGAACAAAAGATGACAGAGCAACAAGAGGTCATGAGTCCATTTTTTGTACATCTATATATTTTTTTTTTTTTTTTTTTTTTTTCTTTCCCGGTATTAACAAATAAATGAAAAATTATACCATATTTAAATACTATTATCTGCAGTGTATTTGTTTAACCTGGGCATTCTTTAACAAAAACCATGGTCTACAATCAACATGATATAAATTATAAATTAAAGGTCTAACAAGTAGCAAAGAGTTATTTAACTTTCAAAAATGCTTATTTTCTGAATTTGTGATTGTATCACATACATGAGAGTAAGGGCCACTTTTTCAGGCTTCTGATAACCTATTACACAACTATGCGTTCATGTATAACGCTTAATAGTTTAGACCCACTCTCTGTGATAAAAAACAAAACACAAAAACAAAATAAGTTGAAAAGTTACCTCTATGCATTGATGTATGAAATATACAAATATAGAGACACAATCCCCTATTTTCTTAATCCGTAGAGTTACATATTGTTTGGAAAATCTAAGAAGACCTATATTCTAAGAGATGGAGTAGTTAGTGATTATATCTCTAAATCGAAACTGTAATATGTACATATATACAAAAAGTGTAATGTTTTGGATGATTGTTTGTTTTGTATAGATAGCAGTAAGAATAATCTTGAGGAATGTAATTGTAGGCATAACAAGGAATAATGCATTCAATTCTATTCCCAGTAATTTATAAGATCAAACTCAGAGTTCAATCCTTTTGGGACTCTGGTTTCCATCTTAAAAATCCACAGCATCTCTCTTTTAGAGAGTGCTACTTCACGATCACCCCCTCTTCTCGGTCTAGGTACCATATCAATAGGTTGCCAAGAAAAGCAAGACAGATCTTGTTCGTGGATTTGTGCGAAGTGATGTACTATAGGAGTAGTAGCCTTGCCCACTCTAATGGTGGACGGGTGCTTTCTAATCCTACTTCTGATGTCCCTAGTGGTGAGCCCAATGTATTGTTTTCCACATCTAGTGCAGGTAATGCAATAGATCACGAAGGTAGATGTACAATTTAGGCAGAAATTTATATCATAAGAGATACCAGTCACAGTGGAGCAAAATTGTTCTGACACAGTCAGATATTCACATGCCCCACATCTAGAATTGCCACATCTGTAGGACCCTTTACTAGTTAACCAAGCACTTCCTTGTGAAATGGATTTTGGTAGGACAGTTGGAGACAAGATATTTCCTAGAGTTTTATTGCGTCTATAGGAACATCTAAGTCCTCCTTTCACGCATTGTATTAGTCTGTCATCTGCCACCAGCATATTAAAATGATGTTTTACAATATTACAGACCTCTTCATACTGGTCGCTGTAGTCTGTCACAAAGGTTACCCCTTTCATGGGGTCCTTAGTTTTCCGATCCTTTTCTTTTAAAAGATCTTGTCTGTTCAGATTCCCAACTTCTCTCTGGGCCCTATTGACCACCTTTTTAGGGTAGCCTCTCTGTAGGAGGCGCTTTTTAACTTCCATCATCTGTTTCTCACCTTCTCTGGTGTCAGAGCAATTACGTTTTGCCCTCATAAGTTGACCTTTCGCTATGCTACCACTTAAAACTACATCCAGATAGTTGATCTGAGACAGACTCAGATCAACTATCTGGATGTAGTTTTAAGTGGTAGCCCTCAGGGCTCAGTAAAAACATGTCTGTACAGAAAACCAATCTCAGGCAACTCTTTGTTGCATGCCAAGAGCTGCCACCCCAAGCATGTCCCGTATGGCATAGCGAAAGGTCAACTTATGAGGGCAAAACGTAATTGCTCTGACACCAGAGAAGGTGAGAAACAGATGATGGAAGTTAAAAAGCGCCTCCTACAGAGAGGCTACCCTAAAAAGGTGGTCAATAGGGCCCAGAGAGAAGTTGGGAATCTGAACAGACAAGATCTTTTAAAAGAAAAGGATCGGAAAACTAAGGACCCCATGAAAGGGGTAACCTTTGTGACAGACTACAGCGACCAGTATGAAGAGGTCTGTAATATTGTAAAACATCATTTTAATATGCTGGTGGCAGATGACAGACTAATACAATGCGTGAAAGGAGGACTTAGATGTTCCTATAGACGCAATAAAACTCTAGGAAATATCTTGTCTCCAACTGTCCTACCAAAATCCATTTCACAAGGAAGTGCTTGGTTAACTAGTAAAGGGTCCTACAGATGTGGCAATTCTAGATGTGGGGCATGTGAATATCTGACTGTGTCAGAACAATTTTGCTCCACTGTGACTGGTATCTCTTATGATATAAATTTCTGCCTAAATTGTACATCTACCTTCGTGATCTATTGCATTACCTGCACTAGATGTGGAAAACAATACATTGGGCTCACCACTAGGGACATCAGAAGTAGGATTAGAAAGCACCTGTCCACCATTAGAGTGGGCAAGGCTACTACTCCTATAGTACATCACTTCGCACAAATCCACGAACAAGATCTGTCTTGCTTTTCTTGGCAACCTATTGATATGGTACCTAGACCGAGAAGAGGGGGTGATCGTGAAGTAGCACTCTCTAAAAGAGAGATGCTGTGGATTTTTAAGATGGAAACCAGAGTCCCAAAAGGATTGAACTCTGAGTTTGATCTTATAAATTACTGGGAATAGAATTGAATGCATTATTCCTTGTTATGCCTACAATTACATTCCTCAAGATTATTCTTACTGCTATCTATACAAAACAAACAATCATCCAAAACATTACACTTTTTGTATATATGTACATATTACAGTTTCGATTTAGAGATATAATCACTAACTACTCCATCTCTTAGAATATAGGTCTTCTTAGATTTTCCAAACAATATGTAACTCTACGGATTAAGAAAATAGGGGATTGTGTCTCTATATTTGTATATTTCATACATCAATGCATAGAGGTAACTTTTCAACTTATTTTGTTTTTGTGTTTTGTTTTTTATCACAGAGAGTGGGTCTAAACTATTAAGCGTTATACATGAACGCATAGTTGTGTAATAGGTTATCAGAAGCCTGAAAAAGTGGCCCTTACTCTCATGTATGTGATACAATCACAAATTCAGAAAATAAGCATTTTTGAAAGTTAAATAACTCTTTGCTACTTGTTAGACCTTTAATTTATAATTTATATCATGTTGATTGTAGACCATGGTTTTTGTTAAAGAATGCCCAGGTTAAACAAATACACTGCAGATAATAGTATTTAAATATGGTATAATTTTTCATTTATTTGTTAATACCGGGAAAGAAAAAAAAAAAAAAAAAAAAAAAAAATATATAGATGTACAAAAAATGGACTCATGACCTCTTGTTGCTCTGTCATCTTTTGTTCACAACCAGTATATATGGGGTTAAAATAAACTCAGGGCGTGTTGTTTCTCAATATGTTTTTAGCCAATGAGGTTGTTCTTACTTATGTATATAAGGAACACCTGTGGCTGGCTTCAGTATGCTATGATTACGGCTATGCCGAAACGCGTAAGCCTGCCAGCCAGAGGTGCCCCATATTGTCTCTTTTGACACTGTGTTGTCCTACTTTTTTATATATACCAAATAAAGGTTATATTTTATTTTATACTAGCGCTCTCAATTGTTTTCTTTGGTGGACTTTATACTTTAGCCTGGAGAGCGTTAGTTCCCTGCCTCGTCCACTTCTCTGCTTATCTGGGAGCGATTACTGGAACTGTTTTGGTCTGTATTATATACACGGCAACTGGGATATCCTATTACCACACATGTGAGAAGCCGTTTTGGTACGAAGGTTCCGACTACCTGAGCGGAGGATTCCTATGGTTCCAGACTGCGGTCCCGGGATTGGTGGACAACAGGTGTGACGGAAGCAGTCGAGCACTTGGATTGGAGGATTGTCCGGTAGAGTTCTGGACACGCCCCCTGGTGGGCGGTAGGCCTCTGATCCTCAGAAGGAGTGAATCTGCTGAACACTCGGCAAGCGGCAAGTGAGTGTAAAGATCGATGGAACGGTTTGTGGATTACAACTGATACAGCACTGTATACGCCTCCCCCCCCCCTGGTGGGGACGAGTGTGCAATAGCTCAGTGGTATTCTGTGATCACAAAAGGAGAAAGAGCGGAATACAGTGTGAACCGAAATACATATAACAGAGGTGAGACTGTATCATTCCATCTATATATCTGCATTTCCTGTATCACGCACCACTACCTTATTGCCTGAACTTTATTTCGACATCTGTCCACTACCTGAGACTGTTTGCTTAAATTGCTCCTGTTCTGTGCAGTATATTTGAGATGGGACGTTGTTTAATTCCTGTTGGGTATTAGGTTTTCTCACTTTGTGTCTTTGGTATAGTTATGGGTTTTATGCTACAACGCCGTAACATAAAACTCATAACTAAAGTGCTAAAAAGTACACTAACACCCATAAAATACCTATTTACCCCTAACCCCTAAAATCTTCAGAAGGATATTAACAAACTTGAATCTGTGCAAAGGAGGGCTACCAAAATGGTACATGGTCTAAAAAATAAAACTTACCAGGATAGGCTCAATGACCTAAATATGTATAGTTTAGAGGAGAGAAGGGACAGAGGTGATATGATAGCAACTTTCAAGTACATTAAAGGGTTTAGTAAAACTGAGGCTGTGGGTATTTTACATAAAATGGAAAATTCAAGAACAAGGGGTCATGATCTCAAGCTAAAGGGTAGTAGATTCAGGAGTAATTTCAGGAAGCTTCTTTACAGAAAGAGTGATTGATTTATGGAATAAACTTCCTCAAGAGGTAGTAGCAACAAACACTGTGGGGGACTTTAAAAATGCCTGGGACAAGCATAAGGCTATCCTACGAACTAGATACGTTTATACTGTTAGGTAAGGTCGGGCAGACTTGCTGGGCTTATGGCTCTTATCTGCCGTCAATATCTATGTGCCATAAACCGAGGCCCTCCCGCATCGCAAACACTAGTTAAATTTTATTAACCCCTAATCTGCTGTCCCTAACATTGCCGCAACCTACATTACTGTTATTAACCCCTAATCTGCTGCTCCGGACATTGCCGCCACTATAATAAACATATTAACCCATAAACCGCCGCACTCCCGCATCGTAAACACTAGTTAAATATTATTAACCCCTAATCTGCTGTCCCTAACATCGCCCTAACCTACATTACTGTTATTAACCCCTAATCTGCTGTCCCTAACATTGCCGCAACCTACATTACTGTTATTAACACCTTATCTGCTGCCCACAAAATCGCCACCACTATACTAAAGTTATTAACTCCTAAACCTAACCCTAAGTCTAACCCTAACACCCACTAACATAAATATAATTAAAATAAATCTAAATAAAACCTACTATTAATAACTAAATAATTCCTATTTAAAACTAAATACTTACCTGTAAAATAAACCCTAAGCTAGCTACAATACAACTAATAGTTACATTGTAGCTATCTTAGGTTTTATTTTTATTTTACAGGCAACTTTGTATTTATTTTAACTAGGTAGACTAGTTAGTAAATAGTTATTAACTATTTACTAACTACCTAGCTAAAATAAATACAAATTTACCTGTAAAATAAAACCTAACCTGTTTTACACTAACACCTAACCTTACACTACAATTAAATAAATTACCTAAATTACCGTATATACTTGAGTATAAGCCGAATTTTTCAGCCCACTTTTTGGGCTGAAAAATCCACTTCGGCTTATACTCCAGTGAACAAAAAAAAAAGAACTTACCGAGGACTTGCGCGCGGCCGAGGCTTCGGTGCTTCCGGGATCGCCATTCACAGAAGGCGCAGTACAGCTTAAACGCGATAGAGGTAAGGAGCCTGCTGAAGCTCTGTTTGGACATACAGATGAGGAGGAGGAATCCAGTTTGAAGGATTTTGATGCTTGTGTTTTAGCTTGGTTGCTTATTGAGTTAAGGTTTTTGTACATTTAAAGTTATTGTTAATACTTTAATGTTATATATTGTTTTTGTTGAATATACTGATAATATATTGTTTTTGTTGACCCTCTTTTCCACACCACATGCCTCAATTAAAGCAATTTTATTGTTATCTACCAGTATTTTTATTTTTGAAATTTACCGTGAGCTGCTGCATTTCCCAGCCTCTGCTTATACGCGAGTCAATATTTTTTACAGTTTTTTTGGGTAAAATTAGGGGTCTCGGCTTATACTCGAGTCGGCTTATACTCAAGTATATACGGTAAATACAATTAACTAAATTACAGAAAAACAAACACTAAATTACACACATTTTTTTTAATCAAATATTTAAACTAATTACACCTAATCTAATAGCCCTATCAAAATAAAAAAGCCCCCCAAAATAAAAAAAAACCTAGCCTACACTAAACTACCAATAGCCCTTAAAAGGGCCTTTTACGGGGCATTGCCCCAAAGAATTCAGCTCTTTTACCTGTAAAAAAATAATACAAACACCCCCCCAACAGTAAAACCCACCACCCACACAACCAAAGCCCCCAAATAAAAACCTATCTAAAAAAACCTAAGCTGCCCATTGCCCTGAAAAGGGCATTTGGATGGGCATTGCCCTTAAAAGGGCATTTAAATCTTTTTCAGCCCAAACCCTAAACTAAAAATAAAACCCTGAGAGATTTATTATGCAAAGATCCCAGGAAGGGAACTGAAGGGGTGCGCTGGAAATGAGAAAAGGTGAGAAGTGTGTTCAATGACAGATTACCACAATCTGTTTCTCATTAGAACCGAATGAGTCTCCAGCTAGTGTAGCGCGATCAATATGCAGACAGTGGCCGCTCCACTTGTACCCGGTGCGTGGGAAGTTCTAAACAGATGGCAAAAAAGAAGAAAGAAGGCTCCTCATAGTTTGGTATGTTGCCAACAGGGAGATAAGGTGTAAAATTACAAAGCTTACCAGAGGGTGTTGCACCGTACTCTGACTGGTGCCAGCAGGCAGACTAACACTCAACAGTGGTTAGTGCACTGAGTCACGATAATCCCCGACCCGATGGTCCACTGCTCCAGGGAATTCCCAATGGTGATGACTGCCATAATACAATGTGAACAGCTCTGTGGGAAGCAGCTGTGTGTTGCGGTATAACTGATTGTACACCAAACAAGCTTGAAAAGATGTTGGAATTGAACTTCCAGAGTAAAAGGTTTAAAAACAACGCTTTTAATCTGTTCTTGCAATGCGTTTCTCGACCATTGACAAGGTCGTTTCTTCACGCAGAAGTTGTCCCTCAATTCCAACATCTTTTCAAGCTTGTTTGGTGTACAATCAGTTATACCGCAACACACAGCTGCTTCCCACAGAGCTGTTCACATTGTATTACGGCAGTCATCACCATTGGGAATTCCCTGGAGCATTGGACCATCGGGTCGGGGATCATCCTGACTCAGTGCACTAACCACTGTTGAGTGTTAGTCTGCCTGCTGGCACCGGTCAGAGTACAGTGCAACACCCTCTAGTAAGCCTTGTAATTTTAAAAATAAAACCCACCCAATAAACCCTTAAAAAAACCTAACACTAACCCCGAAGATCCACTTACAGTTTTTGAAGACCCGATATACATCCTCAACGAAGCGCCAGAAGTCCTCAAAGAAGCGGCAGAAGTCTTCATCCAAGCGGGCCGAAGTCTTCATCCAACAAGGCAGAAGTCTTCATCCAGACGGCATCTTCTATCTTCATCCATCTGGCGCGGACCATCCTCTTCCGACGGCTCTTCTTGAATGAAGGTTCCTTTAAGTGACATTTCCTTTAAGTGACATCATCCAAGATGGCGTTCCTTGAATTCCGATTGGCTGATAGAATTCTATCAGCCAATCGGAATTAAAGGTGAAAAAATTGAGCTTCAATCCTATTGGCTGATCCAATCAGCCAATAGGATTGAGCTTGCATCCTATTGGCTTTACAGACGTGTTGTTGATGGAGGACATACAGAGCTTTTTTTTTTTTTATAAACAAAGTGTTTTTTTATTTGACATGTTACAACACAACAGAAAACACACAAGAAAAATATTAACAAAATCTAGCATAAAAACACACAAACATTTTATGTCAAAAACTGCTAAAATATGAAAACACAAACTTGCTATTGTCTTATTACTTTTAAATATCCCGGTAAACCATTTATGCTGTAAACTGTACATGAACATTTTTTTGTGTCCGAAAGAAGAGTTCCATACAAAATGGCAGCTCACTATATACAGAGGAAGACGCAATTAAAAAATGATCAATAAAATAAAAATAGACCCTTGTCTGCAATCCATGTTTTAGAAGGGCATACAAATAATATATAAAAGCAAATAGTATGTAAATACAATTGCTTCTCCAATTTAGTCTTCAGTAGAAACCTGTAAACCAATATTTAAATGATACAACATTTAAAAGGACATTAAAAGGGCATGTTATATTTCAACAGAACATAGGATTGAACTGGCTCTTCTATATAATACAATTTTAATCCCAGCAAAGTGGTTAAATATGTAGTTAAAGCCCCATTCAGAAGCAGGAAGTCTGTCATGTTCAGAAACGGCAACAGATGATTGGCTAGGTCGTGAAACCTACTGATTGTGGACCGGCTGTGCCCTGCACAGGAGCTGCATATAGAAGTGGGACTTTACCTATGCATTTAACCCTATCATGAGAGATCAATAATATCAGGTAATAAAATTCAAGGGTCACTACAAAGACATTTAAAAATATGGGCAGGTTCATTGTTTCTCCCACAGTGATTATCATTGGTAGTACATCTGAAAATGTTATGTCTGTTAAAAAGAAAGGTTCTTTTCACAAAATGAGGTTATTTTTCTCAGATGCAACTGTCACTATACATTTCTACTGCAGAAATAGGTGTCTGCTAGGCCAAGGTAGGGGAGATGCAAGTACAAAGTAAAGACATTGATAAACATAAAAAATAACAAATAAAAAGTTTTCCAGCTAACACTGAAAGTTTAACAACTGTTTAAAATGACCAGTAAAGTCAAAATAACACCTCTATGATTCTGACAGAGCATGCAATATTAAACAACCTTTCAATTTACCTTTCATAATAATCTATAATGTGCCTTATTTTCTTGGTATCCTTTGTTGAAGAGTAAACCTAGGCTCATGAGCAGCAATGCACTACTGGGAAGCTAGCTGGTGATTGATGTTGGCGCATATAGGTTTTGTTCTAACAGCAAAAGTCAATCTATTTGAAACTCTTCTTGCCGTCAATAGATTGATTATGGACTTAACTTTAAGCTATGTGGGCTAATTTTTCCTTAGTTTTCCCCCAATCTCTATATAAGTTGGTGGGAGCTATCAAGTTTTTTCAACAATAAACTCCTTCAGAATAAAATTAACGCATACAAACTATATATATATATATATATATATATATATATATATATATACACATATGTGTTGGTGTGTATATTTATTTTTTATACCCAAACTGGAGGCCAGGGAATTTTTAACATATCTTAATTCTAATTATAAGGGTCTTAAAGGGATAGTCTAGTCAAAACCAAACCTGCACGGTTCACATAGAGCATGCAACTCCAAGCAACCCTCCAATCTACTTCCCTTATCAAACCTTCTTCGTTCTCTTGGCATCTCCACTTGAATGTAAGCCTAGGAGACGGCTCATCCCTGATTCAGAACCTGGGCAGCGCCTGCCTACTGGTGGCTACTTTTAGACACCAATCAGAAAGCACCACCCAGGTGCCGAACCAAAAACGGTCTAGCTCCCATATGCACATTCCTGTTTTTTCAAACAAAGATACCAAAAGAACGAAGAAAAATTGACAACAGGAGCAAACTAAAAAGTTGCTCAAAATTGCGTACCCCACCCGAACCACGAAAGTTCAATCTCGACTTGACTGTCCCTTTAAGTTTTACCAATGAGTATAATAAGATGATGATACCATACCTGGATGTATCTTTGGAAGGTTAAAGTGAATGTAAATCTTCATGCCAAAGTGCCCGGTCCTTTTAAAAATCTGACCAAAAACAGGGGCACTCCCATGCAGAGCTTGCGGTTGTGCAAATGGACTGTTTGCGGTTGTTTGCGGTGTGTTAAATGGGGAGTTTGGTCTGTCACTGTGAAGCGGGCGTAACCCTTACACTACCTGATCAATACAACATCATAACTGATGTTTTAAAGCACGTTATTCCAAACAATTTAGGAATGTTAGGTGATTTATGCCCTTTATGGATTAAAACCAGACTCTGCATCAACTATGTAATTTTCCATGGGAGTTTTGCCATAGATCCCCCTCCGGCATGCCACAGTCCAGGTGTTAGTCCCCTTGAAACAACTGTTCCATCACTATTGTGGCCAGAAAGAGTCCCTGTGGGTTTTAAAATTCGCCTGCCCATTGAAGTCTATGTCGGTTCGCCCGGTTCGCGAACATTTGCGGAAGTTCAAGTTCGCCGTTCTCGAACGCAAAATTTTAGGTTCGCGACGTCACTATTATTATTAGGTTGGAATTGTTTTACGGATACACTTTACTTTTTGCTATCTCTCAAAACCTCAATAAAAATTTTCTTTAAAAAAAAAATAAATAAAAAAAACTTACCTGTGAAATAGAAAAAAAATAAGTATAAACTATAAATTAAACTATAACATAACTATTAGACTAAAATTAAAAAAACTACCAATTAAATACATTAAATTACTCATTAAAATAACTAAGGCCTAGATTACGAGTTTTGCGTTAGAGGCTATGCGGTGCTAACGAGCAGTTTTCCCTCACCGCTCACTTACCTACAGCGCTGGTATTACGAGTTTTCAGAAACCCGTTGTTAAAAGACAAGAAGTGAGCGTTTAGCAAAATTTTGCTCAGTACTGCACTCCAATACCAGCGCTGCTTAAGTCAGCGGTGAGCTGGTTGTACGTGCTCGTGCACAATTTCCCCATAGGAATCAACGGGGAGAGCCGGCTGAAAAAAAGTCTAACACCTGCAAAAAAGCAGCGTAAAACTCACTAACGCATCCCCATTGATTTCTATGGGGAAAAACATTTTATGTCTACACCTAACACCCTAACATGAACCCTGAGTGTAAACACCCCTAATGTTACACTTATTAACCCCTAATATGCGCCCCCGACATCGCCGGAACCTACATTATATTATTAACCCCTAATCTGCCGCTCCAGACACCGCCGCCACCTACATTATACTTATGAACCCCTAATCTGCTGCCCCCAACATCGCCGCCACTTCCATTATATTTATTAACCCCTAATCTGCCGCCCCCAATGTCGCTGCAACCTACCTACACTTATTAACCCCTAATCTGCCTCCCCCAACGTCGCCACCACTATAATAAACATATTAACCCCTAAACCACCGCATTCCCACCTCGCAAACATAAGTTAAATATTATTAACCCCTAATCTGCCGTCCCTAACATCGCCGCCACCTACCTACATTTATTAAACCCTAATCTGCCGCCCCCAACGTCGCCGCCACTATATTAAAGTTATTAACCCCTAAACCTAAGTCTAACCCTAAAACTAACACCATCTAACTTAAATATATATAATAATTAAAACTTAGTACTTACTTATAAAATAAACCCTAAGCTATCTACAATATAAATAATAGTTACATTGTATCTAGCTTGGGGTTTATTTTTATTTTACAGGCAACTTTGTATTTATTTTAACTAAGTAGAATAGTTATTAAATAGTTATTTAACTATTTAATAACTACCTAGCTAAAATAAATACAAAAGTACCTGTAAAATAAAACCTAACCTAAGTTACAATAACACCTAACACTACACTATAATTAAATTAATTAACTAAATTAAATACAATTACCTAAATTAAATTAGCTACTAAAGTACACAAACCCCCATTAAATTACAGAAAATAATAAACAAATTACAGAAATTTAAACTAATTACACCTAATCTAATAGCCCTATTAAAATAAAAAAGCGCCCCTTCCCAAAAAAAAAAACCTAGCCTAAACTAAACTACCAATAGCCCTTAAAAGGGCCTTTTGCTGGGCATTGCCCCAAAGTAATCAGCTCTTTTATCTGTAAAAAAAAATACAAACAACCCCCCCGAACAGTAAAACCCACCACACACACAACCAACCCCCTAAAAAAAATCTAACACTAACCCCCTGAAGATCGACTTACTGGGAGACGTCTTCATCCAAGCCGGGCAGAAGTCCTCAACGAAGCCAGGAGAAGTCTTCATCCAAGCCGGGCGAAGTGGTCCTCCAGACGGGCAGTAGACTTCATCCAGACGGCATCTTCTATCTTCATCCATCCGGAGCGGAGCGGGTCCATCTTCAAGACATCCGAAGCAGAGCATCCTCTTCTTCCGATGAGTAAAGCTGAATGAAGGTTCCTTTAAGTAACGTCATCAATGATGGCGTCCCTTAGATTCCGATTGGCTGATAGAATTCGGAATTAAGGTAGAAAAAAGCCTATTGACTGATGCAATCAGCCAATAGGATTGAAGTTCAATCCTATTGGCTGATCCAATCAGACAATAGGATTGAGCTCGCATTCTATTGGCTGATAGGATCAGCCAATAGGATTGAACTTCAATCCTATTGGCTGATTGCATCAGCCAATAGGATGTTTTCTACCTTAATTCCGATAGGCTGATATAATTCTATCAGCCGATCGGAATCTAAGGGATGCCATCTTGGATACCTTCATTCAACTTTAGTCATCAGAAGAAGAGGATGCTCCGCGTCGGATGTCTTGAAGATGGACCCGCTCCACGCCGGATGGATGAAGATAGAAGATGCCGTCTGGATGAAGACTTCTGCCCGTCTGGAGGACCACTTCGCCCGGCTTGGATGAAGACTTCTCCCAGCTTCATTGAGCACTTCGGCCTGGCTTGGATGAAGACGTCTCTCGGTAAGTCGATCATCAGGGGGTTAATGTTAGATTTTTTAAGGGTGTACTGGGTGGGTTTTATTTTTAGGTTAGGGACTTTGAGCGGCAAAATAGCTAACTGCCCTTTTAAGGTCAATGCCCATCCAAATGCCCTTTTCAGGGCAATGGGGAGCTTAGTTTTTTTTTTAGCTAGTATTTTATTTGGTTGGTTGTGTGGGTGGTGGGTTTTACTGTTGGGGGGTTGTTTGTAATTTTTATTACAGGTAAAAGAGCTGATTACTTTGGGACAATGCCCCGCAAAAGGCCCTTTTAAGGGCTATTGGTAATTTAGTTTAGGCTAGGTTTTTATTTTTATTTTGGGGGGCTTTTTTATTTTAATAGGGCTATTAGATTAGGTGTAATTAGTTTAAATATCTGTAATTTGTTTATTATTTTCTGTAATTTAATGTTTTTTTTTTGTACTTTAGCTAATTTAATTTAATTTAGGTAATTGTATTCAATTTAGTTAATTTATTTAATTATATTGTAGTGTTAGGTGTTAGTGTAACTTAGGTTAGGTTTTATTTTACAGGTAAATTTGTCTTTATTTTAGCTAGGTAGTTATTAAAAAGTTAATAACTATTTAATAACTATTCTACCTAGTTAAAATAAATATAAACTTGCCTGTAAAATAAAAATAAACCCTAAGGTAGCTATAATGTAACTATTAGTTATATTGTAGTTAGCTTAGAGTTTATTTTATAGGTAAATATTTAGTTTTAAATAGGAATAATGTAGTTAATGATAGTAATTTTATTTAGATCTATTTAAATTATATTTAAGTTAGTGGGTGTTAGGTTTAGGGTTTGACAGGTTTAGGGGTTATAAACTTTAATATAGTGGTGGCGACGTTGGGAGCGGCAGATTAGGGGTTAATAAATGTAGGTAGGTTGCGGCGACATTGGGGAAGGCAGATTAGGGGTTATTAAATATAATGTAGGTGTCGGCGATGTTGGGGGCATCAGATTAGAGGTTAATACATATAATGTAGGTGGCGGCGGTGTCCAGCGTTGCAGATTAGGGGTTACAATTTTTATTATAGAGTTTGCGATGCGGGAGGGCTTCGGTTTAGGGGTTAATAGGTAGCTTATGGGTGTTAATGTACTTTTTAGCACTTTAGTTATGAGTTTTATGTTACGGCGTTGTACCATAAAACTCTTAACTACCCAGGAGAGGGTGTACCGCTCACTTTTTGGCCTCCCAGGACAGACTCGTAATACCGGCGCTATGGAAGTCCCATAAAAAAAAGACTTTACCAAGTTTACGTAAGTCATTTTGCGGTAAGGCCAAAGAAGTGTGCGGTGCCCCTAAACCTGCAAGACTCGTAATACCAGCGGGCGTAATAAAGCAGCGTTAGGTCCTCTTAACGCTGCTTTTTTACCCTAATGCACAACTCGTAATCTAGCCGAATGTTTTTTAAAAATAAGCAAAACTTTCAATTTTTACAATAACACTCCCAGATGAGCTATATAAATGTGTCATCTACAAAACATTTATATAAAGAAAAATCTAGTGTATTATGTCCCTGTAAAGCACCCAAATTTTATATTTTATGTTTCATATAGAGCAGCTATTGTAATCATCTTCCTAATTTACTCCTATTATCAATTTTTCTTCATTTTCTTACTATCTTTATTTGAAAAGCAAGAATGTAACTTTAGAAGTCCGCCCATTTTTTGGTTCACAACCTGGGTTGTCCTTGCTAATTGGTGGATAAATGATGTCCAGGGTCTGAACCAAAAATTGGCTGGCTCCTTAGCTTAGATGCCTTCATTTTCAAATAAAGATAGCAAGAGAACAAAGAAAAATTGATAATAGGAGTAAATTAGAAAGTTGCTTAAAATTACTGCTCTATCTGAATCATCAAATTGAAAAAATGGTTTTAGTATCCCTTTAATTGCTGATATAGACAGACAGATTAATAAACAGACAGACATACTATCTGTCGGTCTGTCAGATAGATAGATAGATAGATAGATAGATAGATAGAGATAGATAGATAGATAGATGATAGATAGATGATAGATAGATAGATAGATAGATAGATAGATAGATAGATAGATAGATAGAGATGATAGATAGATAGATGATAGATATATAGATAGATAGATAGATAGATAGATAGAGATAGATAGATAGATAGATAGATGATAGATAGATAGATAGATAGATGGATAGAGATAGATAGATAGAATTGTTTTTATGATTCTTTACTAAGCTAAAGTTAAGTACATTTTATTCCAAGCTCAGTAATAAAATATAATGAGATTTGTGTGTAATGTGAAATTGCTTGCTTGTTTGAAAGGGTTGGCACATTTCAGTCATATGCTTCATACAATTTACCCTGAGCCACAGCACAAATCTCATGCCCTGAATGCTTTGAAGTCAGGCTGCAGCATTTATCTTGTCTCAGTCTAGGAACAAATAAATCTGCTGAAAAACAATGGAACACAAAAAAAGCTGCAGACTGAGTCTTGCTCCTTGGTTGGATCAGTGCAGATTAACCCTTTGTGATATCATTAAAACTGGAAAGGAAATGCTCCAGACTCATTTTATTTCGCTTTTTCAGTGGAAACTGCCCTCAATAAACCAATAACAACAGATAGCATCACCCCTGATACATTCTTTATCTTATTATACTGTATATAAGAGCAGTTATGAGTTTCTCTGCCTCATTCTCAGCACTTAGACGTATTTATTGATATATTGATAAGCGCAGATTCACTCACTGAATACAAAACAATGTTTTTATGAATCATAAAAGTGCAAAAAAAGATCAAACATGAAGTGTCACATTGTTGATAAAATATTAATTTGAAACGTTTCTCACAGTTTAATTGCTGCTTATGGGGATTTTAAACATTTAAACAAGACAGAAAGGGAATTTGTTTGTTGAAATGTGAACTGAACTCTCTTAAAGAACATTTTTCTGGCTTTAGATGTAGAAAGGAGTCAAGAAATTAAGAGGTAGATCACAATCTTTCATATATCTGATTCTTTAACAGATATATGGGGGTGCTGGGCCTGAGGTGCCAGGAGCAGGCATTAGACAGGGGTCCCATAATTTAGCTGCTGGGGGGGGTCCCAAGAGAGCTCAGGGTTTCACACGGGGGAGGGTTTGGTAGGCCCAGTAATCGGTGGCATAAGTAGTGGGAGCAGTGCAGCCTTACCTGCATCGGTGGTCCTTTCTGTGGAATCCGTCGTGACAGCGGTGGCGCTTCAGCAGTCCTTGGCATCGGTCCTCACAGGGGGTCATCATCAGGTGCGGCAGTGGTGCAGTCCCAGGGTCTGGTTCCACGTGGTGCGCAGGCCTTGGTCCAGTCTTTGATGTTTTCCCCATCCAAGATGGCCTCCACATCGACTTCCGGTTACCTTGCACGGTCCGATTTCGCTTCCGGTGACGTCACTTCCGGACGCGACAGTCGGATCTTTAGTCGAGTAGAGCGGTTCATCCCCCTCGGTCTCCGGAGGTAAGAGGGGAGTACCACGGGGAGGGGGGACAACTGCTCTGGGAGGTATTCCTGTTAGCCATCAGAAGGACAGGGGGTGTCCATAAGGGGTCTGTGGGGGTCACGGCAGAAGTAAAAAAGGGGGCAATTGTGACTCAGGATGCTGGGCAGCAAGTGAATATCGGGGGCTCTGAGGGTGGATCGCTGCATGGCGTCCATACCAGGGCTTCCGCCATGGCGAAAAATAAAGGAGGGGAAGCCGTTAGGGCCCCCTCCTCGCACTCACGGCCTATTTCAGGAGGGTGCAAGGCCAAGGTGGCCCCCGCATGCGCTGTGGCAAAAGAGAAGGGGAAGGCCCCTACGGATTGAGTCGGGCCTAAGCGGTCATGCACAACTGAGACCCCATATAGCGGTACCACAAGCCGTAGGCCTGCAGGGTTCGGTATCGCCCAGCAGGACCAACGCGGCTAGGTCACAACAGTTAGTATCGAGGGGGGCAGTATCAGCACCAGCCCAGGTTAGGGTTTAGCTGGCAATGTGAGCGCAGCAGTTGGACCCAGAAGGGCGGTTAGGTCACAGGGGCGCAGCAGGGCTGTCAGGTTTGAGGACGAATATGAATGTGTGCAGAATGCCAGTAAGGATGAGGATCCCAACTTGTCGGATGGTGTGAGTGACATGGATCGAGAGGGGTGTCAGGAATATGGGGCTGGGGAGGTTAGGGAGGAGACGGCTGGCTCTTCATGTGGTACTCCCCTCTTGTCCTCTGTGTTTCAGGTCCCCATGGCTTCGTCTGGCAGAGATGTGACTCCTCAGAGGTCCCAGGCTCTCATTCCTAGAGTGGTGGCAACACGTTCTGACGAATCTGGCCCATCTGGATCCAGCCACGGTCCTGTGGCATCTTCTTCCGGTGAGTGCCAGTTTGTTTTTTCTCGGGGAGGGTAAGACTCCTCTAGTTCTAGTGGGTCTGGGTCAGAGATCGATGGGTCCCTGGGTTTGAACACAAAAGGGAGAATGTACAGGATGTTGAGGAGGATGAGCAGGGGCAAATCTGGGGAGGGTTCTGTCGGTTATCCGGCTCAGGCATCTCAACCCCTGGAGGTACAGGTGGTCTCGCCGCAGGCCGTGAATAGAAAGGCTGCTGTGCATGGGGATGCATACTCATGCCAGGTACATAGATTACATGCTCGCCTGAAGTCAAAGATGGTGAAGCGGATCCAGGACGGTAAGTATGTCAACATGTTTGAATTATCCGCTGAAGCGTTTAAATTCAAAGAAATGCCGGAAGACGGGCGGCACGGGCCTGATAAAATTCAAACCGCCTGTTTAAACGGCCTGATACTTTTGATGAATGGCATCGCTGCTTCAGGGTGTATGCTACATGCTACCTGGAGAGGTATATCCAGATCAAGGATGCGATACGAAGGAAATTTGCCGTTGGAGCCTGAAGGGAGTATGATATGCTCTACAGGAAGAAAAAGGGGGGTAACCCATTGCTGGACTTTGGCACCATGGACCTTTGGGCTCATCTCCACTCAAAACGGGGAGGCGCAGGTGGCCCCCGGGGTCGCTGTTCAGGGCCCGAGGCAGCCCCTGAGATTTTGATGGCGAAAAGGGGGAGTGTGCTGGCGTTACCAGGATAAGTCATGTGAGAGGGTTGCATCCTTCACGTTTAAGCATGTCTGTAAGTTCTGCAGCAGGCAGCACCCTGGAGCTGACTGTTCCAAAACATGGGATGCCCAAGCGGAATGGTTTGGGTCCAAGGGAAGCGATGCGGGAAAGGGCGGACTCACCTCTTAGAGTCATAGTAATCAGTAAGTGGTTGAGCAGGTACTTGAAAAGGGCAGCTGCTCAGTTGCTGGACTCCGGGTTCACCATTCCGGTAAAAAGTGAGCCAGGTGCTGGCGTCCAGGGTCAGGAGGAATCTGAAATCAACCTCTCAGTTCCCAGAGATGGTCCGGGAAAAGCTGGGTAAGTAAGTAGCCTTAGGCAAGGTCATAGGCCCTTTTGCAGAGTTACCGACTCCAGATTTGGTAATATCACTAGGAGTGGTCCCCAAGAAAGAGACAGGTAGGTTTAGGCTGATACAGCACCTGTCCTACCTGAAAGGGCATTCAGTGAACTATGCCATCCCTGAGGCACTGAGCTTGGTGCACTACCAGTCTTTTGACGACTCCCTGTATATGGTGCGAGAAGTGGGTCCCGGAGCCCTGATGGCAAAATAAAACATAGAGTCTGCATTTCGGCTTCTTCCCATTCACCCGTCATCCTTCAGGTTGATGGGGTGCTGGTTTGAGGGGGGTTACTATGTGGACCGGTGTTTGCCTATGGGCTGCTCCATATACGGTGCCTATTTCGAGGTGTTTAACACTTTCCTCCACTGGGCAGTAGCATCAGCTGTGGGAAATGACAAGATTGCCCACTATTTGGATGATTTCCTACTTGTGGGATCTGCCAGTTCATCGGAATGTGCCTCCTTGATGAACGTCATGAGGTTCATGATGGCTAGGTTTGGGGTTCCTCTAGCTGAGGATAAAACCGAGGGACCTTGTATGTGCTTGATGTTCCTGGGCATAGAGATAGACTCTGTGGTGATGGAATGTAGACTGCCTAGGGATAAGGTGAATAGAATGTTGTTGACGGTTAGGTCCATAGCCATGGTGGCATCTTGCTCATTGAGGGATTTGCAGTCGCTCCTAGGTCTCCTGAACTTTGCTGGTAGAGTGATCCAGTGGGGTAGGATTTTTAGCAAAAGGCTAGAAAGGCCGTTTGGGGGCACCAGGACGACAGCTTTACGCATTAAGAGATCTGGTGGCGGACTTGAGGGTGTGGGAAAGGTTCCAGCAGGACTTCAATGGCATATGCATCTGGAGGGGTGACCCTGTGTCTAATAAGTCATTGCACCTTTTTACAGACGCGGCCGGAGCATTTGGATATGGCACATATTTTGAAGGGTCTGGCTGCCTTGCTGGGAGGACCTTGGGCTTACACGCAACCTATGATTCCTAGAACTGTTTCCCATCATAGTAGCAGTTTAGCGGTGGAGCCATCTTAGCTGTGGGGCCATCTTTTTCGCAACCGGGCTGTGATTTTCTGGACAGATAATCTCAGTGTGGTTTTCGCCATCAACAGACTTTTGGCTTTATCGCCTGTGGTGGTGCATTACCTGGGGCAATTGGTGTTGAGATGCCGGCAGTTGAATATCAACTTCAGGGCTTGCCATGTTCCCATGGTGCAGAACATAGTGGCAAATGCATTGTCTCGATTCCAGTGGGAGGCGTTCAGGGATGCGGCTCCTAATGGTCTTCCTTGCCCCTCTTTTTTGTGGCAGATGACCGAGGGTTGCAGCAGCTGATCCCCCTACTACGGGCATCCCTGGCACCGGCTACCTGGTCAGCTTATGTGAGGTACTGGAGTGAGTGGGTGAGTTTTTGCGATCTCCACAAGTTTCCTTCTTGCGAAGGTGAGCAGAGATTCCTGCTACAGTGGCTAGCGGAACTGAGAGGTAAGCAAGTAAAAAGGGGGCAGTAGTTTTGAGGCTTTTGTAGGCTTTACGCATTTCAGGATGCGTTGCGCTCCTTCCTCGTGAAGCAGATAATGCGGGGTTGGGGGCGCTTGGAGGTTACATGACGAGATGCCAGGGAACCAATTGCAGTGGATTGTCTGATGAGATTGTTGGAAGTTCTGCCGGCAATCTGCTCTTCACCTTTCGAGGCCAAGCTCTTTGGGGTGGCCTTTGGGCTGGCATTTCATGGTGCGCTGAGAGTAGGGGAGTTAGTCCCGCATGCCAAGACGGCGGTGACCGGTGGAATCTTGCACAATCACGTGAGGGTGATGGACGATTCTGTGCTTCTTTTTATACCCAGGTATAATATGGACCAGGAGGGCTGGGGTGCCTGGCTCTCCCTACCGTAGCAGCCAGGGGTCACCTGTTGCCTGTTACGGTTGGTTTCTTCATACCTGGATGTGCGACGAGGAGGATCTTCCAGGTTTCTTATACATGCAAACGGGGACCTGTTGACAAGATACCAATTCAGGAAGGTATTGGGGAGGGTAGCACAGCGGGCTGGTCTTGATGGGTCACATATCGCACCACACTCATTCAGAGTTGGGGCGGCTATGACTGCTGCAGAGTTAGGCTGGTCCTCTGACCGTATTCTCTCATTGGGACGCTGGAGATCTCAGCGGTACAGGTCCTATGTCAAGCCACTCTATACATAAAAGTTAAGTGGTAATATGGGTCCCCAGGTGGTATGGTTTTGGAATGATTGGAAAGGAGGGGGGCTAGTCTTGTAAGCTTGAGGTCAGGTCCAATAAGTGTGCAAGCTAATTGTTGTTTCTTTTTCAGGCACACGTCCAGGTCCTGTTCAGGTGTGGATCGTTGGCCACTCATACGTGCACTGGGCTGCAATTCGAGCTGCGGCCATGCCAGGAGGACAGCAGCTAGGATTCCCATTGTCCACGGCTGTGTTGCGTTGGCTAGGGTGCAAGGGTTTGTCCTGGGCAGATTTGCTTGCTTTGTTGCAAGATGCTGCGAGACCCGCTATTATGTTAAAGGGACACTGAACCCAATTTTTCGTGATTCAGATAGAGAATGCAATTTTAAGCAACTTTCTAATTTACACCTATTATCAATTTGTATTCGTTCTCTTGCTTTTTTTATTTGAAAAAGAAGGCATCTAAGCTATTTTTTGGTTCAGACCCATGGAAAACACTTGTTTATTGGTGGGTGAATTTATCCACCAATCATCAAGAACAACCCAGTTTGTTCACCAAAAATGGGCCGGCATCTAAACTTACATTCTTGCATTTCAAATAAAGGTACCAAGAGAACGAAGACAATTTGATAATAGGAGTCAATTAAAAAGTTGCTTAAAATTGCATGTTTTATCTGAATCACAAAATAAATAATTTGGGTTCAGTGTCCCTTTAACATGAAAGGTGCCATGTTCTTGTCAAAAACATGCATAAAAAACACTAGCAGGTAGATTGTAACTAACCTCTAAGTTGTTATTTAAAATGAAACGTAAAAGGGAGTAAAGTCAAAGTTTAATTTTCATTTTAACAAAACAGCAAGTTTAAACAATTTTCCAATTTACTTCATTCCCTTAGTATCCTTTGTTGTAAAATATACCTAGGTAGCAATGCATTACTGTGAGCTAGCTGAACACATTGGGCAAGCCGATGACAAGAGACATATATGTGACACCACCAATCAGCAGCTAGATCCCAGCAGTACAGCCCCTGAACCTACCTACTGTATGTGTGCTTTACAAATAAGGATACCAAGAGATACAATGCAAATTAGATAATGGAAGTAATTGCTGTTCCAAAATGTAAGTTCTACCCTAATCATGAGAATTAAATATTAGATTTAATTTCCCTTTAGCAGGACCTCCAAATCCTCTGCTAAAGTGACATTAAATTCATGTTTTTACGTGTATCATTCACTGTTTTACACAAGGGGGTCTATTTATGAAGCTTCGGATTCTGTTTCCAACCCACTCCGCTTTAGTTCAGGCTGAAGCGGAGGTTAAGAAGCAGCGGTCCTAAGACCACTGCTCCTTAACTTGTCCGCCACCTCTGAGGTGGCGAACAGCAATCCGCCTGATGGTATACGATCGGGCTGACACCCCCTGCTAGCGGCCGTTTGGCATCAAATCTGCAGGGGGCGGTATTGCACCAGCAGTTCACAAAAACTGCTGGTGCAATGATAAATGCCGACAGCGTATATTGATCATGTTCGTCCGCACATTAATAAATTGACCCCATGGTCTGCACACAAAATTTGTCTAAAGAAAATCTAATCATTTCATTCAGGGGACGATTCACAACATTGCACTTCATTTCCTCAGATAACCATCTCTGAGCATCACTTGGTATTGTCAGTGTATTTCACTTGTGTCATTAATACACAACGTGTTTCTTTCAAGATTCAGACTGAGCAGCAATTTTAAACAACTTTCCAATTTACTTCTAATATCAAATTTTCTGAGTTCTCTAACGCCTAGATTTAGAGTTCTGCGTTAGCCATCAAAAGCAGCATTAAGGGGTCCTAACACTGCTTTTGGCCGCCCGCTGGTATTTAGAGTTGGTCAGGTAAAGATGTACCGTTCACTTTCAAGCCGCGACTTTTCCATACCGCAGATCCCCTTACGCCAATAGCGCATCCTATATTTTCAATGGGATCTTCCTAACGCCGGTATTTAGAGTCTTGGCTGAAGTGAGCGGTACACCGTCTACCGACAAGACTCCTAACGCCCATGGAAAAGCTGAAGTTAAGAGCTTTATGGGCTAATGCCGGTATATAAAGCTCTTAACTACAGTGCTCTAAAGTACACTAACACCCATAAACTATCTATGTACCCCTAAACCGAGGTCCCCCCACATCGCCGCCACTATAATAAATATTTTTAACCCCTAATCTGCCGACTGAACATCGCCGCCACCTACATTATCCCTATGAACTCCTAATCTGCTGCCCCTAACATCGCCGACCCCTATATTATATTTATTAACCCCTAATCTGCCACCCCCAACGTCGCTGCTACCTAACTACACTTATTAACCCCTAATCTGCCGCCCGGAACTCGCCGCCACTTACATTATCCCTATGAACCCCTAATCTGCTGCCCCTAACATCGCCAACCCCTATATTACATTTATTAACCCCTAAGCTGCCCCCACCTAACTTCAAGTATTAACCCCTTATCTGCCGAATGGACCTCGCCGCTACTATAATAAATGTATTAACCCCTAAAGCTAAGTCTAACCCTAACCCTAACACCCCCCTAAATTAAATATAATTTTAATCTAACAAAATAAATTAACCCTTATTAACTAAAGTATTCCTATTTAAAACTAAATATTTACCTGTAAAATAAACCCTAATAAAGCTACAATATAACGAATAATTATATTGTAGCTATTTTAGGATTTATATTTATTTTACAGGCAACTTTGTATTTATTTTAACTAGGTACAATAGCTATTAAATAGTTATTAACTATTTAATAGTTACCTAGTTAAAATAATTACAAAATTACCTGTAAAATAAATCCTAACCTAAGTTACAATTAAACCTAACACTACACTATCATTAAATTAAAGGGCCACTGTAAGTAAATACTTTCTATGCCTGTTACTAACTAACTACCCCAAATACGCTTTTTATCAATAGCATTTCATTAACATATCTCTACCGTATATCAGAAATCTTGTCTGCAAATTTAATTGTTTTCCAAACCCACTCCGTGGGTATCCTTTGCTCTGTACCAATCCGTTTACAATACCTAGGTTTCAAAATGGCGCTTGAAACACAAAGTTATTGGTTTAAGTATTTTGAACATGCAGTGCTGAAAATAGTGGGCAGGATAACGTGACATCATCAGCGAATAAAAGATATAACTTTTAGAACGTTCTGAAACTTCGTTTTGGAGAAAATATAGGTCAGTAGGTTTTAATTAATGTTTATTAACTTTAATATGTTAGTTGTTTAGCTTAAAAATTATAACAGAAAGTAATCCTTTAATTAAATAAATTAACTACCAATACCTACAATTAAATACAATTAAATAAACTAAACTAAATTACAAAAAACAAAACAAAACACTAAATTACAGAAAATAAAAAAATATTACAAGAATTTTAAATTAATTACACCTAATCTAAGCCCCCTAATAATAATAATATTAATAAAAAAATAATAATAAAACTCCCTACCCTATTCTACATTACAAAGTAATCAGCTCTTTAACCAGCCCTTAAAAGGGCTTTTTGCGGGGCATGCCCCAAAGTAATCAGCTCTTTTGCCTGTAGATAACTCTATTACCTCTCATGTAGTGCTACAGATGCTACCTAGGTATCTCTATAACACAATATTATACATTAGCAGAAGCACTAGATAACAGCACTATTACCTGTCATGTAGTGCTACAGATACTACCTAGGTATCTCTATAACCACAATATTATACATCAGCAAGAGCACTAGATAACAGCACTATTACCTCTCATGTAGTGCTACAGATACTATCTAGGTATCTCTATAACACACAATATTATACATTAGCAAGAGCACTAGATAACAGCACTATTACCTGTCATGTAGTGCTACATATACTACCTAGGTATCTCTATAACACACAATATTATACATTAGCAAGAGCACTAGATAACAGCACTATTACCTGTCATGTAGTGCTACAGATACTACCTAGGTATCTCTATAACACACAATATTATACATTAGCAAGATCACTAGATAACAGCACTATTACCTGTCATGTAGTGCTACAGATACTACCTAGGTATCTCTATAACACACAATATTATACATTAGCAAGAGCACTAGATAACAGCACTATTACCTGTCATGTAGTGCTACAGATACTACCTAGGTATCTCTATAACATACAATATTATACATTAGCAAGACCACTAGATAACAGCACTATAACCTGTCATGTAGTGCTACAGATACTACCTAGGTGTCTCTATAACACACAATATTATACGTTAGCAAGAGCACTAGATAACAGCATTATTACCTGTCATGTAGTGCTACAGATACTACCTAGGTATCTCTATAACACAATATTATACATTAGCAAGAGCACTAGATAACAGCACTATTACCTGTCATGTAGTGCTACAGATACTACCTAGGTATCTCTATAACACACAATATTATACATTAGCAAGAGCACTAGATAACACCAATATTACCTGTCATGTAGTGCTACAGATATTACCTAGGTATCTCTATAACACAATATTATACATTAGCAAGAGTACTAGATAACAGCACTATTACCTGTCATGTAGTGCTACAGATAATACCTAGGTATGTCTATAACACAATATTATACATTAGCAAGAGCACTAGATAACAGCACTATTACCTCTCATGTAGTGCTACAGATACTACCTGGGTATCTCTATAACACACAATATTATACATTAGCAAGAGCACTAGATAACAGCACTATTACCTGTCATGTAGTGCTGCAGATACTACCTAGGTATCTCTATAACACACAATATTATACATTAGCAAGAGCACTAGATAACAGCACTATTTCCTGTCATGTAGTGCTACAGATACTACCTAGTTATCTCTATAACACACAATATTATACATTAGCAAGAGCACTAGATAACAGCACTATTACCTGTCATGTAGTGCTACTGATACTACCTAGGTATCTCTATAACACACAATATTATACATTAGCTAGTGCACTAGATAACAGCACTATTACCTGTCATGTAGTGCTACTGATACTACCTAGGTATCTCTATAACACACAATATTATACATTAGCAAGAGCACTAGATAACAGCACTATTACCTGTCATTTAGTGCTACAGATACTACCTAGGTATCTCTATTACACAATATTATACATTAGGAAGAGCACTAGATGTCATGAGATGCAGGACATATGCAGGACACAGCAATGATGGTACAACTCTATTTTATTGCAGAGCATAACAATACACATCTAGTCAGGTTGATTGTACTAAACTAACTGCGACACAGACACCGGACCTAAGCCCCGCCCACATACTAGTGACATCACATCCTGCTCTCATCACATCTTCCCCTTTTTCAAAGGCAAAGCATACATTTGCATATAATAAATAACAAGGTACACCAACAGGGTATACAACAACATTTTTGTTTTTGAACATTATAAAAACAGATAGATTAGAAAACATGAACAAATAAATTACATCCTGACTTGGACATCGGGGTAGACTACCCTAGTCCACAGTGACCATGGGATTATTCTGCCCATACTTCCGGTCACTGTTCTAGCTAAAGTCAGTCCCTGTATCGGGCCGGAAGTTTCACCACTCTTCCGCTTGATGTAACTTTGCATGAACTGTCCTCTGATACAGAAGATGGTGAACAAGAGTCTGCTGGAGGCAAAGATATATCCCCGCTGTGATCTTGCTGAGGGGAAGGCACCTCTCTTAGAACAGGGGATCCCACCGGCGGTGGTACTGAGGTATCCGGTTCCAGACTCTCAGGTACAGGCTGAAGATGTCTTCGGTTACGGCGTGTAACCGTCCCTCCCTCTGTAAGGACTGTGTAAGACCTTGGTTCTGGAGAGCGGCCCACTACCGTAGCGGGCGTCTTCCATTTCTTCTCATCATCCAGTTTAATTCTGACACTTTGGCCCGCTTTCAGTTCCTGTAAAGGCCTGACAGAATGTCTCCTGTCGTAGAAGAAACGATAACCCTTTTTGGCCTCTTCATCCCTCCTATGGACTTCGTCCCGAGGAACAGGGCCAGGCGGCTTGAAGACACCCACTGAGGGTAAAGTGGTGCGAATCTGGCGTCCTAGCATCAGCTGTGCCGGGCTAAACCCGGTGGCTTGAATGGGCGTCGCCCTGTATGACAAGAGGGCTAGGTACGGCTCAGTTTGCTTTAGAATGAATTTTGTTGTTTGAACTGCCCTTTCAGCCATTCCGTTGGCCTGCGGATAATGTGGACTTGACGTGGAATGTACAAAATCATATTCCCTGCTGAAAGCACTGAACTCTGTAGAAGCGAACTGCATACCATTATCACTCACCAGCTCCATTGGAATGCCCCAGCGGACGAACAAGCTCTTCAGGCGAATGATAACGGCCTGACTTGTGATATCATTCAGGGGTGCAATTTCCAAATACCTGGAATAGTAGTCGATCACAACAAGAAACTTTTTCCCGTGCAGTTCACACAAATCAGAAGCTATTTTCTGCCAAGGCCCCGCAGGCAGCGGAGTAGACATCAAGGGCTCCCTTCTCTGAGTAGGCCGGCGTTCCAGGCAAAAGGCACATTTAGACACGTGATTTGCAATGTCGGAGCTGATCCCAGGCCACTACACGGCTGTAGCTGCCCTTTCTCTGCACTTTGTAATGCCTAAGTGGCCATCGTGAATCCTGTTTAACATCTCCTTCCTCATGCTGACAGGAATTACAATGCAGTCTTGGAACAGCACCAACCCCTCCAGCTCCGTGAGCTGCGACCTCTCTGGCTGGTAAGCACTTAAAGACATCCAGGCTGCCCGGCTCTCGGGCCAGCCTTCTCTTATGTACCTTATAACTTCTTGCAGATCTGCGTCCAAATATGTCTCTCTCTTTATCTCTTCCAGTTTCCTTGAAGAAATGGACTTAGAGGCCAGAACTGAATCAACATACACTTTCACATCCGATTCCGTGGAGGATTCTTCAGCAGCAGCCAGCGGGAGCCTGGATAGTGTATCCGCCACAAGCAGTTGCTTCCCCGGCACATGCACTGCCTGAACATTGAACCTGAGCAGTCTCATTAAAAGTCTCTGGCATCTCAAAGGTGTTTTGTCAATGTCATAAGAATTGATTAGAGGGACTAGCGGTTTGTGGTCAGTTTCCAGACTAAATTTCTCCAAAACCCACTAGATAACGCTGAACGCGCTCACAGGCCCAAACTGCAGCCAGGCACTCTTTCTCAATTTGGGCGTATTTTGACTCCGCAGCCGTCAGTGTGCGGGAACAGTAGGCGATAGGCTGTAGTTTGTTGTCATTCAGCTGCAGGAGTGCAGCCCCCAACCCATAACTGCTTGCATCGGCACTAACCACAGTCTTTTTTGAAGGGTCGTAGAACCCCAGCACTGGGGCAGACCCCAGCAGGGACTTGGCATGCAGAAAAGCTTTTTCTTGTGAAGGTCTCCAGACCCAGGCAACGTCTTTCTTAAGCAACTCTGTGACAGGGTGTAAAACTGTTGATAAATCTGGAAGAAACTTGCCCACGTAGTTTACAAGGCCCAATATCTGTCTCAGCTCATTCACATCCGAAGGGCTTTTCATCTGTTCAATAGCACGAATTTTCTCGGGGTCTGGCTTGATGCCATCCCCGTTGATGATATGCCCAAAGTAGCATAATTCAGTTTTCCTAAAATGACATTTTTTTTTATTCAGCTTCAGCCCAGACTCTTTGATAGCCTGTAGCACACAACTTAAACGCTGATCATGCTCCTCCACTGTAGACCCATACACTAGAATGTCGTCCATGACGACCGCTGTGCCCACGTGGTCACTCAGGAGAGAACTCATTTCCCTTTGAAAGATTTCATGAGCGGAGGATATCCCAAAGGGGAGTCTGCAGAAGCAGAACCGACCTACCGGTGTGATAAAGGTAGTCAGTTTGCGGCACTTTGGATCCAGGGGGATCTGCCAAAAGCCGCTAGAAGCGTCTAGTGTGGAAAAGAACTTCGCCCCAGCCAACTTTGGAGCTATATCTTCTAATGTCGGCAGCACAAATCTCTCTCTCTTTACTGCTTCATTCAACCTTTTCAGGTCCACACAGATGCGCACCTTTCCGTTTTTCTTTGCAACTGGAACAATGGGGGCACACCAATCAGTCTCTTCCACAACCTCTTCAATAACCCCCATAGACTTCATGCGCATAAGCTCTTTCTCCACTTGAGGCATGAGCGGGAACGGGATTCTACGAGGGGTAGAAATACTGTATGGGACTGCGTCACTTTTAAGTGCTATACGGACAGGTTTGCAGTTCAGTAGGCCCAACTCGCCAAACATATCTTCGGAAATCTCATTCACTCTGGCCACGAGGCCCAAGTCACAGGCTGCTTTTCTGCTCAATAAACTGTTAACACACTGACCTCGGATCACATGCACCCACATGGTAAACTTCCTTTGCTTGTACTCACAGTTGGCAAGAAATTTCCCCACACAATCAATGCGGCCACCAGGACTATGGACATTTGTAGTAACCTTCGCCAGCTGGGGCTGTCGAGGCAGTTTCATAAATTCAGCAAAAGACATTACAGTGATATCTGCTCCTGTGTCAATCTTAAAATCAACTTTGGCTCCCATTACAGTAAAAGTAACTTTCCAATCTTCCTCTGAGCTTGTCCGTTCCACAACAGACCCCACAAAAGACACTTCCTGACCCTCCTGGTCACTGTCCACCTGCATCTCCTTAATGTATTCAGTTTTACACACCACTTCAAAATGGCCTATTCTGTTGCATTTTCTGCACCTTCTATCTCTGGCCAGGCATATAGCACTCTGATCATGAGCCCGGTAGCACCGTGTGCATCGCCCATGTTGCGCCCATCCACTTCTAGGCCTTTCCAGTACTTTAGATCTACCGCTCACACTGTGCCTTTCACTAGCAGTTTTCCTAGACTGTTGCACTTCATCCACAATACTCTCAGACCTCAGATCAGCACTTTGCTTTTTCACCAGTTCACTCTGACGGGCCATCCTAATAGCCCCGTCTAACGTTAAATCAGGCTCTAACTGCAGCTTCAGGGAGACTTCAGCATCTGCAATTCCAATAACTATTCTGTCTCTGATTTGCTCTTCTTTAGCAACACCAAACTCACAGAATTCAGCTAATTCATACAGGCTGCGCACAAATGACTCCACAGATTCTCCCACACGCTGATTACGTTTGTGAAAACAAACTCTCTCATGAATCACATTTCTTTTGGGTACAAAGTGGGCACTGAGTTTATCCATAACTATATCAAAGTTAAATTCTTCCCCTTCTTGGAAAATAAAAGCATTGAACACTTGCTCCACATCTTTCCCCATAGAGTATAAAAGAGAATTGACTTGTACTTCACCACTCTCCTTGTTCAGTTTGGAAGCAATCCTGAAGCGCTGAAACCGCTGACTCCATGTGGGCCAAGCTGCAGGCTGAGAGAAGTCAAAAGGCTCAGGTGGGGTAAACTTTGACATTGCAATCGATCAGGAACAGAAGCGCAGTCCAGAACTTCTGACACCATGTCATGAGATGCAGGACACATGCAGGACACAGCAATGATGGTACAACTCTATTTTATTGCAGAGCATAACACATCTAGTCAGGTTGATTGTACTAAACTAACTGCGACACAGACACCGGACCTAAACCCCGCCCACAAACTAGTGACATCACATCCTGCTCTCATCACACTAGATAACAGCATTATTACCTATCATGTAGTGCTACAGATATTACCTAGGTATCTCTATAACATACAATATTATACATTAGCAAGAGCACGAGATAACAGCACTAATACCTGTCATGTAGTGCTACAGATACTACCTAGGTATCACTATAACACACAATATTATACATTAGCATGAGCACTAGATACCAGCACTATTACCTGTCATTTAGTGCTACAGATGCTACCTAGATATCTCTATAACACACAATATTATACATTAGCAAGAGCACTAGATAACAGCACTATTACCTGCCATGTAGTGCTACAGATACTACCTAGGTATCTCTATAACATACAATATTATACATTAGCAAGAGCACGAGATAACAGCACTAATACCTGTCATGTAGTGCTACAGATACTACCTAGGTATCTCTATAACACACAATATTATACATTAGCATGAGCACTAGATACCAGCACTATTACCTGTCATTTAGTGCTACAGATGCTACCTAGATATCTCTATACCACACAATATTATACATTAGCAAGAGCACTAGATAACAGCACTATTACCTGTCATGTAGTGCTACAGATACTACCGAGGTATCTCTATAACACACAATATTATACATTAGCAAGAGCACTAGATAACAGCACTATTACCTGTCATTTAGTGCTACAGATAATACCTAGGTATCTCTATAGCACACAATATTATACATTAGCAAGAGCACTAGATAACAGCACTATTACCTGTCATGTAGTGCTACAGATACTACCTAGGTATCTCTATAACATAATATTATACATTAGCAAGAGCACTAGATAACAGCACTATTACCTGTCATGTAGTGCTACAGATACTACCTAGGTATCTCTATAACACACAATATTATACATTAGCAAGAGCACTAGATAACAGCACTATTACCTGTCATGTAGTGCTGCAGATACTACCTAGGTATCTCTATAACACACAATATTATACATAAGCAAGAGCATTATATAACAGCACTATTACCTGTCATGTAGTGCTACAGATACTACCTAGGTATCTCTATAAAACACAATATTATACATTAGCAGGAGCACTAGATAACAGCACTATTTCCTGTCATGTAGTGCTACAGATACTACCTAGGTATCTCTATAACACACTATATTATACATTAGCAAGAGCATTAGATAACAGCACTATTACCTGTCATGTAGTGCTACAGATACTACCTAGGTATCTCTATAACATACAATATTATACATTAGCAGGAGCACTAGATAACAGCACTATTACCTGTCATGTAGTGCTACATATACTACCTAGGTATCTCTATAACACACTATATTATACATTAGCAAGAGCACTAGATAACAGCACTATTACCTGTCATGTAGTGCTACATATACTACCTAGGTATCTCTATAACACACAATATTATACATTAGCAAGAGCACTAGATAACAGCACTATTACCTGTCATGTAGTGCTACAGCTACTACCTAGGTATCTCTATAACACAATATTATACATTAGCAAGAGCACTAGATAACAGCACTATTACCTGTCATGTAGTGCTACAGATACTACCTAGGTATCTCTATAACATACAATATTATACATTAGCAGGAGCACTAGATAACAGCACTATTACCTGTCATGTAGTGCTACATATACTACCTAGGTATCTCTATAACACACTATATTATACATTAGCAAGAGCACTAGATAACAGCACTATTACCTGTCATGTAGTGCTACAGATGCTACCTAGGTATCTCTATAACACACAATATTATACATTAGCAGGAGCACTAGATAACAGCACTATTACCTGTCATGTAGTGCTACAGATACTACCTAGGTATCTCTATAACACAATATTATACATTAGCAAGAGCACTAGATAACAGCACTATTACCTGTCATGTAGTGCTACAGATACTACCTAGGTATCTCTATAACACAATATTATACATTAGCAAGAGCACTAGATAACAGCACTATTACCTGTCATGTAGTGCTACATATACTACCTAGGTATCTCTATAACACACTATATTATACATTAGCAAGAGCACTAGATAACAGCACTATTACCTGTCATGTAGTGCTACAGATGCTACCTAGGTATCTCTATAACACATAATATTATACATTAGCAAGAGCACTAGATAACAGCACTATTACCTGTTATGTAGTGCTGCATATACTACCTAGGTATCACTATAACACACAATATTATACATTAGCAAGATCACTAGATAACAGCACTATTACCTGTCATGTAGTGCTAAAGATACTACCTAGGTATCTCTATAACACATAATATTATACATTAGCAAGAGCACTAGATAACAGCACTATTACCTGTCATGTAGTGCTACAGATATTACCTAGGTATCTCTATAACACACAATATTATACATTAGCAAGAGCACTAGATAACAGCACTATTACCTGTCATGTAGTGCTACAGATACTACCTAGGTATCTCTATAACACAATATTATACATTAGCAAGAGCACTAGATAACAGCACTATTGCCTGTCATGTAGTGCTACAGATACTATCTAGGTATCTCTATAACACAATATTATACATTAGCAAGAGCACAAGATAACAGCACTATTACCTGTCATGTACTGCTACAGATCCTACCTAGATATCTCTATAACACAATATTATACATTAAGAGTTGTTTCTAAGTCTTCCCCTTTAAAAATATTACTAATTACATTAGTGCCCTCTATTTCTAAGACCAAAGAGTCTCTCAAACTGAACATATCCATTTTAGGGGGAACAAGTGTCAAACAAGTTTAAATCAGAGTAGGCAAGAATACACAGAAAGATATTATAAACTTCTTTACACCAAATTAATACCAGCACACATCAAATTGGAAATGCACTCTGAAAGCTAATCAAAAAAGGACAAATATCAATAAAAATAGATGTGGCGCTAAAAGAAGCTAGGTATATTAGGGAAGTGGCAAAAGTCAGCTGGATTAAATCAATATATAAATACACAAATACCTATATATAATTTAAGTTATTTAATAAATGTACAAATAAATAATGAAAAACATACATCAATACAAAACCACCGGTGGTATAATAGCAAATAGCAAACAAATTATTTAAAATATGACCAAGTAGGCAAAAGTATCTGTCGATATAGGCTAAAATAATCCTTCAATAGTATCTCTGTAAATTTCTCAGGTTAGAACGGATTCAAGGCCACAGGTGTTAATTCGAAAAGAAAGGCAGTCTGTGATTCAAGGTTAGTATAACTTAAAGCCACGTATCTCAAATAACAGTCAGTTCTAATTACGTTACCAGGTTCCGATCAATTGTAAATATCTTCTTTTTTACCTTGAAGCTAACGACCAAACATCCGGACAGACTCTCTTTAAAAGTCCACAGACAGAAGTCCCAACTGGGAACGTGAATCACCTGTTTAGGTGTCCGAGTCCTGCTCCTTGCCGTCTCTCCTCTTGGTCGACAGGGAACCTTTGGCTTGTGATGTCGTTAGAACCGTCACGTGGTCAGAGTCAACCAAACAGCTGGGGCTAGCAGTGTAGTTGGTTGATCCAGGCCAGTGGTGCAGGATTAGAGGAGGTTGAGTGATGGCTAATTTGGGGCAGTGGTGATTTCCTCAGATGCACGTCTGGGGGGTCCCTGTTTGTGTGCCAGAAAGCCGAGAACTCCCTAAGTCATCTGTGCTTGGTAGCTAAGCTCCACTTGTCTCCTGCATCCCTGGTACGGCCCATGTTCCTAGCAGGGGTTACTGCAAGTTAACTTTCTTGTGTTCCAAAATAAACGTGACCTGCAGGTTTTTAACCACTTGAAGTTGTGTGTCTTATTTCTAATTTATAAAAGTTCAGAAGTTTACATTAAACGGTTATCGTATTAAGTTATGTATATAGTTAAGCTATTGGCTAAATTCCCACAGAGGAGGATATGGCATTTAATCTCTTAAAGGGACAGTGTTCACCAATTTTCATATAACTGCATGTAATAGACACTACTATAAAGAATAATATGCACAGATACTGATATAAAAAGTCCAATATAAAACCATTTAAAAACTTACTTAGAAGCTCCCAGTTTAGCACTGTTAAAAGGTAGCTAGAACACCCACTTTAACTGGGAAATAACAGGCACTCCCCCCTCCCCCTTCCTCTGCATATGAAAAGACTCTTTACACAAACAGGAGCAAGTGGGAGTAGGTATACGTCGGTATTCTCCTAAAACTTTGGGGCTTGGTTAGGAGTCTGAAAATCAGAGGAATGTTATTTAAAAATAAGCAAAACTATACATTTAAAAAAAATAAAAAAATACCTGTATAGGCTACATAAATATATATAATATGTATAATGTCCCTTTAATATAACAGTGTTGGTTATGCAAAACTGGGGAATGGGCAATAAAGGGATTATCTATCTTTTTAAGCAATAACAGTTTTCAAGTAGACTGTCCCTTTAAGTTAAAAAGTAATACAAATATAAAATAGCAAACTTCATAACAAACACACACGTAAAAATAAGCAAAATTATACATTTTAAAAAAACAAAAAAACTGCTGTATGGGCTATATAAATTTATCATCTACAAAACATTAATGCAAAGAAAAGAGTGTATAATGTCCCTTTAAGGACCATTAAATGCAGTAGCATTGCATAACTGACAAGTGCATAAAAAACACTAAAACTTCCAATATCGCTTATCATATGACAGCTATCAGCCAATCACAGACAAGTATATGCATGCACTGTGAACTTGTGCACATGCTCAGAAGTAGCTGGTTCCTAAGAAAGTCTGCATATAAAACGACTGCAAAATCTGATTCATGAAAGTTTATTTTAGACATTAGTGCCCCTTTATGTATCAATAATTTGTACAACCGGACTGTAGCGTGTTAAGTAATAAAAGTGCTGACAATAAATAATGAAACACACAGCTTGATATCTCATTTACATTGAAACCAATTGCAACCATTAACATGCTGATAATTACCGTACAATAAATTGTAATCAGCCCCATTGTCAGCAAAATTATTCTAATTTTACAGTCTAGAGCAGTGCTTTACAAACTGTGTGTCGTGACACATTAGTGTGTCGGCGGCAGTGTGTAAGTGTGTTCCTGCTTCAGCATAAATTTTTTTGAATTTAATTTTTTTTTTTAAATAGTTTTTTGGGACTTCCGGTGGGCGGCTCACTAAGATGGTGGCAGGTTTCTTTTGCTCTGCAGAAAAACTTGGATTATTTAGAATATTGGTCACTATTTCATACCATTCGTGCCTCCCTTGACAGAGTAAGCTGTCCGGGAACTTATAACGAACAGAAGAAAAGAAATCTCTTCTAACCCGGAAGGCGCATTAAAGAAATATTAAAGATTTTGCCGTGCTGATGGTAACCATCGCACACACTTGCTACAACCATGCAGTGTGCAGCTGAAACGGTGCTGACTGAACTGTCAGACATATTCCTACCTCTATTTGACTCACTCATTGCTCAGTGCTCAAGCCTAAGTGAAACAATTCGGCTGAAATCGGCCCGGACCCCTGATGGCAGAGCTCGGCAATGTAATGTGAAAGAGTTGGCGCCAATCCTGAAACAAGAGGCAGTGAACCCCATTTTGGATGCTAGGAGAACAAGTAGCATCAGCACGTCACCAAGCTTTATGCAAGAGCTGACGGAGCCTGGAATATCTTACAAGACATCAGCCGGCATTACTCGAGAAAAGAGTGGAATCTGTTCTCTACTGCCTTGCTCCGCTGACCCGCTGCAGGACCATCACTTAGGACAATACACCACGCTAACCTCGATATGCCTACCTGCTTACAAAACATGTGAAAACAACGCATTTGCACGCACCCTTCAGTACCCACAGCTCTTTATTTCAGGGGAGTTGCTCTTCCCATGCCGCCCTGTGTATCATGCTAGTTGGCTGCCAGACTCATGCCTTCAATCGCTGGCTCAGGGCAAAGTTGGTATCGGCTAGAGTGGGAGGACCGTACGTGGGCTGACTCAGGTGGTGTTTGGACTAAAGCTCCTCAAATTCTGACCGGCTCCATCAAACTGGACAAAATGCAGTGTTAAGTTATGCAGAACTTCACATGGATTTTTAAACCGAAACCATCTACTATGTAAATTTGTTGTACAGTTTATATTGTTGTTCTTACTTTGTTTGCTTTTTGGGCCTTTAACAAATTCAAATCAATTTGTTATTCTAAGAAACATCCCTCTACGATTGGTATACTGTAATAGTGGCATTACGTTAAGTTTTGGCCGCTTCAAATGCAGTCTTTATGTCATAACTTATTATATGCTTTTTTTAGATTGTCACAATCAATTATACTGTAGCAGAAACAGCTCAAATGCAATGTTGTCATTTTGCTTATATTCGCTTGCAGACATGTTTGTGAATAGGCCAAGCCTTGAAACGTATTACTTTTAGAAATATCCTGTTTCACTTGTCATACTGCAACACTTTAAGTTTTGATTGGTCCTCATGCAGTCCCCCTGAATACACAGAGCTAAGAGTTCCATTTGCAATATATATTCTGTACTTTTATGCACTCTGAATACCAATGGATCACTATATTTCTAGCCTAGTCTGGGTTAACTGCAGAAACATATTGTACAGGATGTAAGCTGAGTAAGCTGAGGGAGACAGATGCTGAACTCTGTGCAACACAACCTGCTACTAATCCATTAGTGCTCCAACCCAAATTAAAAGATACTAATATATAGTTTTTCCTTTAAACTCCAATCTCACTTGGCTATTATACCACCATTCAGCATCACCACCTGCTAGTAACAATTCTTAATTAAGTATACTAATTCCCACAAAGGTTTTGCAGGCTTGACATGTTGCTGCATCTATAGGGGATTGTGAATGCTCTCCCAGAGATCTGGCAGAGCTTATTGCTTCCTAGCTTCAGATGGATACACTTATACAGGTCCTTCAACATATTCAAGGCATTGTAGAAAAAATGCTGTTCACACCGCAACTCAACTAAGTTCAGAGATAAACCTAGACATCTCCATCTCTATTATGCGTTATCTTTGTATCCCACTATCCCTTTAGGTTAAACCTCTACTAAATCCCCCTGGATTACCAGAAGTAAAACCCTTTTTAATCCCTAAATTTTATGAAAGCCTGAATGTAAGATGCAGTCATGGCTAATATATCCTCTGTTTTACTCTTTGCAGATTGGAAATAGCACATCCACTCCAGTGTGTTCCTTAATGCCATAGTCTATATCATTAAATAAACAACGGCCATTATCATTAAGAACATTAAGGTCATACTCTGTTGCTGTAAGGTTTTCCTTGAGTTAATTTTTGTTTGATTTTTTTTTTTTTTTTTAAGTTTTATGTAGAGATGAGTTAAATTAAATTTGCTTATGAGTTTAAAAAATCCCAACATTGTGGTACAGGTGTATATCTGTTGGAACATTCCTCAATCCATTGAGAATTCTCATACAGCTTTAACTAAGCTTGGTACTTTCATATATATGCAAATGTATGCTGCCTCTTTTGACCTGTCATTTTGCTTCTAAATCACCCTGCGAGGTGGGATGATGATACGCTATGTATGATTGTACCCTTTGTTGGATATAAATAAAATTTAAAAAAATAAATAAATAGTTTTTTGGTTTCCGACTTTCCGCCTGCCTGCTACGCATATAACGTTTGACACATGACTGATACCTAGTGGGTCACAGATCATCTTTACTTATTGACGTAGCTCAGTGGGAACTGAAACTATTCCTATTGGTGGCACATTAGCTCCTGACTGCACGTGTAGTGTCCTCAATCGGCTCGTGACTGCATGTGTAGTCTCCTCAATCAGCTTGTGACTGCACGTGTAGTCTCCTCAATCAGCTCATGACTGCACGTGTAGTCTCCTCAATCAGCTCATGACTGCACGTGTAGTGTCCTCAATCGGCTTGTGACTGCACGTGTAGTCTCCTCAATCAGCTCATGACTGCACGTGTAGTCTCCTCAATCAGCTCATGAATGCACGTGTAGTCTCCTCAATCAGCTTGTGACTGCATGTGTAGTCTCCTCAATCAGCTCATGACTGCACGTGTAGTCTCCTCAATCAGCTCATGACTGCACGTGTAGTCTCCTCAATCAGCTTGTGACTGCATGTGTAGTCTCCTCAATCAGCTCCTGACTGCATGTGTAGTGTCCTCAATCGGCTTGTGACTGCACGTGTAGTCTCCTCAATCAGCTCCTGACTGCATGTGTAGTCTCCTCAATCAGCTCGTGACTGCACGTGTAGTCTCCTCAATCAGCTCATGACTGCACGTGTAGTCTCCTCAATCAGCTCATGACTGCACATGTAGTCTCCTCAATCAGCTCATGACTGCATGTGTAGTCTCCTCAATCAGCTTGTGACTGCATGTGTAGTCTCCTCAATCAGCTCATGACTGCACGTGTAGTCTCCTCAATCAGCTCATGACTGCACGTGTAGTCTCCTCAATCAGCTCATGACTGCATGTGTAGTCTCCTCAATCAGCTCCTGACTGCATATGTAGTCTCCTCAATCAGCTCATGACTGCACGTGTAGTCTCCTCAATCAGCTCATGACTGCACGTGTAGTCTCCTCAATCAGCTTGTGACTGCATGTGTAGTCTCCTCAATCAGCTCCTGACTGCATGTGTAGTGTCCTCAATCGGCTTGTGACTGCACGTGTAGTCTCCTCAATCAGCTCATGACTGCATGTGTAGTCTCCTCAATCAGCTCGTGACTGCACGTGTAGTCTCCTCAATCAGCTTGTGACTGCACGTGTAGTCTCCTCAATCAGCTCCTGACTGCATGTGTAGTCTCCTCAATCAGCTCATGACTGCACGTGTAGTCTCCTCAATCAGCTCGTGACTGCATGTGTAGTCTCCTCAATCAGCTCATGACTGCACGTGTAGTCTCCTCAATCAGCTCGTGACTGCATGTGTAGTCTCCTCAATCAGCTTGTGACTGCACGTGTAGTCTCCTCAATCAGCTTGTGACTGCACGTGTAGTCTCCTCAATCAGCTTGTGACTGCATGTGTAGTCTCCTCAATCAGCTCATGACTGCATGTGTAGTCTCCTCAATCAGCTTGCGACTGCACGTGTAGTCTCCTCAATCAGCTTGTGACTGCATGTGTAGTCTCCTCAATCAGCTCATGACTGCATGTGTAGTCTCCTCAATCAGCTCATGACTGCATGTGTAGTCTCCTCAATCAGCTCATGACTGCATGTGTAGTCTTCTCAATCAGCTCATGACTGCACGTGTAGTCTCCTCAATCAGCTCATGACTGCATGTGTAGTCTTCTCAATCAGCTCATGACTGCACGTGTAGTCTCCTCAATCAGCTCATGACTGCATGTGTAGTCTCCTCAATCAGCTCATGACTGCATGTGTAGTCTTCTCAATCAGCTCATGACTGCACGTGTAGTCTCCTCAATCAGCTCATGACTGCATGTGTAGTCTTCTCAATCAGCTCATGACTGCACGTGTAGTCTCCTCAATCAGCTCATGACTGCACGTGTAGTCTCCTCAATCAGCTCATGACTGCATGTGTAGTCTCCTCAATCAGCTCATGACTGCATGTGTAGTCTCCTCAATCAGCTCATGACTGCAGCTGTGGTCTCCTAAATCAGCTCATGCATGTGTAGTCTCCTCAATCAGCTCATGACTGCATGTGTAGTCTTCTCAATCAGCTCATGACTGCACGTGTAGTCTCCTCAATCAGCTCATGACTGCACGTGTAGTCTCCTCAATCAGCTCATGACTGCACGTGTAGTCTCCTCAATCAGCTCATGACTGCACATGTAGTCTCCTCAATCAGCTCATGACTGCATGTGTAGTCTCCTCACTCATCTCATGACTGCACGTGTAGTCTCCTCAATCAGCTCATGACTGCACGTGTAGTCTCCTCAATCAGCTCATGACTGCATGTGTAGTCTTCTCAATCAGCTCATGACTGCACGTGTAGTCTCCTCAATCAACTCATGACTGCATGTGTAGTCTTCTCAATCAGCTCATGACTGCACGTGTAGTCTCCTCAATCAGCTCATGACTGCACGTGTAGTCTCCTCAATCAGCTCATGACTGCATGTGTAGTCTCCTCAATCAGCTCATGACTGCACGTGTAGTCTCCTCAATCAGCTCATGACTGCAGCTGTGGTCTCCTAAATCAGCTCATGCATGTGTAGTCTCCTCAATCAGCTCATGACTGCATGTGTAGTCTTCTCAATCAGCTCATGACTGCACGTGTAGTCTCCTCAATCAGCTCATGACTGCACGTGTAGTCTCCTCAATCAGCTCATGACTGCACGTGTAGTCTCCTCAATCAGCTCATGACTGCACATGTAGTCTCCTCAATCAGCTCATGACTGCATGTGTAGTCTCCTCAATCATCTCCTGACTGCACGTGTAGTCTCCTCAATCAGCTCATGACTGCAGCTGTGGTCTCCTCAATCAGCTCATGCATGTGTAGTCTCCTCAATCAGCTCATGACTGCACGTGTAGTCTTCTCAATCAGCTCATGACTGCACGTGTAGTCTCCTCAATCAGCTTGTGACTGCATGTGTAGTCTTCTCAATCAGCTTATGACTGCACATGTAGTCTCCTCAATCAGCTCATGACTGCACGTGTAGTCTCCTCAATCAGCTCATGACTGCACGTGTAGTCTCCTCAATCAGCTCATGACTGCATGTGTAGTCTCCTCAATCAGCTCCTGACTGCATGTGTAGTCTCCTCAATCAGCTCCTGACTGCATATGTAGTCTCCTCAATCAGCTCATGACTGCACGTGTAGTCTCCTCAATCAGCTCATGACTGCACGTGTAGTCTCCTCAATCAGCTTGTGACTGCATGTGTAGTCTCCTCAATCAGCTCCTGACTGCATGTGTAGTGTCCTCAATCGGCTTGTGACTGCACGTGTAGTCTCCTCAATCAGCTCATGACTGCATGTGTAGTCTCCTCAATCAGCTCGTGGCTGCACGTGTAGTCTCCTCAATCAGCTTGTGACTGCACGTGTAGTCTCCTCAATCAGCTCCTGACTGCATGTGTAGTCTCCTCAATCAGCTCATGACTTCATGTGTAGTCTCCTCAATCAGCTCATGACTGCACGTGTAGTCTCCTCAATCAGCTCGTGACTGCATGTGTAGTCTCCTCAATCAGCTTGTGACTGCACGTGTAGTCTCCTCAATGAGCTTGTGACTGCATGTGTAGTCTCCTCAATCAGCTCATGACTGCATGTGTAGTCTCCTCAATCAGCTTGTGACTGCACGTGTAGTCTCCTCAATCAGCTCATGACTGCACGTGTAGTCTTCTCAATCAGCTCATGACTGCACGTGTAGTCTCCTCAATCATCTCATGACTGCACGTGTAGTCTCCTCAATCAGCTCATGACTGCACGTGTAGTCTCCTCAATCAGCTCATGACTGCACGTGTAGTCTCCTCAATCAGCTCATGACAGCACGTGTAGTCTCCTCAATCAGCTCATGACTGCACGTGTAGTCTCCTCAATCAGCTCATGACTGCATGTGTAGTCTCCTCAATCAGCTCATGACTGCATGTGTAGTCTCCTCAATCAGCTCATGACTGCATGTGTAGTCTCCTCAATCAGCTCATGACTGCACGTGTAGTCTCCTCAATCAGCTCATGACTGCATATGTAGTCTCCTCAATCAGCTCATGACTGCATGTGTAGTCTCCTCAATCAGCTCATGACTGCATGTGTAGTCTCCTCAATCAGCTCATGACTGCATGTGTAGTCTCCTCAATCAGCTCATGACTGCACGTGTAGTCTCCTCAATCAGCTCATGACTGCATGTGTAGTCTCTTCAATCAGCTCATGACTGCATGTGTAGTCTCCTCAATCAGCTCATGACTGCATGTGTAGTCTCCTCAATCAGCTCATGACTGCATGTGTAGTCTCCTCAATCAGCTCATGACTGCATGTGTAGTCTCCTCAATCAGCTTGTGACTGCACGTGTAGTCTCCTCAATCAGCTTGTGACTGCATGTGTAGTCTCCTCAATCAGCTCCTTACTGCATGTGTAGTCTCCTCAATCAGCTTGTGACTGCACGTGTAGTCTCCTCAATCAGCTTGTGACTGCATGTGTAGTCTCCTCAATCAGCTCATGACTGCACGTGTAGTCTCCTCAATCAGCTTGTGACTGCACGTGTAGTCTCCTCAATCAGCTCCTGACTGCATGTGTAGTCTCCTCAATCAGCTTGTGACTGCACGTGTAGTCTCCTCAATCAGCTCATGACTGCATGTGTAGTCTCCTCAATCAGCTCCTGACTGCATGTGTAGTCTCCTCAATCAGCTCATGACTGCATGTGTAGTCTCCTCAATCAGCTCATGACTGCATGTGTAGTCTCCTCAATCAGCTCATGACTGCATGTGTAGTCTCCTCAATCAGCTCATGACTGCATGTGTAGTCTCCTCAATCAGCTCCTGACTGCCCGTGTAGTCTCCTCAACCGGCTCGTGACTGCATGTGTAGTCTCCTCAATCAGCTCATGACTGCATGTGTAGTCTCCTCAATCAGCTCATGACTGCATGTGTAGTCTCCTCAATCAGCTCATGACTGCATGTGTAGTCTCCTCAATCAGCTCATGACTGCACGTGTAGTCTCCTCAATCAGCTCATGACTGCATGTGTAGTCTCCTCAATCAGCTCATGACTGCAAGTGTAGTCTCCTCAATCAGCTCATGACTGCATGTGTAGTCTCCTCAATCAGCTCCTGACTGCCCGTGTAGTCTCCTCAATCGGCTCGTGACTGCATGTGTAGTCTCCTCAATCAGCTTGTGACTGCATGTGTAGTCTCCTCAATCAGCTCATGACTGCATGTGTAGTCTCCTCAATCAGCTTGTGACTGCACGTGTAGTCTCCTCAATCAGCTTGTGACTGCACATGTGGTCTCCTCAATCAGCTCATGACTGCACGTGTAGTCTCCTCAATCAGCTCATGACTGCACGTGTAGTCTCCTCAATCAGCTCATGACTGCACGTGTAGTCTCCTCAATCAGCTCATGACTGCATGTGTAGTCTCCTCAATCAGCTCATGACTGCATGTGTAGTCTCCTCAATCAGCTTGTGACTGCACGTGTAGTCTCCTCAATCAGCTTGTGACTGCACATGTGGTCTCCTCAATCAGCTCATGACTGCACGTGTAGTCTCCTCAATCAGCTCATGACTGCACGTGTAGTCTCCTCAATCAGCTCATGACTGCACGTGTAGTCTCCTCAATCAGCTCATGACTGCATGTGTAGTCTCCTCAATCAGCTCATGACTGCACGTGTAGTCTCCTCAATCAACTCATGCACGTGTAGTCTCCTCAATCAGCTCATGACTGCACGTGTGGTCTCCACGATCAGCTCATGACTGCACGTGTAGTCTCCTCAATCAGCTCATGACTGCATGTGTAGTCTCCTCAATCAGCTCATGACTGCATGTGTAGTCTCCTCAATCAGCTTGTGACTGCACGTGTAGTCTTCTCAATCAGCTCATGACTGCACATGTAGTCTCCTCAATCAGCTCATGACTGCATGTGTAGTCTCCTCAATCAGCTCATGACTGCCCGTGTAGTCTCCTCAATCAGCTCATGACTGCACGTGTGGTCTCCTCAATCAGCTTGTGACTGCATGTGTAGTCTCCTCAATCAGCTCATGACTGCATGTGTAGTCTCCTCAATCAGCTCATGACTGCATGTGTAGTCTCCTCAATCGGCTCCTGACTGCCCGTGTAGTCTCCTCAATCAGCTCGTGACTGCACGTGTAGTCTCCTCAATCAGCTCCTGACTGCATGTGTAGTCTCCTCAATCGGCTCATGACTGCACGTGTTGTCTCGTCAATCAGCTCATGACTGCTGCACGTGTAGTCTCCTCAATCAGCTTGTGACTGCACGTGTAGACTCCTCAATCATCTCATGACTGCACGTGTAGTCTCCTCAATCAGCTTGTGACTGCACGTGTAGTCTCCTCAATCAGCACATGCCTGCACATGTAGTCTCCTCAATCAGCTCATGACTGCACGTGTAGTCTCCTCAATCAGCTCATGACTGCACGTGTAGTCTCCTCAATCAGCTCATGAATGCACGTGTAGTCTCCTCAATCAGCTCATGACTGCACGTGTAGTCTCCTCAATCAGCTCATGACTGCATGTGTAGTCTCCTCAATCAGCTCATGACTGCATGTGTAGTCTCCTCAATCAGCTCATGACTGCATGTGTAGTCTCCTCAATCAGCTCATGACTGCACGTGTAGTCTCCTCAATCAGCTTTGTGACTGCACGTGTAGTCTCCTCAATCAGCTCATGACTGCACGTGTAGTCTCCTCAATCAGCTCATGACTGCATGTGTAGTCTCCTCAATCAGCTCATGACTGCATGTGTAGTCTCCTCAATCAGCTCGTGACTGCACGTGTAGTCTCCTCAATCAGCTCATGACTGCATGTGTAGTCTCCTCAATCAGCTCATGACTGCATGTGCAGTCTCCTCAATCAGCTCATGACTGCATGTGTAGTCTCCTCAATCAGCTCATGACTGCACGTGTAGTCTCCTCAATCGGCTCATGACTGCACGTGTAGTCTCCTCAATCAGCTCATGACTGCACGTGTAGTCTCCTCAATCAGCTCATGACTGCACGTGTAGTCTCCTCAATCAGCTTATGACTGCATGTGTAGTCTCCTCAATCAGCTCATGACTGCCCGTATAGTCTCCTCAATCAGCTCATGACTGCACGTGTGGTCTCCTCAATCAGCTTGTGACTGCATGTGTAGTCTCCTCAATCAGCTCATGCACGTGTAGTCTCCTCAATCAGCTCATGACTGCATGTGTAGTCTCCTCAATCAGCTCATGACTGCCCGTATAGTCTCCTCAATCAGCTCATGACTGCACGTGTGGTCTCCTCAATCAGCTTGTGACTGCATGTGTAGTCTCCTCAATCAGCTCATGCACGTGTAGTCTCCTCAATCAGCTCATGACTGCACGTGTTGTCTCCTCAATCAGCTTGTGACTGCAGGTGTAGTCTCCTCAATCAGCTCATGCACGTGTAGTCTCCTCAATCAGCTCATGAGTGCACGTGTAGTCTCCTCAATCAGCTTGTGACTGCATGTGTAGTCTCATCAATCAGCTCATTACTGCATGTGTAGTCTCCTCAATCAGCTCATGACTGCACGTGTAGTCTCCTCAATCAGCTCATGACTGCACGTGTAGTCTCCAAAATCAGCTCATGACTGCATGTGTAGTCTCCTCAATCAGCTCATGACTGCACGTGTAGTCTCCTCAATCAGCTTGTGACTGCACGTGTAGTCTCCTCAATCAGCTTGTGACTGCACGTGTAGTCTCCTCAATCAGCTTGTGACTGCACGTGTAGTCTCCTCAATCAGCTTGTGACTGCACGTGTAGTCTCCTCAATCAGCTTGTGACTGCACGTGTAGTCTCCTCAATCAGCTTGTGACTGCACGTGTAGTCTCCTCAATCAGCTTGTGACTGCACGTGTAGTCTCCTCAATCAGCTTGTGACTGCACGTGTAGTCTCCTCAATCAGCTTGTGACTGCACGCGTAGTCTCCTCAATCAGCTCATGCACGTGTAGTCAGTGAGTGGGAGAGCAGTGTGTTTGCAGCACAGACAGTAGTCAGTGAGTGGGAGAGCAGTGTGTTTGCAGCACAGACAGTAGTCAGTGAGTGGGAGAGCAGTGTGTTTGCAGCACAGACAGTAGTCAGTGAGTGGGAGAGCAGTGTGTTTGCAACACAGACAGTAGTCAGTGAGTGGGAGAGCAGTGTGTTTGCAGCACAGACAGTAGTCAGTGAGTGGGAGAGCAGTGTGTTTGCAGCACAGACAGTAGTCAGTGAGTGGGAGAGCAGTGTGTTTGCAGCACCTACAGTAGTCAGTGAGTGGGAGAGCAGTGTGTTTGCAGCACAGACAGTAGTCAGTGAGTGGGAGAGCAGTGTGTTTGCAGCACAGACAGTAGTCAGTGAGTGGGAGAGCAGTGTGTTTGCAGCACAGACAGTAGTCAGTGAGTGGGAGAGCAGTGTGTTTGCAGCACAGACAGTAGTCAGTGAGTGGGAGAGCAGTGTGTTTGCAGCACAGACAGTAGTCAGTGAGTGGGAGAGCAGTGTGTTTGCAGCACAGACAGTAGTCAGTGAGTGGGAGAGCAGTGTGTTTGCAGCACAGACAGTAGTCAGTGAGTGGGAGAGCAGTGTGTTTGCAGCACAGGCAGTAGTCAGTGAGTGGGATAGTAGTGTGTTTGCAGCACAGACAGTAGTCAGTGAGTGGGAGAGCAGTGTGTTTGCAGCACAGGCAGTAGTCAGTGAGTGGGATAGTAGTGTGTTTGCAGCACAGACAGTAGTCAGTGAGTGGGAGAGCAGTGTGTTTGCAGCACAGACAGTAGTCAGTGAGTGGGAGAGCAGTGTGTTTGCAGCACAGACAGTAGTCAGTGAGTGGGAGAGCAGTGTGTTTGCAGCACAGACAGTAGTCAGTGAGTGGGAGAGCAGTATGTTTGCAGCACAGACAGTAGTCAGTGAGTGGGAGAGCAGTGTGTTTGCAGCACAGACAGTAGTCAGTGAGTGGGAGAGCAGTGTGTTTGCAGCACAGACAGTAGTCAGTGAGTGGGAGAGCAGTGTGTTTGCAGCACAGACAGTAGTCAGTGAGTGGGAGAGCAGTGTGTTTGCAGCACAGACAGTAGTCAGTGAGTGGGACAGCAGTGTGTTTGCAGCACAGACAGTAGTCAGTGAGTGGGAGAGCAGTGTGTTTGCAGCACAGACAGTAGCCAGTGAGTGGGAGAGCAGTGTGTTTGCAGCACAGACAATAGTCAGTGAGTGGGAGAGCAGTGTGTTTGCAGCACAGACAGTAGTCAGTGAGTGGGAGAGCAGTGTGTTTGCAGCACAGACAGTAGTCAGTGAGTGGGAGAGCAGTGTGTTTGCAGCACAGACAGTAGCCAGTGAGTGGGAGAGCAGTGTGTTTGCAGCACAGACAGTAGTCAGTGAGTGGGAGAGCAGTGTGTTTGCAGCACAGACAGTAGTCAGTGAGTGGGAGAGCAGTGTGTTTGCAGCACAGACAGTAGTCAGTGAGTGGGAGAGCAGTGTGTTTGCAGCACAGACAGTAGTCAGTGAGTGGGAGAGCAGTGTGTTTGCAGCACAGACAGTAGTCAGTGAGTGGGAGAGCAGTGTGTTTGCAGCACAGACAGTAGCCAGTGAGTGGGAGAGCAGTGTGTTTGCAGCACAGACAATAGTCAGTGAGTGGGAGAGCAGTGTGTTTGCAGCACAGACAGTAGTCAGTGAGTGGGAGAGCAGTGTGTTTGCAGCACAGACAGTAGTCAGTGAGTGGGAGAGCAGTGTGTTTGCAGCACAGACAGTAGCCAGTGAGTGGGAGAGCAGTGTGTTTGCAGCACAGACAGTAGTCAGTGAGTGGGAGAGCAGTGTGTTTGCAGCACAGACAGTAGTCAGTGAGTGGGAGAGCAGTGTGTTTGCAGCACAGACAGTAGTCAGTGAGTGGGAGAGCAGTGTGTTTGCATCACAGACAGTAGTCAGTGAGTGGGAGAGCAGTGTGTTTGCAGCACAGACAGTAGTCAGTGAGTGGGAGAGTAGTGTGTTTGCAGCACAGACAGTAGTCAGTGAGTGGGAGAGCAGTGTGTTTGCAGCACAGACAGTAGTCAGTGAGTGGGAGAGCAGTGTGTTTGCAGCACAGACAGTAGTCAGTCGGACTCACAGAGCTGAGGGCAGCAGTTTAAACGCTGAGAAGTCAGTGGGTTTTTTGCAGCTAGGTCCCAGTAGTGCATTGCTGCTCCTGCTCTTGATATATGGATATGATGCGAGTGTCTTTATCTAATATTCTACCAAATATTCAGAAACTATGTTCATCCCATCAACCTTATACATCACATTAAAAATAAAATATTAAGTAGTTATTGGTGATATTAAAGTGTTTTTTAGTTCTTGCACATACATACATTTACTTGTAAATACATTTGGTTATTATATCATTTATGTTTGTGTCTGTATCTCTTAAAATAAGTTAGTTTAACCTCCGGTTTGCTAGTACAGCTGAATTACTGTGTCGCAAAATGATGTAGGGCTAAAAAGTGTGTCACCAACAGGAAAGCTCTGGTCTAGAGTAATCCTTGAAGTCTCTTCAGTATGTATCTTATCTCCTCCGCTGTGACCATCAGGGAAATACTGTATATATGTGAGCTCCTGCACTGATCATGCCATTAGTGTGTATCACGGATTCTAAAAGTCCACTGAATACACTTCAGGCACTCATAGGAGCAGTGGAAAAACTGCAGCATTTACATTAAACAGACATAAACAGAAGACAAAAAAAAGAAGATTTTTTTTCTATACATAAAAAGCTTTTATAAATGAAACCGTTAGGGAATACATTTGAGTTTGATGTCTCTAATGTTTATGAGATTGATGACAATAGGATTTGCAGCTCGGCTCAGCGATGACTATATGATGTTTCACTGCAGTCAGAGCTGACATAACATACTAATTGTGATGGCTCAGAACAAGATAATGCCGTATTGGATGTTGAAAATGATGAGACTAAATTCTTGATCAGAATTTAATCCAAAGACAAACTAGCGCTTAAAAGCACCAGCACCCACATCTATAAATTAGCGCAAGACTAAGAGCTAGATTACAAGTGGAGCACTAACCCGACACGTGCAAAAAGCCAAAGGACGAATTTCGCGACCGCATTAATTAACATATTCACACAATGGAGCATTAAAAATTGGGAAAAAGAAAAACTAACACTATATTAGCGCTCCGGAATCTGTTGGTGATCTACAAATAACCGATAATAATAATAATAATAATAATAATAATAATAATACTTGTACGCAAACCCGATCTCGTTATCTCAAGCTTTTTCTAACCCGAAATGTATGTATATATATATATGTATTTATATATGTATTTATATGTGTATATATGTCTGTGATTACATAAATACCTATGTGCACACATATAAACATATATATATATACAGTACATAGTTATATACATACATACTTACATATACATATTTAGATCATGTATGTGTGTGTGTATCGCTATGTTAAAGCACTTTGATGTCCTTTTTTTCTAACAACCTCTCTTATACTCTTGCACCACTAATTATACATTTATTTAGCCTCTCTTATACTCTTGCACCACTAATTATACATTTATTTAGCCTCTCTTTTACTCTTGCACCACTAATTATACATTTATTTTGCCTCTCTTTTACTCTTGCACCACTAATTATACATTTATTTAGCCTTTCTTTTACTCTTGCACCACTAATTATACATTTATTTAGCCTCTCTTTTACTCTTGCAACACTAATTATACATTTATTTAGCCTCTCTTTTACTCTTGCACCACTAATTATACATTTATTTAGCCTCTGTTTTACACTTGCACCACTAATTATACATTTATTTAGCCTCTCTTTTACACTTGCACCACTAATTATACATTTATTTAGCCTCTCTTCTTCTCTTGAACCACTAATTATACATTTATTTAGCCTCTCTTTTACTCTTGCACCACTAATTATACATTTATTTAGCCTCTCTTTTACTCTTGCACCACTAATCATACATTTATTTAGCTGCTCTTCTACTCTTGCACCACTAATTATACATTTATTTAGCCTCTCTTTTACTCTTGCACCACTAATTATACATTTATTCAGCCTCTCTTCTACTCTTGCACCACTAATTATACATTTATTTAGCCTCTCTTTTACTCTTGCACCACTAATTATACATTTATTTAGGCTCTCTTTACTCTTGCACCACTAATTATACATTTATTTAGCCCCTCTTTACTCTTGCACCACTAATTATACATTTATTTAGCCTCTCTTTACTCTTGCACCACTAATTATACATTTATTTAGCCTCTCTTCTACTCTTGCACCACTAATTATACATTTATTTAGCCTCTCTTTTACTCTTGCACCACTAATTATACATTTATTTAGCCTCTCTTTTACTCTTGCACCATTAATTATACATTTATTCAGCCTCTCTTCTACTCTTGCACCACTAATTTATTTAGCTGCTCTTCTACTCTTGCACCACTAATCATACATTTATTTAGCCTCTCTTCTACTCTTGCATCATTAATTATACATTTATTTATCCTCTCTTTTACTCTTGCACCACTAATTATACATTTATTTAGCCTCTCTTCTTCTCTTGCACCACTAATTATACATTTATTTAGCCTCTCTTTTACTCTTGAACCACTAATTATACATTTATTTAGCCTCTCTTTTACTCTTGCACCACTAATTATACATTTATTCAGCCTATCTTCTACTCTTGCACCACTAATTATACATTTATTTAGCCTCTCTTCTACTCTCCTGCCACTAATTATACATTTATTTAGCCTCTCTTCTACTCTCCTGCCGCTAATTATACATTAATTTAGCCGCTCTTCTACTATTGAACCACTAATTATACATTTATTCAGCCTCTCTTTTACTCTTGCACCATTAATTATACATTTATTTAGCCTCTCTTTTACTCTTGCACCACTAATTATACATTTATTTAGCCTCTCTTTTACACTTGCACCTCTAATCATACATTTATTCAGCCTCTCTTTTACTCTTGCACAACTAATTATACATTTATTTAGCCTCTCTTTTACTCTTGCACCACTAATTATACATTTATTCAGCCTATCTTTTACACTTGCACCACTAATCATACATTTATTTAGCCTCTCTTTTACTCTTGCACCACTAATTATACATTTATTTAGCCTCTCTTTTACTCTTGCACCACTAATTATACATTTATTTAGCCTCTCTTCTTCTCTTGCACCACTAATTATACATTTATTTAGCCTCTCTTTTACTCTTGCACCACTAATTATACATGTATTTAGCCTCTCTTTTACTCTTGCACCACTAATTATACATTTATTCAGCCTATCTTCTACTCTTGCACCACTAATTATACATTTATTTAGCCTCTCTTCTACTCTCCTGCCACTAATTATATATTTATTTAGCCTCTCTTCTACTCTCCTGCCGCTAATTATACATTAATTTAGCCGCTCTTCTACTATTGAAGCACTAATTATACATTTATTCAGCCTCTCTTTTAGTCTTGCACCATTAATTATACATTTATTTAGCCTCTCTTTTACTCTTGCACCACTAATTATACATTTATTTAGCCTCTCTTTTACACTTGCACCACTAATCATACATTTATTCAGCCTCTCTTTTACTCTTGCACAATTAATTATACATTTATTTAGCCTCTCTTTTACTCTTGCACCACAAATTATACATTTATTCAGCCTCTCTTTTACACTTGCACCACTAATCATACATTTATTTAGCCTCTCTTTTACTCTTGCACCACTAATTATACATTTATTTAGCTTCTCTTCTTCTCTTGCACCACTAATTATACATTTATTTAGCCTCTCTTTTACTCTTGCACCACTAATTATACATGTATTTAGCCTCTCTTTTACTCTTGCACCACTAATCATACATTTATTCAGCCTATCTTCTACTCTTGCACCACTAATTATACATTTATTTAGCCTCTCTTCTACGCTCCTGCCACTAATTATACATTTATTTAGCCTCTCTTCTACTCTCCTGCCGCTAATTATACATTTATCTAGCCTCTCTTTTACTCTTGCACCACTAATTATACATTTATTCAGCCTATCTTCTACTCTTGCACCACTAATTATACATTTATGTAGCCTCTCTTCTACTCTCCTGCCACTAATTATATATTTATTTAGCCTCTCTTCTACTCTCCTGCCACTAATTATACATTTATTTAGCCTCTCTTCTACTCTCCTGCCGCTAATTATATATTTATTTAGCCTCTCTTCTACTCTCCTGCCACTATATATACATTTATTTAGCCTCTCTTCTACTCTCCTGCCGCTAATTATACATTAATTTAGCAGCTCTTCTACTATTGAACCACTAATTATACATTTATTCAGCCCCTCTTTTACTCTTGCACCATTAATTATACATTTATTTAGCCTCTCTTTTACTCTTGCACCACTAATTATACATTTATTTAGCCTCTCTTTTACTCTTGCACCACTAATTATACATTTATTTAGCCTCTCTTCTTCTCTTGCACCACTAATTATACATTTATTTAGCCTCTCTTTTACTCTTGCACCACTAATTATACATGTATTTAGCCTCTCTTTTACTCTTGCACCACTAATTATACATTTATTCAGCCTATCTTCTACTCTCCTGCCACTAATTATACATTTATTTAGCCTCTCTTCTACTCTCCTGCCGCTAATTATACATTAATTTAGCCGCTCTTCTACTATTGAAGCACTAATTATACATTTATTCAGCCTCTCTTTTACTCTTGCACCATTAATTATACATTTATTTAGCCTCTCTTTTACTCTTGCACCACTAATTATACATTTATTTAGCCTCTCTTTTACACTTGCACCACTAATCATACATTTATTCAGCCTCTCTTTTACTCTTGCACAACTATTTATACATTTATTTAGCCTCTCTTTTACTCTTGCACCACTAATTATACATTTATTCAGCCTCTCTTTTACACTTGCACCACTAATCATACATTTATTTAGCCTCTCTTTTACTCTTGCACCACTAATTATACATTTATTTAGCCTCTCTTTTACTCTTGCACCACTAATCATACATTTATTTATCAGCTCTTCTACTCTTGCACCACTAATTATACATTTATTTAGCCTCTATTTTACTTTTGCACCACAAATTATACATTTAATCAGCCTCTCTTCTACTCTTGCACCACTAATTATACATTTATTTAGCCTCTCTTTTACTCTTGCACCACTAATTATACATTTATTCAGCCTCTCTTTTACTCTTGCACCACTAATCATACATTTATTTAGCTGTTCTTCTACTCTTGCACCACTAATCATAAATTTATTTAGCCTCTCTTCTACTCTTGCATCATTAATTATACATTTATTTATCCTCTCTTTTACACTTGCACCACTAATTATACATTTATTTAGCCTCTCTTTTACTCTTGCACCACTAATTATACATTTATTTATTCTCTTTTCTACTCTTGCACCACTAATTATACATTTATTTAGCCTCTCTTCTACTCTTGCACCACTAATTATACATTTATTTAGCCTCTCTTTTACTCTTGCACCACTAATTATACATTTATTTAGCCTCTCTTTTACTCTTGCACCACTATTTATATATATATTTAGCCTCTCTTCTACTCTTGCACCACTAATTATACATTTATTTTGCCAATCTTCTACTCTTGCACCACTAAATATACATTTATTTAGCCTCTCTTCTACTCTTGCACCACTAATTATACATTTAATGAACGTCTTTTTTACTCTTGCACCACTAATTATACATTTATTTAGCCTCTCTTCTACTCTTGCACCACTAATAATACATTTATTTAGCCTCTATTCTACTCTTGCACCACTAATTATACATTTATTTAGCCTCTCTTCTACTTTCCTGCTGCTAATTATACATTTATTTAGCCTCTCTTCTTCTCTTGCACCACTAATTATACATTTATTTAGCCTCTCTTCTTCTCTTGCACCACTAATTATACATTTATTTAGCCTCTCTTTTACTCTTGCACCACTAATAATACATTTATTTAGCCTCTCTTCTACTCTTGCACCACTAATTATACATTTATTTAGCCTCTCTTTTACTCTTGCACCACTAATTATACATTAATTCAGCCTATCTTCTACTCTTGCACCACTAATTATACATTTATTTAGCCTCTCTTCTACTCTCCTGCCACTAATTATACATTTATTTAGCCTCTCTTCTACTCTCCTGCCGCTAATTATACATTAATTTAGCCGCTCTTCTACTATTGAAGCACTAATTATACATTTATTCAGCCTCTCTTTTACTCTTGCACCATTAATTATACATTTATTTAGCCTCTCTTTTACTCTTGCACCACTAATTATACATTTATTTAGCCTCTCTTTTACACTTGCACCACTAATCATACATTTATTCAGCCTCTCTTTTACTCTTACACAACTAATTATACATTTATTTAGCCTCTCTTTTACTCTTGCACCACTAATTATACATTTATTCAGCCTCTCTTTTACACTTGCACCACTAATCATACATTTATTTAGCCTCTCTTTTACTCTTGCACCACTAATTATACATTTATTTAGCCTCTCTTTTACTCTTGCACCACTAATCATACATTTATTTAGCAGCTCTTCTACTCTTGCACCACTAATTATACATTTATTTAGCCTCTATTTTACTCTTGCACCACTAATTATACATTTAATCAGCCTCTCTTCTACTCTTGCACCACTAATTATACATTTAATTAGCCTCTCTTTTACTCTTGCACCACTAATTATACATTTATTCAGCCTCTCTTTTACTCTTGCACCACTAATTATACATTTATTCAGCCTCTCTTTTACTCTTGCACCACTAATCATACATTTATTTAGCTGCTCTTCTACTCTTGCACCACTAATCATACATTTATTTAGCCTCTCTTCTACTCTTGCATCATTAATTATACATTTATTTATCCTCTCTTTTACACTTGCACCACTAATTATACATTTATTTAGCCTCTCTTTTACTCTTGCACCACTAATTATACATTTATTTAGCCTCTCTTCTACTCTTGCACCACTAATTATACATTTATTTAGCCTCTCTTTTACTCTTGCACCACTAATTATACATTTATTTAGCCTCTCTTTTACTCTTGCACCACTATTTATATATTTATTTAGCCTCTCTTCTACTCTTGCACCACTAATTATAAATTTATTTTGCCAATCTTCTATTCTTGCACCACTAAATATACATTTATTTAGCCTCTCTTCTACTCTTGCACCACTAATTATACATTTAATGAACGTCTTTTTTACTCTTGCACCACTAATAATACATTTATTTAGCCTCTCTTCTACTCTTGCACCACTAATTATACATTTATTTAGCCTCTCTTCTACTCTCCTGCCGCTAATTATACATTTATTTAGCCTCTCTTCTTCTCTTGCACCACTAATTATACATTTATTCAGCCTCTCTTCTACTCTTGCGCCACTAATTATACATTTATTTAGCCTCTCGTCTACTCTTGCACCACTAATTATACATTTATTTAGCCTCTCTTTTTCTCTTGCACCACTAATTATACATTTATTTAGCCTCTCTTTTACTCTTGCACCACTAATTATACATTTATTTAGCCTCTCTTTTACTCTTGCACCACTATTTATATATTTATTTAGCCTCTCTTCTACTCTTGCACCACTAATTATACATTTATTTTGCCAATCTTCTACTCTTGCACCACTAAATATACATTTATTTAGCCTCTCTTCTACTCTTGCACCACTAATTATACATTTAATGAACGTCTTTTTTACTCTTGCACCACTAATTATACATTTATTTAGCCTCTCTTCTACTCTTGCACCACTTATCAGGAACTGGTGATTATATGTTAGGTGGAACACAACTGCAGAATGAATAATAATATGTATGTTACACAGGACTGTCTGAAACCTCTATTTCTGAAAAGGTTTCCTTCAATCATGTGAGTAAATTTAATATAACAAGCAATGATAACTTATTCAGCAGAAAGTGAATAAGAAAATAATATACTGTTAAGATCAGGCTTAGATAATAACAGGTGAACTGTGGACAAGATAAAGATTCAGTCAGGCAGCATTGGAGTAACAGGACAAGACAAGTGAAGTTGCGGTTAAAGTTTATAGTTTTGAGATTAAACTTCTTATCTTAATACAAGACACAGTACATACGATATGAGGTATGATGTTTAGCAGTAATTTGTACCTTGGTAATGCAGACAGGCAGGAGAGCAAGCACGGTTACCTTCGTAGGTGATTCAGAGTAGTTAGAGTGAGACCGGAGCAGACCCGGAAGTGACGTCACGCTGAGTAGCGTAATCGGAGAAACACAGTGACAGGCTGAATGAACACTGAAGGTATGAGCTGCGGTAAAAAGAAAGCAGCGAGAGGCAATGAAAAAATGCAATAGGTACTTTACCCCACAACAGAGAGAGAGAGAGACTGTGAATGAAATTCCAAGGTAGAAGTTGCTGTTTAGGATAAGGCTCAGAACTCCGGATAATAAGGTAGAGAAGCAAAAGCTGAGCAGGCAGGTAAACCTCTCTGTAGCGAAGATCATCAATACTGAGCAAGGTGTAACAGGTGAGCGGCACACTTAAAGAAAGAGGAACAAATCAGAAAGTAGTGGGTGTAGCTAGGAGAAAAATGGGTTGAACCAGGCAGAACCTGACAGAACCCCCTCCTCAAGGACGCTGTTCCACAGCGGATGGACGAGGCCGATCAGGGTGGCGACGATGAAACAAGGAGAGAAGTTTAGGTGTGTTGAGATTGGAGAGAGGCTCCCATGAATCCTCATCACTTGAATAATTTTTCCACCTGACCAAGTACTGCAGAACACCCCTGGAGATCCTGGAGTCCAAAATGGATTCAACTTCATACTCATCATCAGGAAGAGGAAGGCTTGTAGGTGGCAGAAGAATTTGTGCATCTCTTGCAGGTGTATATGGTTTTAATAAAGATACGTGAAACGTAGGATGAATCTTAAGAGTACTAGGTAGACGTAGCTTGACAGCATTGGTATTGATAACACTTTGGACAGGGAAGGGTCCAATGAAGAGACTGGCCATCTTCTTAGAAGGAACTTGTAATCTCAAGTTCTTAGTAGAAAGCCAGACTAAATCTCCTGCGGAGTATTCAGGTGGCTTCCTTCTCCTGAGGTCATAATAATGTTTCTGGTTCTGTTGGGCCGAACGAATGTTCTCCTGGATGACATTGAAATTCTCCTGTAGAGAATTATGGAGCTGATCCAGCTGTGGTGAATCCGAAGAAGCAGAGGAGGAGAAGGTCAGGGTAGGATGGTAGGCATAGTTTGCGAAGAAGGGTGTCATTTTAGTAGATGCATTGGTCAAGTTATTGTAGGCGAATTCGGCCATGGAAAGGTAATTCATCCAATCGTTCTGTTGATAGGAACAATAACATCTGAGAAAATGCTCGAGCCACTGGTTTAACCTCTCTGACTGTCCATTAGTTTGGGGATGAAAAGCTGTTGTAAAACGATGTTCCATATTAATCAAGGCACATAACTTACTCCAAAATTTTGAGGTGAATTGTGTACCCCTATCTGTCGTCAGGATAGAAGGTATCCCATGCAACTTGATAATGTGGTCAATGAATAGGGTGGCAGTTTCAGAAGAAGTGGGAAGTTTATGGAAAGGGATAAAATGAGCCATTTTAGTGAATAAATCAATGACCACAAGGATAGTTGTTTGATTTTTTGATGGTGGTAAATCTACAATAAAATCCATGGAAACATGGTGCCAAGGCTTTTTAGGGACTGGTATAGGCATGAGCAAGCCAAAAGGTGGTCTTCTTTCTGGCTTGCAAGTGACACAAGTCCTACAGCTGGCAATATGATCAGAAATTGTGGATTTCATGTGTGGCCACCAATAAGTACGTGAAACAAGATCCAAGGTACGTTGAAGACCTGGGTGACCAGCTAATGGAATATCATGACAGGTCTGTATAATTTGTTTTCTCAAGGAGGGTGGTATGAAGATTTTTTTTTCATAGTAGTAAATGCCATGCATTTTGGTTAAAGTTGGTTCAGGTGGGTTAGAATGTTCCTTGCAGTATTTGCGGAGGTCAGTCAAGATTGTCGAAGTGAACCCAATGAAGCATTGAGGAGAAACAATGTCTTTTCTGATAGGAATGTGAGTCGGTCGTTCTGGTATCCGGGATAAAGCGTCAGCTTTGAGGTTTTTATTGGCAGGTCTGTAAATGATAACAAAATTGAAACGGTCAAAGTACAGACTCCAACGAACCTGTCTGGCAGATAAGGTTTTATTAGATTGCAAGTACTGGAGGTTCTTATGGTCTGTGTAGATATTAATTGGTAGAGTGGTGCCTTCAAGGAGGTGTCTCCAGTGTTCAAGGGATCGTCGAATGGCCAATAATTCCTTATCCCCTATAGCATAATTTTGTTCAGCAGGGGACATTAATTTAGAGAAATAGGAAATTGGATGGAGAGGATCAGATAGAGATTTTTGTTGTGAGAGGACTGCTCCAATGGCGAAATCGGAAGAATCAACTTCTAAAGTATATTGATGTGAAGGATTGGGAAATTGAAGGATTGGTGCAGAGGTAAATCTGGATTTCAAATAACGGAAGGCATTACCAGCATCTGAACCCCATGAGAAAGGTGTAGTAGAACCTGTTAAAACGGTGAGTGGTTTTACTATTTTGGAAAATCCCTTGATAAATTTTCTATAATAATTTGAAAAACCAAGGAACCGTTGTAGGTCTTTTTTAGTCTTTGGTTCTGGCCAATCCAAAACAGCCTCAACCTTTTCTTTCTGCATCTGGATTCCTGAGGGAGAGATATCATATCCTAGAAAGGATACCTGTGTTGTGTGAAATTTGCATTTTTCCAATTTGGCATACAATTTATAAGCTCTCAGTCGTGCTAGAACTTGGCGGACATGCCTGATGTGTTCCTGCTGAGTTCTGGAATAAATGAGTATATCATCCAGATATATGACAATGCATACATCTAGGAGGTCTCTGAATACATCATTAATAAAGTATTGGAAGGTGGCTGGGGCATTGCAGAGACCAAAAGGCATTACAAGGTACTCGAATAAGCCATATCTGGTCCTGAATGCCGTCAGCCATTCATGACCCTCTTTGATCCTGACAAGGTTGTATGCGCCTCTTAAGTCAAGTTTGGTAAAAATAGTAGCATCAGATAGCCTCTCAATCATCTCTGGTATTAGGGGCAAAGGATAACGATTCTTAACCGTGCATTTATTTAGTTCACGATAGTCTATGATGGGTCTGAGGCTGGAATCCTTGTTACGAACAAAGAAAAACCCCGCCCCTGCAGGAGAAGTTGATGGCCTAATGAAGCCTTTCTTTAAGTTGTCGTCAAGATACACTTTAAGATGTTCCAGTTCAGGATTACTTAGTGGATAGAGATGTCCAATGGGTATGCGGGCTCCAGGGAGGAGATCGATAGGGCAATCATATGCCCTGTGAGGTGGCAGGTTCTCTGCCTCAGTCTTACTAAAAACATCATTAAATTCCAAATATTCAGAGGGTAAGCCCTCAGTATCAGTATTAGTGTGTAAAAAAACAGGGTTAGGAAAACATGTTTCTTTGCAATAAGTGGAACAAAACTTTATTTGAAAAGGGTGCCAAACAATAGTGGGATTATGAAGTTGTAGCCACTTCATCCCCAGAACCAAACTAAAATGGGGAGAGGGAAGGACATCGAAAGAGAGTAATTCGTAATGTCCGGAAATATTAAGCATGAGTGGTACAGTCTCATGAGTTATAGGTCCAGAGAACATGAGTGATCCATCTATGACTCTGATAGGTATGGGAGTAGTTTTCTTTATTAAAGGGATATTTTCCCTAATGCAATAGGCCCGATCCATGTAGTTCCCTGAAGCGCCAGAGTCTACAATGGCATCACTGATCCTCAGTTGACTTTGCTCCAACTGTAGGGAGACAGATAAAGTACAGTAAGGAGAATGTTCTGGGGAAGGTAGAGATGTATAAAGGTAAGTGGACTTACATTTCTTGTTCTTCAAAAGTAGAGGACAGTCCTGAACAGCGTGACTTGGGCTAGCGCAGTACAGGCATAGATTCTTTAAACGTCTCCGTTGTTTCTCCTCTTGAGAGAGGGGACCTCTGATAAAGCCAATCTCCATGGGTTCCACAGAGGGTTTAATAGCAGAAACACTGCTTTGGGCTGAAGAGCCAGATGAGGGTTTAGGTTTTGCGTCTGTTGCAAACTTTTCAGCCTTCCTTTCACGTAGACGACGGTCTATCTGAATTGCTGTTTTCATGAAAGCCTCCAAAGTTGTTGGTAAATCAATTCTGGCGAATTCATCTTTTAAAGACTCTGAAAGTCCCAACCGGAATTGATTACGCAGGGCGACAGGGGTCCAGAGAGCATCCGTGGCGAACTGTTTGAAATCATTGATATAGTCCTCGACAGGTCTCTTTCCTTGTTTTAAACTCCTTAAACTCATCTCAGCAGTAAGCTGAATATCTGTGTCCTGAAACATTTCATCCATACTTGTGAAAAAGTCTACAAGGGATCCGAGTATAGGATCCTGGTTCTCTATGAATTTATCAGCCCAATTTCTAGGATCCCCTCTGAGAAATGAGATTGTAGTGAGGACTTTCACTCTCTCAGTGGGGTAAGTCCTAGGTTTCAATGAAAACAATAAAAGGCAGGCGTTTTTAAATTGTCTATATGCCTTTCTGTTACCACAGAATAGATCTGGGAGAGAGACTTGAGGTTCAATAACAGTTTCAGTCTGATTCCCCTTTAAAGAGATAGACTCTGTAATTATTTTTCTTAGAGCAGCATTCTCAATTTGTAAATCATGCAGGCCTTGTGCCAGTTGATCTACCTTTTGATTGAGGTTATATAGAATTTGATGCATGTCTGCTGGTTCCATTTTTTAAGGCTCAGTATTATATCAGGAACTGGTGATTATATGTTAGGTGGAACACAACTGCAGAATGAATAATAATATGTATGTTACACAGGACTGTCTGAAACCTCTATTTCTGAAAAGGTTTCCTTCAATCATGTGAGTAAATTTAATATAACAAGCAATGATAACTTATTCAGCAGAAAGTGAATAAGAAAATAATATACTGTTAAGATCAGGCTTAGATAATAACAGGTGAACTGTGGACAAGATAAAGATTCAGTCAGGCAGCATTGGAGTAACAGGACAAGACAAGTGAAGTTGCGGTTAAAGTTTATAGTTTTGAGATTAAACTTCTTATCTTAATACAAGACACAGTACATACGATATGAGGTATGATGTTTAGCAGTAATTTGTACCTTGGTAATGCAGACAGGCAGGAGAGCAAGCACGGTTACCTTCGTAGGTGATTCAGAGTAGTTAGAGTGAGACCGGAGCAGACCCGGAAGTGACGTCACGCTGAGTAGCGTAATCGGAGAAACACAGTGACAGGCTGAATGAACACTGAAGGTATGAGCTGCGGTAAAAAGAAAGCAGCGAGAGGCAATGAAAAAATGCAATAGGTACTTTACCCCACAACAGAGAGAGAGAGAGACTGTGAATGAAATTCCAAGGTAGAAGTTGCTGTTTAGGATAAGGCTCAGAACTCCGGATAATAAGGTAGAGAAGCAAAAGCTGAGCAGGCAGGTAAACCTCTCTGTAGCGAAGATCATCAATACTGAGCAAGGTGTAACAGGTGAGCGGCACACTTAAAGAAAGAGGAACAAATCAGAAAGTAGTGGGTGTAGCTAGGAGAAAAATGGGTTGAACCAGGCAGAACCTGACACCACTAATAATACATTTATTTAGCCTCTCTTCTACTCTTGCACCACTAATTATACATTTATTTAGCCTCTCTTCTACTCTCCTGCCACTAATTATACATTTATTTAGCCTCTCTTCTTCTCTTGCACCACTAATTATACATTTATTCAGCCTCTCTTCTACTCTTGCGCCACTAATTATACATTTATTTAGCCTCTCGTCTACTCTTGCACCACTAATTATACATTTATTTAGCCTCTCTTCTTCTCTTGCACCACTAATTATACATTTATTTAGCCTCTCTTTTACTCTTGCACCACTAATTATACATTTATTTAGCCTCTCTTTTACTCTTGCACTACTAATTATACATTTATTTAGCCTCTTTTCTACTCTTGCACCACTAAATATACATTTATTTAGCCTTCTTTTTATTATATATATACTACATGAGGGGGTAAGTATACTTAATGAGAGTTAAGTTTATCATATGAGGGGGTAAGTTTAATACATGAGGGGTTATTTATTACATGAGGGAGTAAATATACTTTATGAGAGGTAAATTAAATGAGGGGGTAAGTTTATTACTTGAGGGGGTAAGTAAACTTTATGAGAGGCAAGTTTACTACATGAGGGGGTAAGTTTACTTTATGAGAAGTAAGTTTACTACATGAGGGGGTAAGTATATTTTATGATAGGTAAGTTTACTACATTAGGGGGTAGATATTCTTTATGAGAAGTAAGTTTATTATATGAGGGGTATGTTTACTACATGAGAGGTAACTTTACTACATGAGGGGGTAAGTATACTTAATGAGAGGTAAGTTTAATACATGAGGGGGTAAGTATACTTTATTAGAGGTAAGTTTAATACATGTGGGGGTAAATATACTTAATGAAAGGTAAGTTTACTACATGAGGGGGTAAGTATACTTTTGAGAGGTAAGTTTACTACATGAGGGGGACAGTATACTTTATGAGATTTAAGTTTATTATATGAGGGAGTACATTTACTACATGTGAGGTAAGATTATTACATGAGGGGGTAAGTATACTTTATGAGAGGTAAGTTTACTACATGAAGGGGTAAGTATACTTTATGAGAGGTAAGTTTAATACATGTGGGGGTAAGTATACTTAATGAGAGGTAAGTTTAATACATGTAGGGGGTAAGTATACTTAATGAGAGGTAAGTTTACTACATGAGGGGGTAAGTATACTTTATGAGAGGTAAGTTTACTACATGAGGGGGACAGTAAACTTTATGAGATTTAAGTTTATTATATGAGGGGGTATGTTTACTACATGTGATGTAAGTTTATTACATGAGGGGGTAAGTTTATTTAATTAGAGGTAAGTTTACTACATGAGGGGGTAAGTATACTTAATGAAAGGTAATTTTATTACATGAGGGGGTCAGTATACATTATCGCCTAGATTTAGATTTCTGCGTTAGCCGTCCTAACCAGCGTTAGGGGGTCCTAACGCTGGTTTTGGCTGCCCGCTGGTATTTAGAGTCAGTCAGGAAAGGGTCTAACGCTCACTTTCCAGCCGCGACTTTTCCATACCGCAGATCCCCTTACGTCAATTGCATATCCTATCTTTTCAATGGGATCTTTCTAACGCTGGTATTTAGAGTCTTGGCTGAAGTGAGCGTTAGAAATCTAACGACAAAACTCCAGCCGCAGAAAAAAGTCAGGAGTTAAGAGCTTTATGGGCTAACCCAGGTTTATAAAGCTCCTAACTACTGTGCTCTAAAGTACACTAACACCCATAAACTACCTATTTACCCCTAAACCGAGGTCCCCCAACATCGCCGCCACTCTAATAAAACATTTTAAACCCTAATCTGCCGACCACACACCACCGCAACCTACATTATCCCTATGTACCCCTAATCTGCTGCCCCTAACATCGCCGACCCCTATATTATATTTATTACCCCCTAATCTGCCCCCCCAACGTCTCCGCTACCTACCTACAGTTCTTAACCCCTAATCTGCCGACTGGACCTCGCCGCCACTATAATAAATGTATTAACCCCTAAACCGCCTCACTCCCGCCTCAAAAACCCTATAATAAATAGTATTAACCCCTAATCTGCCCTCCCTAACATCGCCGACACCTAACTTCAAGTATTAACCCCTAATCTGCCGACCGGACCTTGACGCTACTATAATAAATGTATTAACCCCTAAAGCTAAGTCTAACCCTAACAATAACACCCCCCTAAGTTAAATATAATTTAAATCTAACGAAATAAAATAAATCTTAATAAATAAATTAATCCTATTTAAAGCTAAATACTTACCTGTAAAATAAACCCTAATATAGCTACAATATAACGAATAATTACATTGCAGCTATTTTAGGATTTATATTTATTTTACAGGCAACTTTGTATATATTTTAACCAGGTACAATAGCTATTAAATAGTTAATAACTATTTAATAGCTACCTAGTTAAAATAATTACAAAATTACCTGTAAAATAAATCCTAACCTAAGTTACAATTAAATCTAACACTACACTATCAATAAATTAATTAACTAAACTATCTACAATTATCTACAATTCAATCAACTAAACTAAATAACAAAAAAAAAACACTAAATTACAAAAAAATAAAAAACGATTACAAGAATTTTAAACTAATTACACCTACTCTAAGCCCCCTAAAAAAATAACAAAGCCCCCCAAAATAAAAAAATGCCCTACCCTATTCTAAAATAAAACGTTAACAGCTCTTTTACCTTACCAGCCCTTAAAAGGGCCTTTTGCGGGGCATGCCCCAAAGAAAACAGCTCTTTTGCATTTAAATAAACATACAATACCCCCCAACATTACAACCCACCTCCCACATACCCCTAATCTAACCTAAACCCCCCTTAAAAAAACCTAACACTAAGCCCCTGAAGATCTTCCTACCTTATCTTCACCACGCCGGGTATCACTGATCCGTCCAGAAGAGGGTCCGAAGTCTTCACCCTATCTGGCAAGAAGAGGTCCAGAAGAGGGTCCGAAGTCTTCATCCTATCCGGCAAGAAGAGGACATCCAGACCAGTAGACATGTTCATCCAGGCGGCGTCTTCTATCTTCATCCATCCGGCGCGGAGCGGGACCATCTTGAAGCAGCCGAAGCGGATCCATCCTCTTCTTCCGGTGACTCCCGACGAATGAAGGTTCCTTTAAGTGACATCATCCAAGATGGCGTCCCTCGAATTCCGATTGGCTGATAGGATTCTATCAGCCAATCGTAATTAAGGTAGGAAAAATCTGATTGGCTGATTGAATCAGCCAATCAGATTCAAGTTCAATCCGATTGGCTGATTGGATCAGCCAATCAGATTGAGCTTGCATTCTATTGGCTGTTCTGATCAGCCAATAGAATGCGAGCTCAATCTGATTGGCTGATTGCATGGACGCCGCTGGATGAACATGTCTACCAGTCCAGATGTCCTCTTCTTGCCGGATAGGATGAAGACTTCGGACCCTCTTCTGGACCTCTTCTTGCTGGATAGGATGAAGACTTCGGACCCTCTTCTAGACAGATCGGTGATACCCGGCGTGGTGAAGATAAGGTAGGGAGATCTTCAGGGGCTTAATGTTAGGTTTTTTTAAGGGGTGTTTGGTTTAGATAAATACAAAGTTGCCTGTAAAATAAATATAAATCCTAAAATAGCTGCAATGTAATTATTAATTATATTGGAGCTATATTAGGGTTTATTTTACAGGTAAGTATTTAGCTTTAAATAGGATTAATTTATTTAATAAGAGTTAATTTATTTCGTTAGATAAAAATTATATTTAACTTAGGGGGGTGTTAGTGTTAGGGTTAGACTTAGCTTTAGGGGTTAATACATTTATTATAGTAGCGGGATGGTCCGGTCGGCAGATTAGGGGTTAATACTTGAAGTTAAGGTTCGGCGATGTTAGGGAGGGCAGATTAGGGGTTAATACTATTTATTATAGGGTTTTTGAGGCGGGAGTGAGGCAGTTTAGAGGTTAATACATTTATTATATTGGCGACGAGGTCCGGTAGGCAAATTAGGGGTTAAGAAGTGTAGGTAGGTAGCGGCGACGTTGGAGGGGGGCAGATTAGGGGGTAATAAATATAATATAGGGGTCGGCGATGTTAGGGGCAGCAGATTAGGGGTACATAGGGATAATGTAGGTTGTGGCGGTGTACGGAGCGGCAGATTAGGGGTTAATAATAAAATGCAGGGGTCAGCGATAGCGGGGGCGGCAGATTAGGGGTTAATAAGTGTAAGGTTAGGGGTGATTAAACTCGGGGTACATGTTAGGGTGTTAGGTGCAGACTTAGGAAGTGTTTCCCCATAGGAAACAATGGAGCTGCGTTAGGAGCTGAAAGCTGCTTTTTTGCAGGTGTTAGGTTTTTTTTCAGCTCAAACTGCCCCATTGTTTCCTATGGGGATATCGTGCACGAGCATGTTTTTGAAGCTGACCGCGTCCGTAAGCAATGCTGGTATTGAGAGTTGAAGGGCCGGTAAATATGCCTGTACGCTCCCTTTTTGGAGCCTAACGCAGCCCTTCAGAGAACTCTAAATACCAGCGTTGTTTAAAAGGTGCGGGGGGAAAAAACAGGCATAGCTAACGCACCCCTTCTAACGCAAAACTCTAAATCTAGGTGTAAGAGAGGTAAGTTTACTACATGAGGGGGTAAGTATACTTTATTAGAGGTAAATTTATTACATGAGGGGGTCAGTATACATTATCGCCTAGATTTAGAGTTCTGCGTTAGCCGTCCTAACCAGCGTTAGGGGGTCCTAACACTGGTTTTGGCCGCCCGCTGGTATTTAGAGTCATTCAGGAAAGGGTCTAACGCTCACTTTCCAGCCGCGACTTTTCTATACCGCAGATCCCCTTACGTCAATTGCGTATCCTATCTTTTCAATGGGATCTTTCTAACGCTGTTATTTAGAGTCTTGGCTGAAGTGAGCGTTAGAACTCTAACGACAAAACTCCAGCCGCAGAAAAAAGTCAGGAGTTAAGAGCTTTATGGGCTAACGCCGGTTCATAAAGCTCTTTACTACTGTGCTCTAAAGTACACTAACACCCATAAACTACCTATTTACCCCTAAACCGAGGTCCCCCCACATCGACGCCACTCTAATAAAATTTTTAAACACCTAATCCGCCGACCGCACACCGCCGCAACCTACATTATCCCTATGTACCCCTAATCTGCTGCCCCTAACATCGCCGACCCCTATATTATATTTATTACCCCCTAATCTGCCCCCCCAACGTCGCCGCTACCTACCTACAGTTCTTAACCCCTAATCTGCCGACCGGACCTCGCCACCACTATAATAAATGTATTAAACCCTAAACCGCCTCACTCCCGCCTCAAAACCCCTATAATAAATAGTATTAACCTCTAATCTGCCGACCGGACCTCGCCGCTACTATAATAAATGTATTAACCCCTAAAGCTAAGTCTAACCCTAACACTAACACCCCCTAAGTTAAATATAATTTTTATCTAACAAAATAAATTAACTCTTATTAAATAAATTATTATTTAAAAATAAATACTTACCTGTAAAATAAACCCTAATATAGCTACAATATAACGAATAATTATATTGTTGCAATTTTAGGATTTATATTTATTTTACAGGCAACTTTGTATTTATTTTAACCAGGTACAATAGCTATTAAATAGTTATTTACTATTTAATAGCTACCTAGTTAAAATAATTACAAAACTAACTGTAAAATAAATCCTAACCTAAGTTACAATTAAACCTAACACTACACTATCAATAAATTAATTAACTAAACTATCTACAATTATCTAAATTAAATCAGCTAAACTAAATTACAAAAAAAACAAACAAACACTAAATTACAAAAAATAAAAAAATATTACAACAATTTTAAACTAATTACACCTACTCTAAGCCCCCTAAAAAAATAACAAAGCCCCCCAAAATAAAAAAAATGCCCTACCCTATTCTAAAAAAAAAAGTTAACAGCTCTTTTACCTTACCAGCCCTTAAAAGGGCCTTTTGCGGGGCATGCCCCAAAGAAAACAGCTCTATTGCATTTAAAAAAACATACAATACCCCCCAACATTACAACCCACCAGCCACATACCCCTAATCTAACCCAAACACCCCATAAAAAACCTAACACTAAGCCCCTGAAGATCTCCCTACCTTATCTTCACCACGCCGGGTATCACCGATCCGTCCAGAAAAGGGTCCGAAGTCTTCATCCTATCCGGCAAGAAGAGGTCCAGAAGAGGGTCCGAAGTCTTCATCCTATCCGGCAAGAAGAGGAGATCCGGACCGGTAGACATCTTCATCCAGGCGGCGTCTTCTATCTTCATCCATCCGGCATGGAGCGGGACCATCTTGAAGCAGCCGACGCGGATCCATCCTCTTCTTCCGGCGAAGGGGGGTGTTAGTGTTAGGGTTAGACTTAGCTTTAGGGGTTAATACATTTATTATAGTAGCGACGAGGTCCGGTCGGCAGATTAGGGGTTAATACTTGAAGTTAGGTGTTGGCGATGTTAGGGAGGGCAGATTAGGGGTTAATACTATTTATTATAGGGTTTTTGAGGCGGGAGTGAGGCGGTTTAGGGGTTAATACATACATAGCGGCGAGGTCCGGTCGGCAGATTAGGGGTTAATAAGTGTAGGTAGGTAGCGGCGACATGGGGGGGGGCAGATTAGGGGGTAATAAATATAATATAGGGGTCGGCGATGTTAGGGGCAGCAGATTAGGGGTACATAGGGATAACGTAGCTGGCGGCGGTGTACGGAGCGGCAGATTAGGGGTTAATAATAATATGCAGGGGTCAGCGATAGTGGGGGTGGCAGATTAGGGGTTAATAAGTTTAAGGTTAGGGGTGTTTAGACTCGGGGTACATGTTAGGGTTTTAGGTGCAGACTTAGGAAGTGTTTCCCCATAGGAAACAATGGGGCTGCGTTAGGAGCTGAACGCTGCTTTTTTGCAGGTGTTAGGTATTTTTTCAGCTCAAACTGTCCCATTGTTTCCTATGGGGATTTTGAAGCTGGCCGCGTCTGTAAGCAACGCTGGTATTTAGAGTTGCAGTGGCGGTAAATATGCCTGTACGCTCCCTTTTTGGAGCCTAACGCAGCCCTTCTGTGAACGCTAAATACCAGCGTTGTTTAAAAGGTGCGGGGGGGGGGGGGGAAACATGCGTAGCTAACGCACCCCTTCTAACGCAAAACTCTAAATCTAGGTGTAAGAGAGGTAAGTTTACTACATGAGGGGTTAAGTATACTTAATGAAAGGTAATTTTATTACATGAGGGGGTAAGTATACTTTATGGGAGGTAAGTATACTACATGAGGGGGTCAGTGTACATTATGAGAGGTAGGTTTTCTACATGAGGGGGTAAGTATAGTTTATGATAGGTAAGTTTACTACAGGAAGGGGTAAATATACTTATTCAGAGGTAAGTTTATTACATGAGGGGGTAAGTTTACTTAATGGGAGGTAAGTTTATCACATGAGGGGGTAAGTTTACTACATGAGGGGATAAGAATACTTTATGAGAGGTAAGTTTACTACTTGAGAGGGTAAGTATACTTAATGAGAGGTAAGTTTATCAGATGAGGGGTTAAGTTTACTACATGAGGGGGTAAGTATACTTTATGAGAGGTAAGTTTACTACATGAGGGGGTAAGTATACTTTATGAGAGGTAAGTTTACTACATGAGGGGGTAAGTATATTTAATGATAGGTAAGTTTATTACATGAGTGGGTAAGTATACTTTATTATAGGTAAGTTTACTACATGAGGGGGTAAGTATACTTAAAGGGACAGTTCACCCAAAAATATTCTCCCCTTTAAATTATTCTCAATGATTCATTTTACCTGCTGGAGTGCTCCTTTAACCCTAATTTGGCATTTGAAATAGCTGATTAAGCTTGTGGTTTCCCAACCTATGCTGAAAGTTTCTGTACTGGAGTATGTTCTATTGAATAGCCTAAGTAAACACAGCCAGCAGAAGAGATTACACTCTCAATGGGGGGCATGATAGTTAAGTAATAAAATTATAATTTTCCATTGTTCTCTCTAAGTACTGAGCTTTGGTTTTTTAGACAAATATAAGATAAGGAAGTAAGTCTGTGTACATAAAAGTGATAACCTAATGAGATCTGATATTACCTGAAGCTCAACCCATTAAAATAGGCTGTGGTTTAGAAGCACAAAACCTGCTACTTCATATACACAAATAAACCCAAAAATGCAATTTGTCACACATTTTATACTCTGCAGCTGGTATAACAAGTCACTGAAAATACATTCATATAAAAACAATTTTACAGTGTACTGTCCCTTTAATGAGAGGTATGTTTTTTACATGAGGGGGTAAGTATACTTTATGAGAGGTAAGTTTACTACATGTGGGGGTAAGTATACTTTATGAGAGGTTAGTTTACTACATGCGGGGGTAAGTATACTTTATGAGAATTAAGTTTACTACATGAGGGGGTAAGCATACTCAATGAGAGGTAAGTTTACTACATGAGGGGGTAAGTATACATTATGAGAGGTAAGTTTACTACATGAGAGGGTAAGTATACTGTATGAGAGGTAAGTTTATTACATGAGTGGGTAAGTATACTGTATGAGAGGTAAGTTTATTACATGAGGGAGTATGTTTACTACATGAGGAGGTAAGTATACTTAATGAGATGTAAGTTTACTACATGAGGGGGGAAGTATACTTATGATAGGTACGTTTACTACATGAGGGGGTAAGTATACTTATGATAGGTAAGTTTATTACATGAGGGGGTAAGTATACTTAATGAGAGGTAAGTTTATTACATGAGGGGTTAAGTATACTTTATGAGAGGTAAGTTTATTACATGAGGGAGTATGTTTACTACATGAGAGGTAAGTTTATTACATGAGGGGGTAAGTATACTTTATGCGAGGTAAGTTTACTACATGAGGGGTTAAGTATACTTTATGAGGTAAGTTTATTACATGAGGGAGTACGTTTACTACATTAGAGGTAAGTTTATTACATGAGGGGGTAAGTATACTTTATGCGATGTAAGTTTACTACATGAGGGGTTAAGTATACTTTAAGAGGTAAGTTTATCACATGAGGGGGTAAGTATACTTTATGAGAGGTAAGTTTATCACATGAGGGGGTAAGTTTACTACATGAGGGGATAAGAATACTTTATGAGAGGTAAGTTTACTACTTGAGAGGGTAAGTATACTTAATGAGAGGTAAGTTTATCAGATGAGGGGTTAAGTTTACTACATGAGGGGGTAAGTATACTTTATGAGAGGTAAGTTTACTACATGAGGGGGTAAGTATACTTTATGAGAGGTAAGTTTACTACATGAGGGGGTAAGTATATTTAATGATAGGTAAGTTTATTACATGAGTGGGTAAGTATACTTTATTATAGGTAAGTTTACTACATGAGGGGGTAAGTATACTTAAAGGGACAGTTCACCCAAAAATATTCTCCCCTTTAAATTATTCTCAATGATTCATTTTACCTGCTGGAGTGCTCCTTTAACCCTAATTTGGCATTTGAAATAGCTGATTAAGCTTGTGGTTTCCCAACCTATACTGAAAGTTTCTGTACTGGAGTATGTTCTATTGAATAGCCTAAGTAAACACAGCCAGCAGAAGAGATTACACTCTCAATGGGGGGCATGATAGTTAAGTAATAAAATTATAATTTTCCATTGTTCTCTCTAAGTACTGAGCTTTGGTTTTTTAGACAAATATAAGATAAGGAAGTAAGTCTGTGTACATAAAAGTGATAACCTAATGAGATCTGATATTACCTGAAGCTCAACCCATTAAAATAGGCTGTGGTTTAGAAGCACAAAACCTGCTACTTCATATACACAAATAAACCCAAAAATGCAATTTGTCACACATTTTATACTCTGCAGCTGGTATAACAAGTCACTGAAAATACATTCATATAAAAACAATTTTACAGTGTACTGTCCCTTTAATGAGAGGTATGTTTTTTACATGAGGGGGTAAGTATACTTTATGAGAGGTAAGTTTACTACATGTGGGGGTAAGTATACTTTATGAGAGGTTAGTTTACTACATGCGGGGGTAAGTATACTTTATGAGAATTAAGTTTACTACATGAGGGGGTAAGCATACTCAATGAGAGGTAAGTTTACTACATGAGGGGGTAAGTATACATTATGAGAGGTAAGTTTACTACATGAGAGGGTAAGTATACTGTATGAGAGGTAAGTTTATTACATGAGTGGGTAAGTATACTGTATGAGAGGTAAGTTTATTACATGAGGGAGTATGTTTACTACATGAGGAGGTAAGTATACTTAATGAGATGTAAGTTTACTACATGAGGGGGGAAGTATACTTATGATAGGTACGTTTACTACATGAGGGGGTAAGTATACTTATGATAGGTAAGTTTATTACATGAGGGGGTAAGTATACTTAATGAGAGGTAAGTTTATTACATGAGGGGTTAAGTATACTTTATGAGAGGTAAGTTTATTACATGAGGGAGTATGTTTACTACATGAGAGGTAAGTTTATTACATGAGGGGGTAAGTATACTTTATGCGAGGTAAGTTTACTACATGAGGGGTTAAGTATACTTTATGAGGTAAGTTTATTACATGAGGGAGTACGTTTACTACATTAGAGGTAAGTTTATTACATGAGGGGGTAAGTATACTTTATGCGATGTAAGTTTACTACATGAGGGGTTAAGTATACTTTAAGAGGTAAGTTTATCACATGAGGGGGTAAGTATACTTTATGAGAGGTAAGTTTATCACATGAGGGAGTACGTTTACTAAATGAGAGGTAAGTTTATTACATGAGGGAGTACGTTTACTACATGAGAGGTAAGTTTACTACATGAGGGGTTAAGTATACTTTATGAGGTAAGTTTATTACATGAGGGAGTACGTTTACTACATGAGAGGTAACGTACTCCCTCATGTAATAAACTTACCTCTCATAAAGTATACTTACCCCCCTCATGTAGTATACTTACCCCCTCATGTAGTATACTTTATGAGAGGTAAGTTTATCACATGAGGGGGTAAGTATACTACATGAGGGGGTAAGTATACTACATGAGAGGGTAAGTATACTACATGAGGGGGTAAGTATACTACATGAGGGGATAAGTATACTATATGAGGGGGTAAGTATACTACATGAGGGGGTAAGTATACTACATAAGGGGGTAAGTATACTGCATGAGGGGGTAAGTATACTACATGAGGGGGTAAGTATACTTTATGAGAGGTAAGTTTATCACATGAGGGGGTAAGTATACTACATGAGGGGGTAAGTATACTACATGAGGGGGTAAGTATACTTTAAGAAGTAAGTTTATCACATGAGGGGGTAAGTATACTACATGAGGGGGTAAGTATACTTTATGAGAGGTAAGTTTATCACATGAGGGTGTAAGTATACTACATGAGGGGGTAAGTATACTACATGAGGGGGTAAGTATACTACATGAGGGGGTAAGTATACTACATGAGGGGGTGAGTATACTACATGAGGGGGTGAGTATACTACATGAGGGGGTAAGTATACTACATGAGGGGGTGAGTATACTACATGAGGGGGTGAGTATACTACATGAGGGGGTAAGTATACTACATGAGGGGGTAAGTATACTACATGAGGGGGTGAGTATACTACATGAGGGGGTGAGTATACTTTATGAGAGGTAAGTTTATCACATGAGGGGGTAAGTATACTACATGAGGGGCTAAGTATACTACATGAGGGGGTAAGTATACTACATGAGGGTGTAAGTATACTACATAAGGGGGTAAGTATTCCACATGAGGGGGTAAGTATACTACATGAGGGGGTAAGTATACTACATGAGGGGGTAAGTATACTACATGAGGGGTGAGTATACTACATGAGGGGGTAAGTATACCACATGAGGGGTGAGTATACTACATGAGGGGGTAAGTATACCACATGAGGGGTGAGTATACTACATGAGGGGGTACGTATACTACATGAGGGGGTAAGTATACTACATGAGGGGGTGAGTATACTACTTGAGGGGGTAAGTATACTACATGAGGGGGTAAGTTTATCACATGAGGGGGTGAGTATACTACATGAGGGGGTAAGTATACTACATGAGGGGGTAAGTATACTACATGAGGGGGTGAGTATACTACATGAGGGGGTGAGTATACTACATGAGGGGGTGAGTATACCACATGAGGGGGTAAGTATACTACATGAGAGGGTAAGTATACTACATGAGGGGGTAAGTATACTTTATGAGAGCTAAGTATACCACATGAGGGGGTAAGTATACTACATGAGGGGGTAAGTATACTACATGAGGGGGTAAGTATACTATATGATGGGGTAAGTATACTTTATGAGAGGTAAGTTTACCACATGAGGGGTAAGTTTACTTTATGAGAGGTAAGTATACCACATGAGGGGGTAAGTATACTATATGAGGGGTAAGTATACTACATGAGGTTAGTAAGTATATTACATAAGGGGTTAAGTATACCACATGAGGGGGTAAGTATACTACATGAGGGGGTAAGTATACTACATGAGGGGTGAGTATACTACATGAGGGGGTAAGTATACCACATGAGGGGTGAGTATACTACATGAGGGGGTAAGTATACCACATGAGGGGTGAGTATACTACATGAGGGGGTACGTATACTACATGAGGGGGTAAGTATACTACATGAGGGGGTGAGTATACTACTTGAGGGGGTAAGTATACTACATGAGGGGGTAAGTTTATCACATGAGGGGGTGAGTATACTACATGAGGGGGTAAGTATACTACATGAGGGGGTAAGTATACTACATGAGGGGGTGAGTATACTACATGAGGGGGTGAGTATACTACATGAGGGGGTGAGTATACCACATGAGGGGGTAAGTATACTACATGAGAGGGTAAGTATACTACATGAGGGGGTAAGTATACTTTATGAGAGGTAAGTATACCACATGAGGGGGTAAGTATACTACATGAGGGGGTAAGTATACTACATGAGGGGGTAAGTATACTATATGATGGGGTAAGTATACTTTATGAGAGGTAAGTTTACCACATGAGGGGTAAGTTTACTTTATGAGAGGTAAGTATACCACATGAGGGGGTAAGTATACTATATGAGGGGTAAGTATACTACATGAGGTTAGTAAGTATATTACATAAGGGGTTAAGTATACCACATGAGGGGGTAAGTATACCACATGAGGGGTAAGTATACTTTATGAGAGGTAAGTTTACAACTTAGCTTGCCTATCCTGCACCATTTCTTGGGCTGTTTTGTTGTCTTTTCATATAGAACAAGATGGATGAGCTGAGATTCCCTCCGTAAACCTCTATCCTACTTTACAGTATATGAAATAAGTATCCTCTGCTAGAATTAGGGGCCCCTCTGGCGTCTTTATCCAAAAAAAAATATTCTGCTGCCGCTTGAGACTCTAGGTATCTAAGATAAAATGGCCTGGGGACTTGTGTTGGAAGCTGGAATAGGGAACACAGAGTATAAAGCTATTGCATGCGCCCTAGCAGTGACTTTGTAGATGCTCCCAAGGCAACAATAACTGCTTGCTTGTTGCAAATGGCTACATACAGTTGTGTAGGGAAGACAAACCCCTCCCCATACCAACTCTAAGCATGAAAAAGTCACTCAGATAAATGTACATAGATAGATAGATAGATAGATAGATAGATAGATAGATAGATAGATAGATAGATGAGATAGAGATTAGATAGATCAGAGAGAGAGAGAGAGAGAGAGAGAGAGAGAGAGAGAGAGAGATTAGATAAATAAATTAGGTCAGATAGATAGATTAGATAGAGACGGACAGACAGATAGATTAGATCAGATATATGGATAAAATAGATTAGATAGAGCTAGATAGATAGATAGGTAGATAGATGATAGATAGATAGATAGATAGATAGATAGATAGATAGATAGATAGATAGATAGATAGATAGATAGATGAGAAAGAGATTACATAGATCAGACAGAGAGAGAGAGAGATTAGATAAATAGATTAGCTCAGATAGATAGATTAGATCAGATATATGGATAAAATAGATTAGATATAGCTAGATAGATAGGTAGATAGATAGATAGATAGATAGATAGATAGATAGATAGATGAGAAAGAGATTAGATAGATCAGACAGAGAGAGAGAGATTAGATAAATAGATTAGCTCAGATAGATAGATTAGATAGAGATGGGCAGACAGATAGATTTGATCAGAGATATGGATAAAATAGATCAGATAGAGATAGATAGATAGATAGATGAGAGAGAGATTAGATAGATCAGAGAGAGAGAGAGAGTGTGAGAGTGAGAGAGAGAGAGAGAGAGAGAGAGAGAGAGAGAGATATTAGAGAAAAAGATTAGGTCAGATAGATAGATAGATAGATAGATAGATAGATAGATAGAGAGAGAGAGACGGAATGACAGATAGAATAGATCAGATATATGGATAAAATAGATCGGATAGAGATGATGGATAGATAGATAAATAGATAGATAGATAGATAGATAGATAGATAGATAGATGATAGATAAATAGATAGATAGAGAGAGAGAGAGAGAGAGAGAGAGAGATTAGATAAATAGATTAGGTCAGATAGATAGAGAAAGACGGACAGACAGATAAAATAGATCAGATATATGGATAAAATAGATCAGATAGAGATGATAATAACAATAATAACTAGTATTTATATAGCGCCAGTGGGATTCAAAGTGCTTTTTCAGCGCCCGCTCTCGGAATTAACCAAATCGGCAGCTGAATAGTAATAGTTGTTATTATTACCCAATTTAATGGTACTCATTTTATCGACCTCGGAAGGATGAAGGGCTGAGTCGGCCCTGCCAGGATTTGAACCTGTGACCTTGGATCTTTCAAACAGGCTTTATTGTAGTCAGGGTATTTACCAACTGAGCTACCTCACCAGCGATAGATAGATAGATAGATAGATAGATAGATAGATAGATGATAGATAGACAGATAGATAGATAGATAGATAGATAGACAGACAGATAGATAGATGATAGATAGACAGATAGATAGACAGATAGATAGATAGATGATAGATAGACAGACAGATAGATAGATAGATAGATAGATAGATAGATAGATAGATAGATAGATAGACAGATAGATAGATAGATGATAGATAGACAGACAGATAGATAGATAGATAGATAGATAGATAGATAGATAGATATATCTGTGCTACAGGGATATGCACTAGACCTCTGAGAGATTCATTTACATACACAAATCCCTTTTACAATGTTTATCAGCCGACAAGAAATGTGAATTTACTGTCTCCTTATAGGAAGCATTGTTTAGTTACAAGTGAGCACAGATAAATGTGTTTCTCTGTAAACTACACGGCCATTAATAACATCATTTTTACTTTAGCAAACAGCATAACTTTGCACCTGGTAATAAAACCCTGAATTCCTGTCCTAGCCTTCTATTAAAAAGCCTGCAGGAGAGCGGTAAGGCCGAGTGCTGGAACGTATTATACTCTAATAATCTGACGTTCACGGCTGATTGGCCATAAAGCTTTCTTTAGCTCCTATACACAGATATGTCAGAGTATGCAGATATTTCTTATGCATTTATATATAGGTACAATAAACAGAGACTTACACTGAGCTGCTGAATTCATTTGCTTCAATTAAACTTAAGTGTCTGCAGATTTAACCCTTTATGGTTCTGACCCCGTTAGAGTGTAACTTGTACATATATATCTCTGCCCGCTGCCTCTGCACCCCTTTTCTCCCTGCCCCCCACCCACATACACAAGGTGCTGGCTGAGGATATGAAGTGAGTATCTGCTGCCCCCTGGCTGCTCATCTCATCTCTGCACCCCAGGAAGAAAAGAAAATATCTGCTATAAACCAAACAAAGATACAGTGTTCACTGTTAACCCCTTTTATGGCCGATATCATCTAATGTGCTGAAGGGCAAAGCTTTTACAGAAAAAGCAGAATGCTCCATCAGTTTTCAAACAGATGAAAAGAAGCTGATTTTTTTATTACTTACTACATTAATGAAGTAGTAGCAGGAAGAAGGGATTGTCACACAGAAGAATTGGCATGGGAATTAGGTAGAGGGTACCCAGTGTATAGGGTAGATAATCCCAATTTACAATAAAAATGCAGGTGTGGGGGTAAAGAGGTGACTAGGTTTATGTGCCTGACCCTGCAACTGTCTGTAGAGCTGCCAATCACCCCTGGGATTTAAGTGCACACTTTGTGAACGAAATAGCAGCTAATGCAGCAGTGCCAGGCTGTGCCTCTAACTCATCTTCATCCTGTAAACAAGAAGGAATTTATTTCAGAACAAGTTTTTCTGCAGCCTGGGAGGTGTGAAACCAAAAGAGTCTTTTGCAACTAATAGGACTGGTTGTCCTGACATTTCCATAAGACTCGCTCCCCCCCTCCCATCGTCCCTCTGTATCTCTGTCACTAACTGACTGCTCGCTCTCTCACACTACATTATTATCTTTTGTTGCACAGCACCGAGCTGCAGAGGATGCAGATGGGTTACATTCATCAATATAGTGCAGGAGGTAGCCAGATACCAGGATAATGAGAGACCTGAACACCAGAGCTTACAATCAATAGGAGACAGTGTAATGAGCAAGGACAGGGACGTGTTAGTGTGGTATATAACAGGGGTTCATATTACAGGAGGTGAAGATATATAGGGGAGTTGTATGGTAATGTGCATGGGGTTGTATATAACAGGGGTACATATTACAGGAGGTGAAGACATATAGGGGAGCTGTATGGTAATGGGCATGGGGTTGTATATAACAGGGGTACATATTACAGGAGGTGGAGACATATAGGGGAGCTGTATGGTAATAGGCATGAGGTTGTATATAACAGGGGTACATATTACAGGAGGTGAAGACATATAGGGGAGCTGTATGGTAATGTGCATGGGGTTGTATATAACAGGGGTACATATTACAGGAGGTGAAGAGATATAGGGGAGCTGTATGGTAATGGGCATGGGGTTTAATATAACAGGGGTTCATATTACAGGAGGTGAAGACATATAGGGGAGCTTTATGGTAATGCACATGGGCTTGTATATAACAGGGGTACATAGTACAGGAGGTGGAGAGATATAGGGGAGCTGTATGGTAATGGGCATGGGCTTGTATATAACAGGGGTACATATTACAGGAGGTGGAGAGATATAGGCGAGCTGTATGGTAATGGGCATGGGGTTGAATATAACAGGGGTTCATATTACAGGAGGTGGAGACATATAGAGGAGCTGTATGGTAATGGGCATGGGGTTGAATATAACTGGGGTTCATATTACAGAAGGTGAAGACATATAGGGGAGCTGTATGGTAATGTGCATGAGGTTGTATATAACAGGGGTACATATTACAGGAGGTGGAGACATATAGGGGAGCTGTATGGTAATGTGCATGAGGTTGTATATAACAGGGGTACATATTACAGGAGGTGGAGAGATATAGGGGAGCTGTATGGTAATAGGCATGAGGTTGTATATAACAGGGGTACATATTACAGGAGGTGGAGACATATAGGGGAGCTGTATGGTAATGTGCATGAGGTTGTATATAACAGGGGTACATATTACAGGAGGTGGAGAGATATAGGGGAGCTGTATGGTAATGGCATGGGGTTGAATATAACAGGGGTTCATATTACAGGAGATGGAGACATATAGGTGAGCTGTATGGTAATGGGCATGGGGTTGAATATAACAGGGGTTCATATTACAGGAGGTGAAGACATATAGGGGAGCTGTATGCTAATATGCATGAGGTCATATATAACAGGGGTACATATTACAGGAGGTGGAGACATATAGGGGAGCTGTATGGTAATGGACATGGGGTTGAATATAACAGGGGTTCATATTACAGGAGGTGGAGACATATAGGGGAGCTGCATGGTAATGGGCATGGCGTTGAATGTAACAGGGGTACATATTACAGGAGGTGAAGATATATCGGGGAGCTTTATGGTAATGGACATGAGGTTGCATATAACAGGGGTTCATATTACAGGAGGTGGAGACATATAGGGGATCTGTATGGTAATGGGCATGAGGTTGTATATAACAGGGGTTCATATTACAGGAGGTGAAGACATATAGGGGAGCTGTATGGTAATGGGCATGGGGTTGAATATAACAGGGGTACATATTACAGGAGGTGGAGACATATAGGGGAGCTGTATGGTAATGGGCATGGGGTTGTATATAACAGGGGTACATATTACAGGAGGTAAAGACATATAGGGGAGCTGTATGGTAATAGGCATGAGGTTGTATATAACAGGGGTACATATTACAGGAGGTGAAGACATATAGGGGAGCTGTATGGTACTGGGCATGGGGTTGAATATAACAGGGGTTCATATTACAGGAGGTGAAGACATATAGGGGAGCTGTATGGTAATGGGCATGGGGTTTAATATAACAGGGGTACATATTACAGGAGGTGAAGAGATATAGGGGAGCTGTATGGTAATAGGCATGAGGTTGTATATAACAGGGGTACATATTACAGGAGGTGAAGACATATAGGGGAGCTGTATGGTAATGGGCATTATTATTATTATTATTATTATCGGTTATTTGTAGAGCGCCAACAGATTCCGCAGCGCTAGCATGGGGTTGTATATAACAGGGGTACATTTTACAGGAGGTGAAGAGATATAGGGGAGCTGTATGGTAATGGGCATGGGGTTTAATATAACAGGGGTTCATATTACAGGAGGTGAAGACATATAGGGGAGCTTTATGGTAATGCACATGGGCTTGTATATAACAGGGGTAAATATTACAGGAGGTGGAGAGATATAGGCGAGCTGTATGGTAATGGGCATGGGGTTGAATATAATAGGGGTTCATGCTACAGGAGGTGGAGACATATAGGGGAGCTGTATGGTAATGGGCATGGGGTTGAATATAACAAGGGTTCATATTACAGGAGGTGAAGACATATAGGGGAGCTGTATGGTAATAGGCATGAGGTCATATATAACAGGGGTATATATTACAGGAGGTGGAGACATATAGGGGAGCTGTATGGTAATGGGCATGGGGTTGTATATAAAAGGGGTACATATTACAGGAGGTGAAGACATATAGGGGAGCTGTATGGTAATGCACATGGGGTTGTATATAACAGGGGTTCATATTACAGGAGGTGAAGACATATAGGGGAGCTTTATGGTAATAGGCATGGGGTTGAATATAACAGGGGTACATATTACAGGAGGTGAAGACATATAGGGGAGCTGTATGGTAATGGGCATGGGGTTGAATATAACAGGGGTACATATTACAGGAGGTGAAGACATATAGGGGAGCTGTATGGTAATGGGCATGGGGTTTAATATAACAGGGGTTCATATTACAGGAGGTGTGGGTATCAGGTTATATATAACAGGGGTACATATTACAGTTGGTGAAGACATATAGGGGAGCTGTATGGTAATGGGCATGGGGTTGTATATAACAGGGGTACATATTACAGGAGGTGAAGACATAAAGGGGGGTTGTTTAGTAATCGGTATGGGTTTATATATAACAGGGGTACATATTACAGGAGGTGAAGATATATCGGGGAGCTTTATGGTAATGGACATGAGGTTGTATATAACAGGGGTACATATTACAGGAGGTGGAGACATATAGGGGAGCTGTATGGTAATGGGCCTGAGGTTGTATATAACAGGGGTTCATATTACAGGAGGTGAAGACATATAGGGGAGCTGTATGGTAATGGCCATGGGGTTGAATATAACAGGGGTTCATATTACAGGAGGTGGAGACATATAGGGGAGCTGTATGGTAATGGGCATGGGGTTGTATATAACAGGGGTACATATTACAGGAGGTGAAGACATATAGGGGAGCTGTATGGTAATAGGCATGAGGTTGTATATAACAGGGGTACATATTACAGGAGGGGAATACATATAGGGGAGCTGTATGGTAATGGGCATGGGGTTGAATATAACAGGGGTTCATATTACAGGAGGTGAAGACATATAGGGGAGCTGTATGGTAATGGGCATGGGGTTTAATATAACAGGGGTACATATTACAGGAGGTGAAGAGATATAGGGGAGCTGTATGGTAATAGGCATGAGGTTGTATATAACAGGGGTACATATTACAGGAGGTGAAGACATATAGGGGAGCTGTATGGTAATAGGCATGAGGTTGTATATAACAGGGGTACATATTACAGGAGGGGAATACATATAGGGGAGCTGTATGGTAATGGGCATGGGGTTGAATATAACAGGGGTTCATATTACAGGAGGTGAAGACATATAGGGGAGCTGTATGGTAATGGGCATGGGGTTTAATATAACAGGGGTACATATTACAGGAGGTGAAGAGATATAGGGGAGCTGTATGGTAATAGGCATGAGGTTGTATATAACAGGGGTACATATTACAGGAGGTGAAGACATATAGGGGAGCTGTATGGTAATGGGCATGGGGTTGTATATAACAGGGGTACATATTACAGGAGGTGAAGAGATATAGGGGAGCTGTATGGTAATGGGCATGGGGTTTATTATAACAGGGGTTCATATTACAGGAGGTGAAGACATATAGGGGAGCTTTATGGTAATGCACATGGGCTTGTATATAACAGGGGTACATATTACAGGAGGTGGAGAGATATAGGGGAGCTGTATGGTAATGGGCATGGGCTTGTATATAACAGGGGTACATATTACAGGAGGTGGAGACATATAGAGGAGCTGTATGGTAATGGGCATGGGGTTGAATATAACAGGGGTTCATATTACAGGAGGTGAAGACATATAGGGGATCTGTAAGGTAATAGGCATGAGGTCATATATAACAGGGGTACATATTACAGGAGGTGGAGACATATAGGGGAGCTGTATGGTAATGGGCATGGGGTTGAATATAACAGGGGTACATATTACTGGAGGTGAAGATATATCGGGGAGCTTTATGGTAATGGGCATGAGGTTGTATATAACAGGGGTTCATATTACAGGAGGTGGAGACATATAGGGGATCTGTATGGTAATGGGCATGAAGTTGTATATAACAGGGGTTCATATTATAGGAGGTGAAGACATATAGGGGAGCTGTATGGTAATGGGCATGGGGTTGAATATAACAGGGGTTCATATTACAGGAGGTGGAGACATATAGGGGAGCTGTATGGTAATGGGCATGGGGTTGTATATAACAGGGGTACATATTACAGGAGGTGAAGATATATCGGGGAGCTTTATGGTAATGGGCATGGGGATGAATATAACAGGGGTACATATTACAGGAGGTGAAGATATATCGGGGAGCTTTATGGTAATGGGCATGGGGTTGAATATAACAGGGATTCATATTACAGGAGGTGAAGACATATAGGGGAGCTGTATGGTAATGGGCATGGGGTTGTATATAACAGGGGTTCATATTACAGGAGGTGAAGACATATAGGGGAGCTGTATGGTAATGGACATGGGGTTGAATATAACAGGGGTACATATTACAGGAGGTGAAGACCTACAGGGGAGCTGTATGGTAATGGGCATGGGGTTGAATATAACAGGGGATTATATTACAGGAGGTGAAGACATATAGGGGAGCTGTATGGTAATAGGCATGAGGTTGTATATAACAGGGGTACATATTATAGGAGGTGAAGACATATAGGGGAGTTGTATGGTAATGGGCATGGGGTTGTATATAAAAGGGGTACATATTACAGGAGGTGAAGACATATAGGGGAGCTGTATAGTAATGCACATGGGGTTGTATATAACAGGGGTTCATATTACAGGAGGTGAAGACATATAGGGGAGCTGTATGGTAATAGGCATGTGGTTGAATATAACAGGGGTACATATTACAGGAGGTGAAGACATATAGGGGAGCTGTATGGTAATGGGCATGGGGTTGAATATAACAGGGGTACATATTACAGGAGGTGAAGACATATAGGGGAGCTGTATGGTAATGGGCATGGGGTTGAATATAACAGGGGTTCATATTACAGGAGGTGTGGGCATGAGGTTATATATAACAGGGGTACATATTACAGTTGGTGAAGACATATAGGGGAGCTGTATGGTAATGGGCATGGGGTTGTATATAACCGGGGTTCATATTACAGGAGGTGAAGATATATAGGGGAGCTGTATGGTAATGGGCATGGGGTTTATTATAACAGGGGTTCATATTACAGGAGGTGAAGACATATAGGGGAGCTTTATGGTAATGCACATGGGCTTGTATATAACAGGGGTACATATTACAGGAGGTGGAGAGATATAGGGGAGCTGTATGGTAATGGGCATGGGCTTGTATATAACAGGGGTACATATTACAGGAGGTGGAGACATATAGAGGAGCTGTATGGTAATGGGCATGGGGTTGAATATAACAGGGGTTCATATTACAGGAGGTGAAGACATATAGGGGATCTGTATGGTAATAGGCATGAGGTCATATATAACAGGGGTACATATTACAGGAGGTGGAGACATATAGGGGAGCTGTATGGTAATGGGCATGGGGTTGAATATAACAGGGGTACATATTACTGGAGGTGAAGATATATCGGGGAGCTTTATGGTAATGGGCATGAGGTTGTATATAACAGGGGTTCATATTACAGGAGGTGGAGACATATAGGGGATCTGTATGGTAATGGGCATGAAGTTGTATATAACAGGGGTTCATATTATAGGAGGTGAAGACATATAGGGGAGCTGTATGGTAATGGGCATGGGGTTGAATATAACAGGGGTTCATATTACAGGAGGTGGAGACATATAGGGGAGCTGTATGGTAATGGGCATGGGGTTGTATATAACAGGGGTACATATTACAGGAGGTGAAGATATATCGGGGAGCTTTATGGTAATGGTCATGGGGATGAATATAACAGGGGTACATATTACAGGAGGTGAAGATATATCGGGGAGCTTTATGGTAATGGGCATGGGGTTGAATATAACAGGGATTCATATTACAGGAGGTGAAGACATATAGGGGAGCTGTATGGTAATGGGCATGGGGTTGTATATAACAGGGGTTCATATTACAGGAGGTGAAGACATATAGGGGAGCTGTATGGTAATGGACATGGGGTTGAATATAACAGGGGTACATATTACAGGAGGTGAAGACCTACAGGGGAGCTGTATGGTAATGGGCATGGGGTTGAATATAACAGGGGATTATATTACAGGAGGTGAAGACATATAGGGGAGCTGTATGGTAATAGGCATGAGGTTGTATATAACAGGGGTACATATTATAGGAGGTGAAGACATATAGGGGAGTTGTATGGTAATGGGCATGGGGTTGTATATAAAAGGGGTACATATTACAGGAGGTGAAGACATATAGGGGAGCTGTATGGTAATGCACATGGGGTTGTATATAACAGGGGTTCATATTACAGGAGGTGAAGACATATAGGGGAGCTGTATGGTAATAGGCATGTGGTTGAATATAACAGGGGTACATATTACAGGAGGTGAAGACATATAGGGGAGCTGTATGGTAATGGGCATGGGGTTGAATATAACAGGGGTTCATATTACAGGAGGTGTGGGCATGAGGTTATATATAACAGGGGTACATATTACAGTTGGTGAAGACATATACGGGAGCTGTATGGTAATGGGCATGGGGTTGTATATAATAGGGGTACATATTACAGGAGGTGAAGACATATAGGGGAGCTGTATGGTAATGGGCATGGGGTTGAATATAACAGGGGTACATATTACAGGAGGTGAAGACATATAGGGGAGCTGTATGGTAATGGGCATGGGGTTGAATATAACAGGGGTTCATATTACAGGAGGTGTGGGCATGAGGTTATATATAACAGGGGTACATATTACAGTTGGTGAAGACATATAGGGGAGCTGTATGGTAATGGGCATGGGGTTGTATATAACCGGGGTTCATATTACAGGAGGTGAAGACATATAGGGGAGCTGTATGGTAATGGGCATGGGGTTGAATATAACAGGGGTTCATATTACAGGAGGTGTGGGCATGAGGTTATATATAACAGGGGTACATATTACAGTTGGTGAAGACATATAGGGGAGCTGTATGGTAATGGGCATGGGGTTGTATATAACCGGGGTACATATTACAGGAGGTGAAGACATATTGGGGGGTTGTTTAGTAATCGGTATGGGTTTATATATAACAGGGGTACATATTACAGGAGGTGAAGACATATAGGGGAGCTGTATGGTAATGGGCATGGGGTTGAATATAACAGGGGTACATATTAATAATAATAATAGCAATATTAATAATAACAATAATAATTTTACTGGAAGTTGGCACTTATATCTAACCATCACTGGATGAATATGTTTTGTTATAATGTGCTTAAAAACATCAACCAGGAATGAAACCGCTAATGATAATATACAGACTTGCTGGGGCTATTTAAAAACAAGAGGGTAATATCTGTATATTTGTATCAATAAATTGATTACTAGAGTCATTCAACTATACTAGGGACCTTAAACAGCTGAGAAGGCTAAACATGAATTTTAACAATGAATAAACATGATTAATTGAATAATGACTACACTAGTACGTGTGATTATTAATGCATGGCCTCACTATAGGGAAAACATTTTCCCCTATAATTAGTTTTTATAATGGCAATACAAGTGTAGTAAGCTGTAGAGCACAATGAGAGTTTTGCTCACTTAAGGGATTAAAGGAGCAATGTCGTGCGCATGTGAAAGAACCACACTTAACATCATCTACTTAAGTGAATAAATAATGACACCACAACAGTTGGGATTTAAAGACCATTTAGGTCATTTATTAATCACGAGGCCCCCTGCATGTTTGTTTATCAAAAACATCAGGGCCTTTCTTCAACTTTAACTCTAATTTATTTACAAGACTACATGTAAATGCCCAAAACTTTTAACTTGAGCAAACATTAAGCTGCATTGTCTAACTAGCTAACTCATATGAAGCGGGAAGCAGGCCCAGGCAGCTGTCACAAAGCGGAGCCCAGCTACAACGCAGTACTTATAGAAGGTTTTAACTAGAGCTGTTCGGCCCACCGCAACCCAGGAGGAGCTTTCCCCAGGCACGCGCCTGACTACGTCACGCCCCTGCAATGGCCGTCACTCCTCCCCGCTTTCTATCTGATGCCTGGGACGCTACCGCCCGCCACAAGAAACATCCAACCTACCTGATTCTTGCCGCCAATCACAGTACTAAACCACCTCACAACCTGCTACACTATAGCTGTCAACCCTCTCTTTATATTAGCTATAAACCTGTCTAGCCCCAGGTCTGTTAAATGGACCCCATCTTGCCTGTATAAGCTCTTATCCCCAGCCGAGATGTTGGGGTGCCTCACCACAAAACCTCCCAATTCCCGAATTACCTTTCCTATGTCCCTATTGACTTTCTTCCTTACCCCAAAGGCAGCCTTGTGACATACCATGTGCCTCCAATGTAACCTGGGAATAACCTGCGACCACCCTACTCTCACCCCAGGCAACCAAGCGTGCAACCATCTAATGTCAGCGCACATAATCTGAATTAACTCTAGGGTAGGCATCGCACCCAGACCATTGCCCCCCAGATGTAGAACTATCACGTCAGGATGACCCCATCGTCGGTAGGCCTCCTGTATAAGTGCGGGCAGATAGTACCAACACAGGCCTCTACGCCCTAGACGCTCAGATGGAAGCCCAGTGTACAAAAGAGTGCCAAACAATCCAGACCTTACAAGAATCCCGGCCTCTTCCTGAAAGAAAACAACACATCGTTAATCATTGCAAACATGTCACATAATCTCCCCAGTGACACCCTCCACCCCTTGAGGCAGCCACCACTCCAATTCTACTCACCCCTTCCTACTCAATTCCTCAGCTCCCCAGAAGGCCTAACATATGTTCTATAGCGCTGCGAACTCCACCGCCCCATCGCTTTGATTCTGTCAGCTGACCAACCTAACGCAGCCACGCTGGTTGCTGCGCCCACTCTAAAGGAATGTGGCGCAATGCGTGATGTATCTAGGCTCACCCACTTGGCTGCCATCGCCAAAATCCTGCAGAATTGAAATCTTGATAGCACTGACCCATCCTGATGGATCAGATAGGGGCCTGTTCCTTGTGGGCGTAAACCCGCAAAGCCTGCCAGCAACGACACGGGGCAAATTCTGCTATCCCTGACCTTTGGAAGATGTAACCATACCCCTTTCCCTTCCTGGTCCGTCTTGGACCTGGAAATAAGCAACAACACCAAATCCATAGCCAATTTCACATGGTGTGCCTGCACCCCTAATAGAGGACAATTTTTTGATGGCGGTACTAATTCACTTACTCGCAGGGCCCTGTGAAACGCCAGCGAGAATGCTACCCTAAATAGTGCTACTTCGTAGGTCCCAGCACATACCGCCTCTAAGGCGTGCATCAAGTCTACAAGTTGCGCCACCGTAATCGGTTCCCTAACGTCTGCTCTGGGGGTCTCCCTGCGGCCCCAACCCCGCAGCGATTGCTTAACCAGGAAAGTGCCTGTAAAGTCTTGCACTTTAAATAGCTTGCTAAAGAATGATAGGGCTGCCAATTTTCCCTGCAACAGAGATTTTCTGGTACCCCTACTCCCTAGGTCCCTCATCCACTCTAAAAGGGTTACCTGAGAAGCTTCGTAGTAAGAGATATGCTTGCTCTCGCAGAATGCCTGCCACTCATTCCAGTGCTTTACATATGCCCTCCAAGTTGCTGCAGCCAGTGAAGACTTAACTAAAGGGAACACGAACTCCCAGGGAATGCCAGCTGCCAGAGATAAGATGGGCAGGGCAAGCCATGAGGCGAGGCACAAGGAGCAACCCTCCTGAAAACCTCCCACTTCCCTCTAGACAGCGCATCGGCCATGATATTCTTAACCCCTGGCACATGCTTGGCTGAAAATGTAATATTATGCTGAAGGCATCTAAGGACTAGCTGCCAAAGGAGCCTGACTACCACTGCTGAGGTCGCTGACAAGTGGTTAATTGAAAAGACTACACTCTGATTATCACACCAGAAGATAACAGTTCGATTAGCTAACCTATGCGCCCACAGTTCCACTGCAACTATTATGGGGAATAGCTCAAGGAAACATAAGTTCCTTGTCAAACCTGCTGGAGCCCACGATGCTGGCCAAGCCTCCGCGCTCCACTCTGAGCCTAGCATTGCCCCATACCCCCCGGAGCCCGCCGCATAGGTAAACAGATGCATGGACTGATTGGACTCCACGGGTGTTCTCCATATACAGACACCATTGAAGTTTGTGAGAAACTCCTCCCAAACCCTCAGGTCATCCCGCATCACCTCTGAGATGTTCACCCTTGCGGCCTACTGCCAGCTCAGCCTCCAATCTACGATTAAACACGCGCCCCATTGGGATGACCCGCCCCGCGAAGTTCAGGAGGCCAAGCAAGGATTATAACTCCCTCACCTTAACAAACTTAGCCAACCGGGTGCCACGCACCATGTCCAACATGCGTCTCAACTTATCCTCCGGAAGCCGATAAACCCCTCCTTTAGCCTGGACAGCATCAAGCCTGCCACCATCCGGTCCGGGCATTCCACTCCTGGGTGTTGGCCGCCGCAGTAGCGGCACACATGTCGAAAGGAACAACTTTGCCCCTTGTCACACTGTTTATCCTAGAATTTCCAGCACTCCCAACCCTTTCGCCGTGCCCGCCCGCCCGCCCGAAAGGGCTTGCTCCCTGAGGCCATGGGAGGTGATGCCTGCACCTCTGGCCCCAGCTTGTTCCATAAGAGTAACTCTATGGAACCAAACGACAAGGAAGGATCCGCCTCCATCTTTCTGCGATATGCTATATCATAGTCCCTCCATATTCCCTCCTTATGACACTTATAGATCCTCTCTATCGTGCTCTGATACTTGAGGATATCCACCCCTTGGGTAGGCCATTTTGCCAAAAAACAAGACCCCAGCACCCTAAAGCAGCTCACCCACTCTTTGTAGGTGTCTGGCCTTTTCAATTTCCTCCGCCATCTCTTTCTCTTTTTGAGCCTCGGCCGAGAGCTTGAATATGTTAACATATTTTCTGCTATGTATCTTCCTAACAGTTTTTGACTTCAGGTGTTCGTGCAGGCAATGCACCTTGACCGTAATAGAATCCCCTTCCAAGGCGGATTTCCTATTGCCCTCCTGGCTGACCCAGGTTCCCCTGTCATGCCCATACCCTCACTGCAGCCCTTATCAGCTGGCGTCCCTGAGCCCTGGCTGCACGCTTTCTTCCTATCAGCTATTAGTGTCCTCAACATCCTGTACATGCGCTTCTCCCCCTTCTTATGTAAACCTAGCTCAGTGTCGCTCTCAGACCCTGACCCTGAAGAACTAGTGTCCCCCTCCTCCAGTGTCTGGGGTGCAAGAGACTGCTCACCTGCTTACGTGTGCTGCACCTCTCCTCCTTGGCCCCTTCCAGACGCCAGAGCCTGCACCCCAGTAGCAGCTGCTGTTGCGCTAGGATTAGCTGCTTGAATCCCTGCTCTGTGGATCGCCACCTGCTGAGCCTCCATCTGTGAAAAGAGAGACAGGAGAGGAGTACCGGCTGCCTGGGAAGACAAGGCTCCATTCATACCCCCCACATTCATGCCATAATCCAAACTGTCAGCCCGCTGCTGCTGCCTCCCCTGCATCAAGTGTGAAACGCCATCATACCTTCCCCCTGCAGAACCCCATGTGTGAGGCTCTGTGTCAAGCCCAGCCTGCGGCTCCATTCCCTGCTGATTTAGCCAAACATTGTGCGATTGCGCAACCCCCCTACTCTGCTCCTGCTAAGGTGCGCCCCAGGGCTCATAGTACTATATTCCCTGCTGCCATCCACATTTCCCACAAATGTGTTTCCCCTGCTGCCATATACGTTACCCACTGAGGTGCTTTGCAAGCGCATCAAGCCTTCGCTGCGCACTCCCCAGCCCGCCTGCCCCTGCAGCCGGCACCCCCCTCCTACCTTCTGGTGAGAGGGATGCGGAGAGAGCCGTCCTCTTTGCTCCTCTCCTGGCTGCGTTCTGGCCCCGACTGTGCCCGCAACCGGAGGCCCCGCCCACCGGAAGTATGTCAGGGGGCTGGGCTACGGGCGCGCGCAACTCCATCCACGGCAGGCCCCAAGGCCTGTTGAGGCCCAGACAAGCCAGATGGACCTTGCACACTGGCCGCCAGAGCAGGATCCGGACCGCTCCCACGGGTGAGAGGGCTACCCCAGACCCCACTGACACCGGATGCCGATGCCACAGGGCCATCCAAGATGGCGGATGGGCCACGTGGCGGCCCGGTGGTAAGAATAGGCTGGCTGGCAATTGATGGGCCGGTCGCATAGGAGGGGGGAACTCCTCAGTCGCGGTCGGCCCCATACTAAGCTGTTGGGGTAAATGAGCAGCTGCTAAAGTGGGGGTCCCTTGGCCCCCTGAACACAGGGCCCAACACGGCTGACAGGGACTGAACTAGCGACCATATGGTCGCAAGTTGTCCCTGCAGAATAGCCACAATATCTACCAGCCCAGCTTGGCCCACTAGCCCCCCTCCCCCCGGTCACCCGAGTAGGCTGCCACCCCATCTTGGCCCTGCGCATGCTTTGCAGCTGGCCTAACCACTCCCTGCTGCTCCACCCTGCCTCCTATACCTAGCCCCAGCCTATTAGCCTCCCTATGCTCCACATCAACCCCTGCAGAGGCCTCTGCTGGGTGTATTTCATCTCCCCCCCTCCCTCCTCTGAACTAAAAGCCTGTAAGGTGTGTCGGCCTAGCCTGAGGGGAATAATATCTGCATCACCCATCTCTTTTTCTGCAGGATCCTTGCGCCCACGCTGAGGGCCCACGTCTCTGAACCAAAGAGGAGGCAAAGAAGACCTGCGTGACCTATTCATAACCAGAATTCAGAAAACTATTCTGCAACCAGAAGATCTGCGATGGCCAGGAACAGGAAAGAGGGCCTGAGACTTCCAGAAGCCCCTTTTTATTTGTAAGTAAAGATCCCTCCCTTAGACCTGCAACAATGTTGAAAACCTCACACACACAGCCCACAAACACTCCTCCTCAATGATTCCTTAACCCTTAAGACGTTTCTGGCTAATCTGCAGCCCTGCACTTTCCTTACACATGGTACTTGGCTTTTTGCAGATATTTTTTATAAATATGAATATGAATTTTAAAATATATTACATAATTTTGTATCTAATACTACAAAGCGTTTAACTGCCCTGTTATTTCCACAGGACGGTGCCAGCATGGGAGCTTTCTGATACTGTTCCTCAATCTAATGTCCAGCTATACACAGAACAGGAATGTCTTCCACCATCAGACTATTAAGTTCCTCTCTAGACTGGTCAGACTCCTCCTCCGAGCAGCTGAGCTACCTTTTCCACCCTAAAAACTATTTGTGCAAGTTTTGACACTAACAAAACATCAGCAAATAGGATGAGCGTGCACACAGGTTTTCCTGGGATGTAATTCAAGGGTTCTTTTTTGTGTATTTGTACAGCCGTTTCTCAGATTAAAACCATTTTGGCAGCACTTGTAAAGTTGTATTGACTTCTGACAGTGCAAAATGCAAACCTAGAAAAAAATAAATATTAAACTGAAATAACAGCATGGCGGTATTTTTGTTTTCATTTTAAGCTGAGAGTTTTTAGCAGTGCTGTGCGCCTCCATGGTAAACCTCAAAGCTCACTGTGAGAAGCTCAATTCCAAAGAAGAACCCAATACTTTTTATGGGGAGAAGCTACTAGGGAGGTTAAGCCATCTGCATTCTGTAGTGTTAGCACCAGAAATACCTGTTTATTGTTAATTCCAAGGTCACTCTAATATTACTGCAAGCATACCCCAATGTGACGGACTCCGGCTACCTGACTGGGTAGCTCCGCCAAAGGATCCTACCTGTCTCTGGAACCTGCCACTATGTAGTGGAGAGAGTGAATATCCCACCCAAATAACTAGACAGACTAGCATTTAGGTGAAACAAGAAGTACGTCTTTATTGGGAAAACACACAGTTTATATACACAATCTCATCAAGATAAGAGCCTTATCAGCCCCCAAAACCTGACATTCCCTCCAGACAGGCTGGCACCATCCATAGAGTCCATTGTCCCATAGTTTCCAGCGGTATAAGGATGGTGGTTCCGGGGTGATCCCGGGGGATTGGTAGCACTTCCATGGTGTTGTTGGGAAGCCCTCGGTCCCCAGCTGCTACAGTCCAAAAAGCAACATGATCCATAGCTGGTGGCCAGAGCTATGGGTGATTAAACGTACACCGTGAAGGCCACTGGGGAGTGGGGGTTGTAGAGGGGGGCCTAGAACCCCTGGTTCCCAAGGGAGCTCCCTTCCGGCAATCACCCCACCTCTTGCCCTCTCCAAGGGGTACCAATCCCCAAAAGAGCAGAGCTCTGGGACAAGGAGCCGCTGAAGCGACCTGGGGTAAGGGATGATGTGGCTGACCGGCAGTTCAAGGGGCCCGGTCAGCTGGAGAGGAACTAGGCGGTCAGGGACCAGCTCTTTCATGAGGATGTGTAAACCATAAAACAAAGTAAATCAAAGGTCTGGGAGATCTTGGTTGAAAAACCCCCAAATCCGCTTAGAAACAGGAGTGGGTGAGGTAGTAGGGAGTGGAGCTTTAACCCCTGCAGCTCCTGTATCCGTGACACCCAGTATCCTAATATATTATTTCTACATCTCTCTCCCCTCTCTTTCTTTGTCTCTCCATCCTCTACTATTTACTTCCCTTGCTGAACAAAATTCACTAAAAAGATCTCTTTCCAGCCTGCTTCACCAGTCCCAGCTGATTTATTATTATTATTATTATTATTATTATTATTATTATTATTATTATTATTATTATTATCAGTTATTTGTAGAGAACCAACAGATTCTGCAGCACTTTAAACATAGGAGGTATACAAGGTAACATTTATAGGGTCCTGCTGAGAGTCACACTGTTTTAGTCAGCTCTTATGAAGGTGATCTGCAAACAGTTTGGCTCTTAGGCTTACATGCTAAGAGGGTTCATGGTGGATAGTAATGGAGGAGAGGAACAGATATTAGAAAAGATTAGTGCAGGATGAATGCATCCCTGAACAGTAGAGTCTTTAGGGAGTGCTTGAAGTTTTCAAAACTAGGGGAGAGACTTGTGGAGAGAGAAAGAGAGTTCCACAAGATGGGAGCCAGTCTGGAGAAGTCCTGTAAATGGGAGTGTGAGGAGGTAATACCAGATTAGAGGAGTAGGAGGTCATGATCAGAGGGAAGGGGACGGGAGGGACAGTATCTGGAGACAAGGTCTGAGATATAGGGGGGACCAGTTCAGTTGAGGGCCTTGAATGTCAGAGTCAGAATTTTGTGTTTAATCCTGAGGGCAAGAGTAAGCCAGTGAAGGGCTTGGCAGAGAGGTGGAGAAGTTGAAGAGCATCTTGTAAGAAAGAGGAGCCTGGCAAAGGCATTCATTATGGATTGTAAAGGAGCTAGGCAGCAGCTGGGTAGACCAGAGAGGACAGAGTTGCAGTAGTCGAGGCGGGAAAGGATGAGAGAGTGGATTCAAATCTTAGGTGTGACTTGTGTAAGGAAATGTCTAATTTTACAGATGTGTTTAAGGTGGAAGTGGCAGGCTTTAGCCAAGGACTGAATGTGAGGAGTGAAAGTCAAATGTGACCCCGAGAAATCGGGCATGTGGGGTAGGGGTAATGATAAAGTTGTCGACAACTTACTAATTTACTAAAGAGTTGACTGATAAATGAGATTTAGGGGCCCATATATCAAGCTCCATAAGGAGCTTGCAGGCCTGTGTTTCTGGCGAGTCTGAAGACTCGCCAGAAACACAAGTTATGGAGCAGCGGTCTAAAGACCACTGCTCCATAACCCTGTCCGCCTGCTCTGATGAGGCGGACAGGAATCGCCGGAAATAAACCCGATTGAGTACGATCAGATTGATTGACACCCCCTGCTGGCAGCCGATTGGCTGCGAGTCTGCAGGGGGCGGCGTTGCACCAGCAGCTCACAAGAGCTGCTGGTGAAATGCTGAATACAGAGAGCGTATTGCTCTTCGCATTCAGCGATATCTGTCGGACCTGATCCGCAGTGTCGGATCAGGTCCGACAGACATGATAAATAGGCCCCTTAGTGAATCAGATGCATACAATAAAATGGGGACTAGCAAAGCTTGAGAGGCTACTGAGACTGGTGAGGTTATTGAAGCTGAAGAGTCTGGAGAGGTATGTAAAACCGAGGTTGATAAAACTAGAGTGGTGTGTAAGTCTGGAGAGACTGGTGAAGCAGTAGAGGCTGGTCATGTTATTAATGCTGGGGAGCCTGGAGAGACTAGTGAAGTAGTAGAGGCTGGTCATGTTATTAATGCTGGGGAGCCCGGAGAGACTAGTGAAGCAGTAGAGGCTGGTCATGTTATTGATTCTGGGGAGCCTGGAGAGACTAGTGAAGCAGTAGAGGCTGGTCATGTTATTGATGCTTGGGAGCCTGGAGAGACTAGTGAAGCAGTAAAGGCTGGTCATGTTATTGATGCTTGGGAGCCTGGAGAGACTAGTGAAGCAGTAGAGGCTGGTCATGTTATTGATGCTGGGGAGCCTGGAGAGACTAGTGAAGCAGTAGAGGCTGGTCAGGTTATTGATGCTGGGGAGCCTGGAGAGACTAGTGAAGCAGTAGAGGCTGGTCATGTTATTGATGCTGGGGAGCCTGGAGAGACTAGTGAAGCAGTAGAGGCTGGTCATGTTATTGATGCTTGGGAGCCTGGAGAGACTAGTGAAGCAGTAGAGGCTGGTCATGTTATTGATGCTTGGGAGCCTGGAGAGACTAGTGAAGCAGTAGAGGCTGGTCATGTTATTGATGCTTGGGAGCCAGGAGAGACTAGTGAAGAAGTAGAGGCTGGTCATGGTATTAATGCTGGGGAGCCTGGAGAGACTAGTGAAGCAGTAGAGGCTGGTCATGTTATTGATGCTGGGGAGCCTGGAGAGACTAGTGAAGCAGTAGAGGCTGGTCATGTTATTGATGCTGGGGAGCCTGGAGAGACTGGTGAAGCAGTAGAGGCTGGTCATGTTATTAATGCTGGGGAGCCTGGGGAGACTAGTGAAGCAGTAGAGGCTGGTCATGTTATTGATGCTGGGGAGCCTGGAGAAACTAGTGAAGCAGTAGAGGCTGGTCATGTTATTGATGCTTGGGAGCCTGGAGAGACTAGTGAAGCAGTAGAGGCTGGTCATGTTATTGATGCTGGGGAGCCTGGAGAGACTAGTGAAGCAGTAGAGGCTGGTCATGTTATTGATGCTGGGGAGCCTGGAGAGACTAGTGAAGCAGTAGAGGCTGGTCATGTTATTGATGCTGGGGAGCCTGGAGAGACTAGTGAAGCAGTAGAGGCTGGTCATGTTATTGATGCTGGGGAGCCTGGAGAGACTGGTGAAGCAGTAGAGGCTGGTCATGTTATTGATGCTTGGGAGCCTGGAGAGACTAGTGAAGCAGTAGAGGCTGGTCATGTTATTGATGCTGGGGAGCCTGGAGAGACTAGTGAAGCAGTAGAGGCTGGTCATGTTATTAATGCTGGGGAGCCTGGAGAGACTAGTGAAGCAGTAGAGGCTGGTCATGTTATTGATGCTGGGGAGCCTGGAGAGACTAGTGAAGCAGTAAAGGCTGGTCATGTTATTGATGCTGGGGAGCCTGGAGAGACTAGTGAAGCAGTAGAGGCTGGTCATGTTATTGATGCTGGGGAGCCTGGAGAGACTAGTGAAGCAGTAGAGGCTGGTCATGTTATTGATGCTGGGGAGCCTGGAGAGACTAGTGAAGCAGTAGAGGCTGGTCATGTTATTGATGCTTGGGAGCCTGGAGAGACTAGTGAAGCAGTAGAGGCTGGTCATGTTATTGATGCTGGGGAGCCAGGAGAGACTAGTGAAGCAGTAGAGGCTGGTCATGTTATTGATGCTTGGGAGCCTGGAGAGACTAGTGAAGCAGTAGAGGCTGGTCATGTTATTGATGCTGGGGAGCCTGGAGAGACTAGTGAAGCAGTAGAGGCTGGTCATGTTATTAATGCTGGGGAGCCAGGAGAGACTGGTGAAGCAGTAGAGGCTGGTCATGTTATTGATGCTGGGGAGCCTGGAGAGACTAGTGAAGCAGTAGAGGCTGGTCATGTTATTGATGCTGGGGAGCCTGGAGAGACTAGTGAAGCAGTAGAGGCTGGTCATGTTATTGATGCTGGGGAGCCTGAAGAGACTAGTGAAGCAGTAGAGGCTGGTCATGTTATTGATGCTTGGGAGCCTGGAGAGACTAGTGAAGCAGTAGAGGCTGGTCATGTTATTGATGCTGGGGAGCCAGGAGAGACTAGTGAAGCAGTAGAGGCTGGTCATGTTATTGATACTGGGGAGCCTGGAGAGACTGGTGAAGCAGTAGAGGCTGGTCATGTTATTAATGCTGGGGAGCCAGGAGAGACTAGTGAAGCAGTAGAGGCTGGTCATGTTATTGATGCTTGGGAGCCTGGAGAGACTAGTGAAGCAGTAGAGGCTGGTCATGTTATTGATGCTGGGGAGCCTGGAGAGACTGGTGAAGCAGTAGAGGCTGGTCATGTTATTGCTGCTGGGGAGCCTGGAGAGACTAGTGAAGCTGTAGAGGCTGGTCATGTTATTAATGCTGGGGAGCCAGGAGAGACTGGTGAAGCAGTAGAGGCTGGTCATGTTATTGATGCTGGGGAGCCTGGAGATACTAGTGAAGCAGTAGAGGCTGGTCATGTTATTAATGCTGGGGAGCCAGGAGAGACTGGTGAAGCAGTAGAGGCTGGTCATGTTATTAATGCTGGGGAGCCAGGAGAGACTGATGAAGTAGTAGAGGCTGGTCATGTTATTAATGCTGGGGAGCCTGGAGAGACTAGTGAAGCAGTAGAGGCTGGTCATGTTATTGATGCTTGGGAGCCTGGAGAGACTAGTGAAGCAGTAGAGGCTGGTCATGTTATTGATTCATGGGAGCCTGGAGAAGAAGCAGTAGAGGCTGGTCATGTTATTGATGCTGGGGAGCCTGGAGAGACTAGTGAAGCAATAGAGGCTGGTCATGTTATTGATGCTTGGGAGCCTGGAGAGACTAGTGAAGCAGTAGAGGCTGGTAATCTTATTGATGCTTGGGAGCCTGGAGAGACTAGTGAAGCAGTAGAGGCTGGTCATGTTATTGATGCTTGGGAGCCTGGAGAGACTAGTGAAGCAGTAGAGGCTGGTCATGTTATTGATGCTTGGGAGCCTGGAGAGACTAGTGAAGCAGTAGAGGCTGGTCATGTTATTGATGCTGGGGAGCCTGGAGAGACTAGTGAAGCAGTAGAGGCTGGTCATGTTATTGATGCTGGGGAGCCTGGAGAGACTAGTGAAGCAGTAGAGGCTGGTCATGTTATTGATGCTTGGGAGCCTGGAGAGACTAGTGAAGCAGTAGAGGCTGGTCATGTTATTGATGCTGGGGAGCCTGGAGAGACTAGTGAAGCAGTAGAGGCTGGTCATGTTATTGATGCTTGGGAGCCTGGAGAGACTGGTGAAGCAGTAGAGGCTGGTCATGTTATTGATGCTGGGGAGCCTGGAGAGACTAGTGAAGCAGTAGAGGCTGGTCATGTTATTGATGCTTGGGAGCCTGGAGAGACTAGTGAAGCAGTAGAGGCTGGTCATGTTATTGATGCTGGGGAGCCTGGAGAGACTAGTGAAGCAGTAGAGGCTGGTCATGTTATTGATGCTGGGGAGCCTGGAGAGACTAGTGAAGCAGTAGAGGCTGGTCATGTTATTGATGCTGGGGAGCCTGGAGAGACTAGTGAAGCAGTAGAGGCTGGTCATGTTATTGATGCTGGGGAGCCTGGAGAGACTAGTGAAGCAGTAGAGGCTGGTCATGTTATTGATGCTGGGGAGCCTGGAGAGACTAGTGAAGCAGTAGAGGCTGGTCATGTTATTGATGCTGGGGAGCCTGGAGAGACTAGTGAAGCAGTAGAGGCTGGTCATGTTATTGATGCTGGGGAGCCTGGAGAGACTAGTGAAGCAGTAGAGGCTGGTCATGTTATTGATGCTTGGGAGCCTGGAGAGACTAGTGAAGCAGTAGAGGCTGGTCATGTTATTGATGCTGGGGAGCCTGGAGAGACTAGTGAAGCAGTAGAGGCTGGTCATGTTATTGATGCTGGGGAGCCTGGAGAGACTAGTGAAGCAGTAGAGGCTGGTCATGTTATTGATGCTGGGGAGCCTGGAGAGACTAGTGAAGCAGTAGAGGCTGGTCATGTTATTGATGCTGGGGAGCCTGGAGAGACTAGTGAAGCAGTAGAGGCTGGTCATGTTATTGATGCTGGGGAGCCTGGAGAGACTAGTGAAGCAGTAGAGGCTGGTCATGTTATTGATGCTGGGGAGCCTGGAGAGACTAGTGAAGCAGTAGAGGCTGGTCATGTTATTGATGCTGGGGAGCCTGGAGAGACTAGTGAAGCAGTAGAGGCTGGTCATGTTATTGATGCTGGGGAGCCTGGAGAGACTAGTGAAGCAGTAGAGGCTGGTCATGTTATTGATGCTGGGGAGCCTGGAGAGACTGGTGAAGCAGTAGAGGCTGGTCATGTTATTGATGCTTGGGAGCCTGGAGAGACTAGTGAAGCAGTAGAGGCTGGTCATGTTATTGATGCTGGGGAGCCTGGAGAGACTAGTGAAGCAGTAGAGGCTGGTCATGTTATTAATGCTGGGGAGCCTGGAGAGACTAGTGAAGCAGTAGAGGCTGGTCATGTTATTGATGCTGGGGAGCCTGGAGAGACTAGTGAAGCAGTAGAGGCTGGTCATGTTATTGATGCTGGGGAGCCTGGAGAGACTAGTGAAGCAGTAGAGGCTGGTCATGTTATTGATGCTGGGGAGCCTGGAGAGACTAGTGAAGCAGTAGAGGCTGGTCATGTTATTGATGCTGGGGAGCCTGGAGAGACTAGTGAAGCAGTAGAGGCTGGTCATGTTATTGATGCTTGGGAGCCTGGAGAGACTAGTGAAGCAGTAGAGGCTGGTCATGTTATTGATGCTGGGGAGCCAGGAGAGACTAGTGAAGCAGTAGAGGCTGGTCATGTTATTGATGCTTGGGAGCCTGGAGAGACTAGTGAAGCAGTAGAGGCTGGTCATGTTATTGATGCTGGGGAGCCTGGAGAGACTAGTGAAGCAGTAGAGGCTGGTCATGTTATTAATGCTGGGGAGCCAGGAGAGACTGGTGAAGCAGTAGAGGCTGGTCATGTTATTGATGCTGGGGAGCCTGGAGAGACTAGTGAAGCAGTAGAGGCTGGTCATGTTATTGATGCTGGGGAGCCTGGAGAGACTAGTGAAGCAGTAGAGGCTGGTCATGTTATTGATGCTGGGGAGCCTGAAGAGACTAGTGAAGCAGTAGAGGCTGGTCATGTTATTGATGCTTGGGAGCCTGGAGAGACTAGTGAAGCAGTAGAGGCTGGTCATGTTATTGATGCTGGGGAGCCAGGAGAGACTAGTGAAGCAGTAGAGGCTGGTCATGTTATTGATACTGGGGAGCCTGGAGAGACTGGTGAAGCAGTAGAGGCTGGTCATGTTATTAATGCTGGGGAGCCAGGAGAGACTAGTGAAGCAGTAGAGGCTGGTCATGTTATTGATGCTTGGGAGCCTGGAGAGACTAGTGAAGCAGTAGAGGCTGGTCATGTTATTGATGCTGGGGAGCCTGGAGAGACTGGTGAAGCAGTAGAGGCTGGTCATGTTATTGCTGCTGGGGAGCCTGGAGAGACTAGTGAAGCTGTAGAGGCTGGTCATGTTATTAATGCTGGGGAGCCAGGAGAGACTGGTGAAGCAGTAGAGGCTGGTCATGTTATTGATGCTGGGGAGCCTGGAGATACTAGTGAAGCAGTAGAGGCTGGTCATGTTATTAATGCTGGGGAGCCAGGAGAGACTGGTGAAGCAGTAGAGGCTGGTCATGTTATTAATGCTGGGGAGCCAGGAGAGACTGATGAAGTAGTAGAGGCTGGTCATGTTATTAATGCTGGGGAGCCTGGAGAGACTAGTGAAGCAGTAGAGGCTGGTCATGTTATTGATGCTTGGGAGCCTGGAGAGACTAGTGAAGCAGTAGAGGCTGGTCATGTTATTGATTCATGGGAGCCTGGAGAAGAAGCAGTAGAGGCTGGTCATGTTATTGATGCTGGGGAGCCTGGAGAGACTAGTGAAGCAATAGAGGCTGGTCATGTTATTGATGCTTGGGAGCCTGGAGAGACTAGTGAAGCAGTAGAGGCTGGTAATCTTATTGATGCTTGGGAGCCTGGAGAGACTAGTGAAGCAGTAGAGGCTGGTCATGTTATTGATGCTTGGGAGCCTGGAGAGACTAGTGAAGCAGTAGAGGCTGGTCATGTTATTGATGCTTGGGAGCCTGGAGAGACTAGTGAAGCAGTAGAGGCTGGTCATGTTATTGATGCTGGGGAGCCTGGAGAGACTAGTGAAGCAGTAGAGGCTGGTCATGTTATTGATGCTGGGGAGCCTGGAGAGACTAGTGAAGCAGTAGAGGCTGGTCATGTTATTGATGCTTGGGAGCCTGGAGAGACTAGTGAAGCAGTAGAGGCTGGTCATGTTATTGATGCTGGGGAGCCTGGAGAGACTAGTGAAGCAGTAGAGGCTGGTCATGTTATTGATGCTTGGGAGCCTGGAGAGACTGGTGAAGCAGTAGAGGCTGGTCATGTTATTGATGCTGGGGAGCCTGGAGAGACTAGTGAAGCAGTAGAGGCTGGTCATGTTATTGATGCTTGGGAGCCTGGAGAGACTAGTGAAGCAGTAGAGGCTGGTCATGTTATTGATGCTGGGGAGCCTGGAGAGACTAGTGAAGCAGTAGAGGCTGGTCATGTTATTGATGCTGGGGAGCCTGGAGAGACTAGTGAAGCAGTAGAGGCTGGTCATGTTATTGATGCTGGGGAGCCTGGAGAGACTAGTGAAGCAGTAGAGGCTGGTCATGTTATTGATGCTGGGGAGCCTGGAGAGACTAGTGAAGCAGTAGAGGCTGGTCATGTTATTGATGCTGGGGAGCCTGGAGAGACTAGTGAAGCAGTAGAGGCTGGTCATGTTATTGATGCTGGGGAGCCTGGAGAGACTAGTGAAGCAGTAGAGGCTGGTCATGTTATTGATGCTGGGGAGCCTGGAGAGACTAGTGAAGCAGTAGAGGCTGGTCATGTTATTGATGCTTGGGAGCCTGGAGAGACTAGTGAAGCAGTAGAGGCTGGTCATGTTATTGATGCTGGGGAGCCTGGAGAGACTAGTGAAGCAGTAGAGGCTGGTCATGTTATTGATGCTGGGGAGCCTGGAGAGACTAGTGAAGCAGTAGAGGCTGGTCATGTTATTAATGCTGGGGAGCCTGGAGAGACTAGTGAAGCAGTAGAGGCTGGTCATGTTATTGATGCTGGGGAGCCTGGAGAGACTGGTGAAGCAGTAGAGGCTGGTCATGTTATTGATGCTGGGGAGCCTGGAGAGACTAGTGAAGCAGTAGAGGCTGGTCATGTTATTGATGCTGGGGAGCCTGGAGAGACTAGTGAAGCAGTAGAGGCTGGTCATGTTATTGATGCTGGGGAGCCTGGAGAGACTAGTGAAGCAGTAGAGGCTGGTCATGTTATTGATGCTGGGGAGCCTGGAGAGACTAGTGAAGCAGTAGAGGCTGGTCATGTTATTGATGCTGGGGAGCCTGGAGAGACTAGTGAAGCAGTAGAGGCTGGTCATGTTATTGATGCTGGGGAGCCTGAAGAGACTAGTGAAGAAGTAGAGGCTGGTCATGTTATTGATGCTGGGGAGCCTGGAGAGACTAGTGAAGCAGTAGAGGCTGGTCATGTTATTGATGCTGGGGAGCCTGGAGAGACTAGTGAAGCAGTAGAGGCTGGTCATGTTATTGATGCTGGGGAGCCTGAAGAGACTAGTGAAGAAGTAGAGGCTGGTCATGTTATTGATGCTGGGGAGCCTGGAGAGACTAGTGAAGCAGTAGAGGCTGGTCATGTTATTGATGCTTGGGAGCCTGGAGAGACTAGTGAAGAAGTAGAGGCTGGTCATGTTATTGATGCTGGGGAGCCTGGAGAGACTAGTGAAGCAGTAGAGGCTGTCATGTTATTGATGCTTGGGAGCCTGGAGAGACTAGTGAAGCAGTAGAGGCTGGTCATGTTATTGATGCTGGGGAGCCTGGAGAGACTAGTGAAGCAGTAGAGGCTGGTCATGTTATTGATGCTGGGGAGCCTGAAGAGACTAGTGAAGAAGTAGAGGCTGGTCATGTTATTGATGCTGGGGAGCCTGGAGAGACTAGTGAAGCAGTAGAGGCTGGTCATGTTATTGATGCTTGGGAGCCTGGAGAGACTAGTGAAGAAGTAGAGGCTGGTCATGTTATTGATGCTGGGGAGCCTGGAGAGACTAGTGAAGCAGTAGAGGCTGGTCATGTTATTGATGCTTGGGAGCCTGGAGAGACTAGTGAAGCAGTAGAGGCTGGTCATGTTATTGATGCTGGGGAGCCTGGAGAGACTGGTGAAGATGGTGAAGTTGGTGAAGCTAGAGACTTTAGTGAAGCTCGAGAGGTAGGCTAGGTTACTGAAGCTAGAGAGAGGTGAAGCAGCAGAGGCTGGTCAGGTTACTGAATCTGGAGAGACTGGTGAAGCTGTCTCTCTGTCACCATTACTGTCTCTCCCTATAAGACTGTCTCTCACACACTAACAGACCTTATGTCTCTCTGTGACTATCAGACTGTGTTTATCTGTGTCTCCCTCACCATTACTGTCTCTCCCTATAAGACTGTCTCTCACACACTAACAGACCTTATGTCTCTCTGTGACTATCAGACTGTGTTTATCTGTCTCTCTCACCATTACTGTCTCTCCCTATAAGACTGTCTCTCACACACTAATAGACCCTCTGTCTCTCTGTGACTATCAGACTGTGTTTACCTGTGTCTCTCTCACCATTACTGTCTCTCCCTATAAGACTGTCTCTCACACACTAATAGACTCTCTGTCGCTCTGTAACCATCGCATTGTGTTTATCTGTCTCTCTCTCACCATTACTGTCTCTCCCTATAAGACTGTCTCTCACACACTAATAGACCCTCTGTCTCTCTGTAAACATAGCATTGTGTTTATCTGTCTCTCTCTCACCATTACTGTCTCTCCCTATAAGATTGTCACTCACACACTAACAGACATTCTGTCTCTCTGTGACTATCAGACTGTGTTTACCTGTCTCTCTGACCATTACTGTCTCTCCCTATAAGACTGCCTCTCACACACTAACAGACTCTCTGTCTCTCTGTTACCATCACATTGTGTTTATCTGTGTCTCTCTCACCATTACTGTCTCTCCCTATAAGACTGTCTCTCACACACTAATAGACCCTCTGTCTCTCTGTGACTATCAGACTGTGTTTATCTGTCTCTCTCTCACCATTACTGTCTCTCCCTATAAAACTGTCTCTCACACACTAACAGACCCTCTGTCTCTCTGTAACTATCAGACTATGTTTATCTGTGTCTCTCTCACCCTTACTGTCTCTACCTATAAGACTGTCTCTCACACACTAATAGACCATCTGTGACTATCAGACTGTGTTTATCTGTGTCTCTCTCACCATTACTGTCTCTCCCTATAAGACCGTCTCTCACACTCTAACAGACCCTCTGTCTCTCTGTAACTATCAGACTATGTTTATCTGTCTCTCTCTCTCACCATTACTGTCTCTCCCTATAAGACTGTCTCTCACACACTAACAGACCTTCTGTCTCTCTGTGACTATCAGACTATGTTTACCTGTCTCTCTCACCATTACTATCTCTCCCTATAAGACTGTCTCTCACACACAAACAAACCCTCTGTGACTATCAGACTGTGTTTATCTGTGTCTCTCTCACCCTTACTGTCTCTCCCTATAAGACCGTCTCTCACACACTAATAGACTCTCTGTCTCTCTGTGACTATCAGACTGTGTTTACCTGTCTCTCTCACCCTTACTGTCTCTCCCTATAAGACCGTCTCTCACACACTAATAGACCCTCTGTCTCTCTCTGACTATCAGACTGTGTTTACCTGTCTCTCTCACCATTACTGTCTCTCCCTATAAGACTGTCTCTCACACACTAATAGACCCTCTGTCTCTCTGTGACTATCAGACTGTGTTTACCTGTCTCTCTCACCATTACTGTCTCTCCCTATAAGACCGTCTCTCACACACTAATAGACCCTCTGTCTCTCTGTGACTATCAGACTGTGTTTACCTGTCTCTCTCACCCTTACTGTCTCTCCCTATAAGACCGTCTCTCACACACTAATAGACCCTCTGTCTCTCTGTGACTATCAGACTGTGTTTACCTGTCTCTCTCACCATTACTGTCTCTCCCTATAAGACCGTCTCTCACACACGAATAGACCCTCTGTCTCTCTGTGACTATCAGACTGTGTTTACCTGTCTCTCTCACCCTTACTGTCTCTCCCTATAAGACCGTCTCTCACACACTTATAGACCCTCTGTCTTTCTGTGACTATCAGACTGTGTTTACCTGTCTCTCTCACCATTACTGTCTCTCCCTATAAGACTGTCTCTCACACACTAATAGACCCTCTGTCTCTCTGTGACTATCAGACTGTGTTTACCTGTCTCTCTCACCCTTACTGTCTCTCCCTATAAGACCGTCTCTCACACACTAATAGACCCTCTGTCTCTCTGTGACTATCAGACTGTGTTTACCTGTCTCTCTCACCATTACTGTCTCTCCCTATAAGACTGTCTCTCACACACTAATAGACCCTCTGTCTCTCTGTGACTATCAGACTGTGTTTACCTGTCTCTCTCACCATTACTGTCTCTCCCTATAAGACTGTCTCTCACACACAAACAGACCCTCTGTGGCCAATTTAACAAGGGCGGAATGGCCCTGAATGTAACTGTTTACACACAAGCCTTCAGGCCCACCGGAAACAGGCGTTAAGAAGCAGCGGTCTTAAGACTGCTGCTCCTTAACTCGTACGCCTACTTTGATGCGGCGGACATCAATCCACGTTATCGCATACGATCGGGTTGATTAAAACCCCCTGCTAGCGGCCGATTGGCTGCAAATCTAGCAGGGGGCAGATCAAGTCCACTCGCACTTTGTTAAATCGGCCCTCCTACTCTCTGTGACTATAAGACTGTGTTTATCTGTGTCTCTCTCACCATTATTGTCTCTCCCTATAAGACTGTCTCTCACACACTAATAGACCCTCTGTCTCTCTGTAACCATCGCATTGTGTTTATCTTTCTCTCTCTCACCATTACTGTCTCTCCCTATAAGACTGTCTCTCACACACTAATAGACCCTCTGTCTCTCTGTAACTATCAGACTGTGTTTATCTGTGTCTCTCTAACCCCCACTGTCTCTACCTATAAGACTGTCTCTCACACACTAATAGACCATCTGTGACTATCAGACTGTGTTTATCTGTGTCTCTCTCACCATTACTGTCTCTCCCTATAAGACTGTCTCTCACACTCTAACAGACCCTCTGTCTCTCTGTGACTATCAGACTGTGTTTATCTGTGTCTCTCTCACCATTACTGTCTCTCCCTATAAGACTGTCTCTCACACTCTAACAGACCCTCTGTCTCTCTGTGACTATCAGACTGTGTTTATCTGTCTCTCTCTCACCATTACTGTCTCTCCCTATAAGACTGTCTCTCACACACTGATAGACCCTCTGTCTCTCTGTGACTATCAGACTTTGTTTATCTGTGTCTCCCTCACCATTACTGTCTCTCCCTATAAGACTGTCTCTCACACACCAATAGACCCTCTGTGACTATCAGACTGTGTTTATCTGTGTCTCTCTCACCCTTACTGTCTCTCCCTATAAGACTGTCTCTCACACACTAACAGACCCTCTGTCTCTCTCACCATTAGTGTCTCTCCCTGTGAATCTGTCTCTCACCCACAGTACCTGATATGAATTACCAGTCTGAGCATTATTTTTTCCTTCCTCTGTACGGTTACCAGAATCCTCCTCTCCATCCCACCAGCTGGCTGAGAATTAGGCTAATAACAGATAGAATATATAAGTATGCAGTGTTCAGTGTGAGGAGGACCCCGGAGATTTACGTGTCTTTGATATTAAACATCACACGCTCCTGGGCCAAAGAGCACTTGCTGACAGAGACAAAATGATTCTTGCTGGAGATTTTTGCTCATTTTAGTAAAATTTCTCCCTGAGTGTGGCCCAGACTACAGCACCGCCCTGCGGGAGCACAAGACAAAGGGAGATCCTGATTTACATAAAATAATGACATCTCTAAGGCAGCTTGTGGCAGTCATTCACCTTTACCGTTATTGTGATATTTAGTTATTTGTTTACTAACAAACCAGGGAATAAAGAGCCTTTTGTTTGTTATAAAATGGTAAATGAAATAAAATCAGTACAACTATTGTATTTCTTGTTTATTTTAATACAAAATGGGACAAACTAATATCCAGTGGAAACTCAGGTAAATATATTAAGTGGTGCAGACGTAACTGGCATGTGGGTCTGTGGGTCTGACTCTCCAGAGGGTTGGTAGGTCCAGTGTATAATCTATAGGGTGCTCATTACTCTAGGTTCCTAAATTCTCAACGCTGCTAGCATCAGCAAACATACGGCTAGATTACGAGTTTTTGTCGGTAATGGTGTGCGGTACTAACGCACAGTTTTTCCTTACCTTTCACTGACAGTAACACTGGTATTACGGGTTTTTAGAAACCCGGCGTTAGCTGCAAAAAAGTGAGCGAAGAGCAGAATTTAGCTCCACATCTCACCTCAATACCAGCGCTGCTTACGGTAGCAGTAAGCTGGCAAAACGTGCTTGTGCACGATTTCCCCATAGGAATCAATGGGGCAGATTTGGCTGAAAAAAAGTCTAACACCTGCAAAAAAGCAGCGTTCAGCTCCTAACGCAGCCCCATTGATTCCTATGGGGAAATAATTTTTATGTCTACACCTAACATCCTAACATGAACCCCGAGTCTAAACACCCCTAATCTTACACTTATTAACCCCTAATCTGCTGCCCCTGACATCGCGACACCTGCATTATATTATTAACCCCTAATCTGCTGCTCCGTACACCGCTGCCACCTACATTATACTTATGAACCCCTAATCTGTCTCCCCCAACATCGCCGACACCTACATTATAGTTATTAACCCCTATTCTGCCGCCCCCAATGTCGTTGCAACCTACCTACAATTATTAACCCCTAATCTACCGCCCCCAATGTCGCTGCCACTATAATAAAGTTATTAACCCCTAAACCTAAGTCTAACCCTAACCCCCCCTAACTTAAATATAATTTAAATAAATCTAAATAAAAATACTATTATTAAATAAATTATTCATATTTAGAACTAAATACTTACCTATAAAATAAACCATAAGATAGCTACAATATAACTAATATTTACATTGTAGCTAGCAATTTTTATTATTTTTATTTTACAGGCAACTTTGTTTTTATTTTAATTAGGTACAATAGTTATTAAATAGTTATTAACTATTTAATAACTTCCTAGTTAAAATAAAGACAAATATACCTGTAAAATAAATCCTAACCTAAGTTACAATTACACCTAACACTACACTATAATTAAATAAATTACCTAAATTAACTACAATTAATTACAATTAAATTAAATAAACTAAATTATGAAAAAAAAACCCCCACTAAATTACAGAAAATAATAAAATAATTACAAGTGACACGGGCGGAGCCAGCACTGAGACGGAGCGGTCACACAATTTCATAGCTCCTGCTAACTATTATCTATAAAAATATAATTGACCGCTTTGGCCAGTCAAATTTGCTACCTACAGTTTGGTAAAAGTATTAAGGCACTTAGACAAGAAGAACGGAGACTAAGAAATATTTGCGACAGGGGAAACAGCAAACTTTTTGAGAGACCCTCATGGAAGCACCCCATAGAACAGCCATGTCTCAGGAGGATAAGGAGACCCGGTCAGAGTGACTGTATTACCCTGATCATTTATCCCACTCATTCAAGAGGTGGCCCTGTACAGAAGCGGGGGAAGTAAAGAGCAATCACGATGGAACTTTACAGCAGCGCTTTCCTAGAGGCAATGCACTGCCTGTTGCGTAGCCATTTTGTAAGCCTTGAAACTAGTGTGGTGAAAGCATGGAGAGGAGATATGGAGGTATACATGCAGTATACCATACAAGCTCCTAGGACTGACCCAACTCTGAGAACCGAGGATGAAGAGATAGATGGGGAGGCCGCTGACACAGTTGGCTTCGAACCTGAGCAGAGTACAGATACATCGCAAGCACCTATTAACAGCCTGTCTGAGCATTGTGCGGTTATTTCACCTGATGTGACCGCATTCAGTGAACCGGAGAGTGGTTACAGAGCAATCAAAGCGATCGTGGTGAGTTCCTATCTTCCTGCGCTTTCAGCAAATGGTGGCTACAGCAATGATAGTGATACTTACTGGAGACATTTTCCAGTGGCACTAAGGACGGTCCTATACATGTCGGAAGACAGTTAATTGTAAACACCAGCTCCACATGTCTCTATAACGCTCTATTGGCACTAATCAAATATGGATGCACATATCCCTTTGTTTCCATAGGCACACAGCTGTTACTAAAGAAACAGGGGATCGGCTAAGAGACTTTGTTTTTTTGGAGTATGTTACCCTTTAGGACAAACTATTGAAATGGTGGTCATTTCATCTAGGGTAATATTTATGCACAAGCTAACATATGGATCTCCATTGGTAGATTTAATGTGTTTTACGGTGGGCATTTCAATGTATATCGTGCTGAAAAATACTTCAGGATATTGACTGTCTATTCCATAAATATATATGTATTTGGGACTAACATTTGTTTGCTCTGCACTATGATTCATTTCTATTGTATTTAAGCGTTAACTCAAGCACATCTCTTATATAATATGAAGTGGAAGGACAATACTGTTACCAATGAAGATCTGCAGATCTGATTCGACATTTCAATACTTTTTGAGGCTAGTATATATCATTTTTTTTCTATATGATATTTTTTATGGAGCTATGTAGTTAAATTATATGGCTCATTTACATTAGAATATTCCAGCTATATCGCAGGCAGAGTTTCATTATAGCTCTATTAAGCTGCCTGTTAAGATTTATAACATAAACATTCATATTTAGGTCTACCATCTTTAAAATTTAACTTGCCTACTTCCCAATATACGGAAATTTATATGCATTCTATATTTTTACACGTAGTGTAATCCTTTCCTATAACTATCCCAGGGCAACCCATATTCTACTAGATGTATATCATTCGCATTGGGAGCTATACCTTAATTTTAACGCCTTAGTTTTGGAGATGCATATATACTTGATACGAGACCTATTATTTGAACCTGTTTCCCTTCAATATATCACAGCTGTACAGATTTTATATTTATATTTTTTCTCTTTTTATTTTTTCATCTAGAACTCTATGGTAAATGTTACATATGAAACATATGTCTACCTACTTTTTATTTATAACTGAAGCATAGTTTTTATTCTAAAAGCCTAGCTATATCCAATTTTTGAGAATTGTTTAAATGCTAGGATGATATCCTTTGTGCCTACGTTCCTAAAACCTAGTATTTTACTTATTTTGCTTGTTTTCCTCAGGCGTTATGTCACAGTCTATGCAATCTTTAGTTATCACATAACTATATATTTAGTATCACATAGAGTTTTGCGCTGAGAGGACCTCTCAAGGAACAATTTTGGTTACACATGTTGATGTTAGGTCATATTTATATAACTAGTCTCCTTTTTGCTATCATTGGTATCCGGCGCTATCCCAAGGGCCCTGGGTGGAGCTGGATCCGGAGCAATAATTATTAGATCATGGTCCTTAAGACTCGTGCAAGCCTACCCTATACAAATGTAGTGATTGTTCTACTTCTTATCAACAGGTATATTATCTTTTTTCCTGTTCCCTCTTCTCCAGCTTTACGTCTTTTAATAAACTGAGGCATTGTCGCAGGCCCTTACTTCCTTTTTACCCTATACTCACAAAGAGTACACATATTTTAGCAATTTAACACAAGACATTTTTATATTAGTTATTATACTGTTTGGTTGGAGGTTAACTTGTATTATTAGGCTCTATTTGCATTTCTAAACATCTTTTGAACTTTTAAGTTTTTCTTAATATCACTTCAAAGCGAAAGAAAAACATGTTTTATTCCTTTTTAGAGCTTATTGTTACAAAATATATATTTTCCATGTGAGCTTTATTTCTAACTATTGTAAAGCGAAGAAAAAGATCTGAAAATGTGAGGTTCATTTTCTACACATCTTAGACTATTCTGTGACGCAATAGGTATGATTGTATTATAATTTCTTAAGACAATCGATATGATTTTAATTTTTGTACCATCGTATTAGTTGATATATTGTTTGTATCTTATTGTATATCAAACCTCAATAAAAAAACTATTTAAAAAAAAATAATAATAATAATAATTACAAGTTTTTTAAACTAATTACACCTAATCTAATCCCCCTAATAAAATAAAAAAGCCCCCCAAAATAATAAAAATCCCTACCCTATACTAAATTACAAATAACCCTTAAAAGGGCTTTTTGTGGGGCATTGCCCCAAAGTAATCAGCTCTTTTACCTGTAAAAAAAAGACAATACCCCCCAACATTAAAACCCACCACCCACACACCCAACCCTACTCTAAAACCCACCCAATCCCCCCCTTAATAAAACCTAACACTACCCCCTCGAAGATCACCCTACCTTGAGACGTCTTCACCCAACCGGGCAGAAGTGGTCCTCCAGACGGTCCAAAGTCTTCATCCTATCCGTGTAGAAGATGTCTTCCAGACGGCCAGAAGTCTTCATCCAGGCGGCATCTTCTATCTTCATCCATGCGGAGCGGGTCCATCTTCAAGACATCCGACGCGGAGCATCCTTTTCTTTCGACGGTGACTGGAACAATGACGGGTCCTTTAAATGACGTCATCCAAGATGGCGCCCCTTCAATTCTGATTGGCTGATAGAATTCTATCAGCCAATCGGAATTAAGGTAGAAAAAATCCTATTGGCTGATCCAATCAGCCAATAGGATTGAAGTTCAATCCTATTGGCTGATTAGAACAGCCAATATAATTGAGCTTGCATACTATTGGCTGATTGTAACAGCCAATAGAATGCGAGCTCAATCATATTAGCTGATTGGATCAGCCAATAGGATTTTTTCTACTTTAATTCCAATTGGCTGATAGAATTCTATCAGCCAATCGGAATTGAAAGGACGCTATCTTGGATGACGTCATTTAAAGGACCCATCATTGTTCCAGTCGCCATCGAAAGAAGAGGATGCTCCGCGTCGGATGTCTTGAAGATGGACCCACTCCGCTCCGGATGAATGAAGATAGAAGATGCCATCTGGATGAAGACTTCTGGCCGTCTGGAGGACCTCTTCTGCCCGGATAGGATGAAGACTTCGGACCGTCTGGAGGACCACTTCTACCCGGTTGGGTGAAGACGTCTCAAGGTAGGGTGATCTTCAAGTGGGTAGTGTTAGGTTTTATTAAGGGGGGATTGGGGGGTTTTAGAGTAGGGATCGGTGTATGAGTGGTGGGTTTTAATGTTGGGGGGGGGTATTGTCTTTTTTTTTACAGATAAAAGAGCTGATTACTTTGGGGAAATGCCCCGCAAAAAGCCCTTTTAAGGGCTATTTGTAATTAAGTATAGAGTAGGGATTTTTATTATTTTGGGGGGGGGGGGGTTATTTTATTAACGGGATTAGATTAGGTGTAATTAGTTTAAAAAACTTGTAATTATTTTATTATTTTCTGTAATTTAGTGTTTGTTTTCGTAATTTAGTTTATTTAATTTAATTGTAATTAATTGTAATTAATTTAGTTAATTTATTTAATTATAGTGTAGTGTTAGGTGTAATTGTAACTTAGGTTAGTTTTTATTTTACAGGTATATGTGTCTTTATTTTAACTAGGTAGCTATTAAATAGTTAATAACAATTTAATAACTATTGTACCTAGTTAAAATAAATACAAACTTGCCTGTAAAATAAAAATAAACCCTAAGCTAGATACAAATGTAACTATTAGTTATATTGTAGCTATTTTAGGGTTTATTTTATAGGTAAGTATTTAGTTTTAAATAGGAATTATTGTAGTAATTTTATTTCGATTTATTTAAATAATATTTAAGTTAGTGGTGTGTTAGAGTTAGGGTTAGACTTAGATTTTGGGGTTAATAAATTTAATATAGTGGCGGCGACGTTGGGGTCGGCAGATTAGGGGTTAATAAATGTAGGTAGGTGTCGGCGATGTTAGGGACGGCAGATTAGGGGTTAATAATATTTAACTAGTGTTTGAGAGGCGGGAGTGCGGTGGTTTAGGGGTTAATACATTTATTGAAGTGGCGGCGATGTCCGGTTAGGCATATTAGGGGTTAAAAAGTGTAATATAGTGTTTGCGATGTGGGGGGGCATCGGTTTAGGGGTTAATAGGTAGTTTATGGATGTTAGTGTACTTTTTAGCACTTTAGTTAAGAGTTTTATGTTACGGCATTAGCCCATAAAACTCTTAAAGGGACACTTAACACCTGCTGAAAATTTTCTAAACTTTTTCTGAGGAATCAAAATAAACTAATACACTTTTCTCAATGCTGTATGTTCATCTTACTATAAAACTCTTCATGAAGACTCCTCATATTTTCTATGCTTATCCTCAGCTTGTGTTTTCCTATGCAGGGTGCCATCTTGTAATGCACGTTCATTTCAGGCACTGCAGTCACATGACATGTGTGCACGGCAGCTTCTCTCACTGATGTTATAGAAGGCAGTCAAATTGTCAATGCTAATTCACTGTAATGCAAAGTGTGAGGACAAAGATCTATTTTATATTTGTAATACAGTAATTGCATCTTCTTTTATCAAGCATATTTTATACGTTTTATGTACTGAACATACCCACAGTCTGTGTGTTTCACTGTTTTATGTACTGAACATACCCACAGTCTGTGTGTTTCACTGTTTTATGTACTGAACATACCCACAGTCTGTGTGTTTCACTGTTTTATGTACTGAACATACCCACAGTCTGTGTGTTTCACTGTTTTATGTACTGAACATACCCACAGTCTGTGTGTTTCACTGTTTTATGTACTGAACATACCCACAGTCTGTGTGTTTCACTGTTTTATGTACTGAACATACCCACAGTCTGTGTGTTTCACTGTTTTATGTACTGAACATACCCACAGTCTGTGTGTTTCACTGTTTTATGTACTGAACATACCCACAGTCTGTGTGTTTCACTGTTTTATGTACTGAACATACCCACAGTCTGTGTGTTTCACTGTTTTATGTACTGAACATACCCACAGTCTGTGTGTTTCACTGTTTTATGTACTGAACATACCCACAGTCTGTGTGTTTCACTGTTTTATGTACTAAACATACCCACAGTCTGTGTGTTTCACTGTTTTATGTACTGAACATACCCACAGTCTGTGTGTTTCACTGTTTTATGTACTGAACATACCCACAGTCTGTGTGTTTCACTGTTTTATGTACTGAACATACCCACAGTCTGTGTGTTTCACTGTTTTATGTACTGAACATACCCACAGTCTGTGTGTTTCACTGTTTTATGTACTGAACATATGCACAGTCTGTGTGTTTCACTGTTTTATGTACTGAACATATGCACAGTCTGTGTGTTTCACTGTTTTATGTACTGAACATATGCACAGTCTGTGTGTTTCACTGTTTTATGTACTGAACATATGCACAGTCTGTGTGTTTCACTGTTTTATGTACTGAACATACCCACAGTCTGTGTGTTTCACTGTTTTATGTACTGAACATGCCCACAGTCTGTGTGTTTCACTGTTTTATGTACTGAACATGCCCACATTCTGTGTGTTTCACTGTTTTATGTACTGAACATACCCACAGTCTGTGTGTTTCACTGTTTTATGTACTGAACATACCCACAGTCTGTGTGTTTCACTGTTTTATGTACTGAACATATGCACAGTCTGTGTGTTTCACTGTTTTATGTACTGAACATATGCACAGTCTGTGTGTTTCACTGTTTTATGTGCTGAACATATGCACAGTCTGTGTGTTTCACTGTTTTATGTACTGAACATACCCACAGTCTGTGTGTTTCACTGTTTTATGTACTGAACATGCCCACATTCTGTGTGTTTCACAGTTTTATGTACTGAACATGCCCACAGTCTGTGTGTTTCACTGTTTTATGTACTGAACATACCCACAGTCTGTGTGTTTCACTGTTTTATGTACTGAACATACCCACAGTCTGTGTGTTTCACTGTTTTATGTACTGAACATACCCACAGTCTGTGTGTTTCACTGTTTTATGTACTGAACATGCCCACAGTCTGTGTGTTTCACTGTTTTATGTACTGAACATGCCCACAGTCTGTGTGTTTCACTGTTTTATGAACTGAACATACCCACAGTCTGTGTGTTTCACTGTTTTATGTACTGAACATACCCACAGTCTGTGTGTTTCACTGTTTTATGTACTGAACATGCCCACAGTCTGTGTGTTTCACTGTTTTATGTACTGAACATACCCACAGTCTGTGTGTTTCACTGTTTTATGTACTGAACATACCCACAGTCTGTGTGTTTCACTGTTTTATGTACTGAACATACCCACAGTCTGTGTGTTTCACTGTTTTATGTACTGAACATACCCACAGTCTGTGTGTTTCACTGTTTTATGTACTGAACATACCCACAGTCTGTGTGTTTCACTGTTTTATGTACTGAACATGCCCACAGTCTGTATGTTTCACTGTTTTATGTACTGAACATACCCACAGTCTGTGTGTTTCACTGTTTTATGTACTGAACATACCCACAGTCTGTGTGTTTCACTGTTTTATGTACTGAACATACCCACAGTCTGTGTGTTTCACTGTTTTATGTACTGAACATACCCACAGTCTGTGTGTTTCACTGTTTTATGTACTGAACATACCCACAGTCTGTGTGTTTCACTGTTTTATGTACTGAACATACCCACAGTCTGTGTGTTTCACTGTTTTATGTACTGAACATACCCACAGTCTGTGTGTTTCACTGTTTTATGTACTGAACATACCCACAGTCTGTGTGTTTCAATGTTTTATGTACTGAACATACGCACAGTCTGTGTGTTTCACTGTTTTATGTACTGAACATACCCACAGTCTGTGTGTTTCACTGTTTTATGTACTGAACATACCCACAGTCTGTGTGTTTCACTGTTTTATGTACTGAACATACCCACAGTCTGTGTGTTTCACTGTTTTATGTACTGAACATACCCACAGTCTGTGTGTTTCACTGTTTTATGTACTGAACATATGCACAGTCTGTGTGTTTCACTGTTTTATGTACTGAACATACCCACAGTCTGTGTGTTTCACTGTTTTATGTACTGAACATATGCACAGTCTGTGTGTTTCACTGTTTTATGTACTGAACATATGCACAGTCTGTGTGTTTCACTGTTTTATGTACTGAACATATGCACAGTCTGTGTGTTTCACTGTTTTATGTACTGAACATACCCACAGTCTGTGTGTTTCACTGTTTTATGTACTGAACATGCCCACAGTCTGTGTGTTTCACTGTTTTATGTACTGAACATGCCCACATTCTGTGTGTTTCACTGTTTTATGTACTGAACATACCCACAGTCTGTGTGTTTCACTGTTTTATGTACTGAACATACCCACAGTCTGTGTGTTTCACTGTTTTATGTACTGAACATATGCACAGTCTGTGTGTTTCACTGTTTTATGTACTGAACATATGCACAGTCTGTGTGTTTCACTGTTTTATGTGCTGAACATATGCACAGTCTGTGTGTTTCACTGTTTTATGTACTGAACATACCCACAGTCTGTGTGTTTCACTGTTTTATGTACTGAACATGCCCACATTCTGTGTGTTTCACAGTTTTATGTACTGAACATGCCCACAGTCTGTGTGTTTCACTGTTTTATGTACTGAACATACCCACAGTCTGTGTGTTTCACTGTTTTATGTACTGAACATACCCACAGTCTGTGTGTTTCACTGTTTTATGTACTGAACATACCCACAGTCTGTGTGTTTCACTGTTTTATGTACTGAACATGCCCACAGTCTGTGTGTTTCACTGTTTTATGTACTGAACATGCCCACAGTCTGTGTGTTTCACTGTTTTATGAACTGAACATACCCACAGTCTGTGTGTTTCACTGTTTTATGTACTGAACATACCCACAGTCTGTGTGTTTCACTGTTTTATGTACTGAACATGCCCACAGTCTGTGTCTTTCACTGTTTTATGTACTGAACATACCCACAGTCTGTGTGTTTCACTGTTTTATGTACTGAACATACCCACAGTCTGTGTGTTTCACTGTTTTATGTACTGAACATACCCACAGTCTGTGTGTTTCACTGTTTTATGTACTGAACATACCCACAGTCTGTGTGTTTCACTGTTTTATGTACTGAACATACCCACAGTCTGTGTGTTTCACTGTTTTATGTACTGAACATGCCCACAGTCTGTGTGTTTCACTGTTTTATGTACTGAACATACCCACAGTCTGTGTGTTTCACTGTTTTATGTACTGAACATACCCACAGTCTGTGTGTTTCACTGTTTTATGTACTGAACATACCCACAGTCTGTGTGTTTCACTGTTTTATGTACTGAACATACCCACAGTCTGTGTGTTTCACTGTTTTATGTACTGAACATACCCACAGTCTGTGTGTTTCACTGTTTTATGTACTGAACATACCCACAGTCTGTGTGTTTCACTGTTTTATGTACTGAACATACCCACAGTCTGTGTGTTTCACTGTTTTATGTACTGAACATACCCACAGTCTGTGTGTTTCACTGTTTTATGTACTGAACATACCCACAGTCTGTGTGTTTCACTGTTCACTAAGTTCAGTTTCAATCGCCCGATGTTCAGAGGCAGAGGGGAGGGGGGAGGAGGGAGGGGGAGAGTCTAGAAGCCATTTTTTTAACTCCCTGTTATTCAGTTCTCTGCAATATCTGAGGAGAATTTTCTCTCTGTGTGTTCCAGGAATTTACTTTTTTTTTCACCATCATATTATTTTAATTATCAAACAGCACCACACTTTTTATGCATTGACAATTTGACTGCCTTCTATAACATCAGTGAGAGAAGCTGCCGTGCACACATGTCATGTGACTGCAGAGCCTGAAATGAACGTGCGTTACAAGATGGCACCCTGCATAGGAAAACACAAGCTGAGGATAAGCATAGAAAATATGAGGAGTCTTCATGAATAGTTTTATAGTAAGATGAACATACAGCATTGAGAAAAGTGTATTAGTTTATTTTGATTCCTCAGCAACAGTTAGTTCAGAAAATCTTAAAGGGCCATAATACCCAAATGTTTAAACACTTTAAAGTGATGCAGCATAGCTGTAAAAAGCTGATTAGAAAATATCACCTGAACATCTCTATGTAAAAAAGAAAGATATTTTACCTCAAAAGTTCCTCAGTAGCCACCTCCCATTGTTAAGGATTTCTAAGCAGCATTTTAGTGTGTTTGTCCTGGGACATCTGAAGGGACTAGCATCGTGCACTCTCATATTATTTCACCAATCAGGTAAAGGAAGCTTACTATGAAATCTCATGAGAGTTAAGTCAAATCTCATGAGATCACAGTAAGAGTTCATGACCTCAGCACTGCTGATGCTGATTGGCTGCTGTTCATTTCTTCATTTTTTTTAATTTTTTTACCTGCAGCTGAGCAGTAACTGAGTATAACTTTTTACACAGAACTTACTCTGCTGAGCTGAGGAGATTGTGAGGTAAAATATCTTCCTTTTTTACATAGAGATGCTCAGGTGATATTTTCCTGTCAGCTTTTTACAGTTATACTGCATCAGTTTCAAGTGATTTAGCATATGAGTATTATGTCCCTTTAGTATCAAGTGATTTAGCACATGAGTATTATGTCCCTTTAAGCAGGTGTTAAGTTTCCCTTTAACTACTGACTTTTAAATGCGGTATCAGTCTTGACAGGAGAGGGTGTACCGCTCACTTTTTCAAAGACTTGTAATACCGGCGTTAGGAAAATCCCATTGAAAAGATAGGATACGCAATTTACGTAAGTGGATTTGCGGTATGCTCGAGTCACGGAAAAAAAGTGAGCGGTACACCTGTACCTGCCAGACTCGTAATACCAGTTGGCGTTAGAAAAGCAGCGTTGGGACCTCTCAACGCTGCTTTTTAAGGCTAACGCAAGACTCGTAATCAAGGCGAATAATACTCTTCCTTTACTATGGCGAGCTTCCAGTAACAATTAACACTCCAAAAATTAACCATAGTTCGGACATCTAGTTATTGCAGGTAATGGGGACAGATTACTTAAAACTCTCCGCTAAATTCCCCCCAAAAAATCTGTCCATGATACAACGTCCATCACAGGATTCCCTTAAAGGGACAGTCTAGGCCAAAATAAACTTTCATGATTCAGATAGAGCATGTAATTTTAAACAATTTTCCAATTTACTATCACCAATTTTGCTTTGTTCTCTTGGTATTCTTAGTTGAAAGCTTAACCTAGGAGGTTCATATTCTAATTTCTTAGACCTTGAAGGTCACCTCTTTTCAGAATGCATTTTAACAGTTTTTCACCACTAGAGGGTGTTAGTTCACATATTTCATATAGATAACACTGTGCTCGTGCACATGAAGTTATCTGGGAGCAGGCACTGATTAGCTAGACTGCAAGTCTGTCAAAAGAACTGAAATAAAGGGGCAGTTTGCAGAGGCTTAGATACAAGATAATCACAGAGGTTTAAAGTATATTATTATAACTGTGTTGGTTATGCAAAACTGGGGAATTGGTAATAAAGGGATTATCTATCTTTTAAAACAATACAAATTCTGGTGTAGACTGTCCCTTTAAGTCAAATGTTAAGAGCTGTGTATTTTTCTAAGGGGCAGAACCTACATTGCTATATATAGAGAAAAGACCTACAACATAGTGCTCCATAAAATAATCTCAAATAAATATTAATAACAAGTATTTACATTTATATTAATAAGTATTTATATTACTAATAAGTATTTACATTTACTGTATATTATTAATAAGTATTTACATTTATATTATTAAAAAGTATTTACATTTATATTAATAAGTATTTATATTACCAATAAGTATTTACATTTACTGTATATTATTAATAAGTATTTACATTTATATTATTAAAAAGTATTTACATTTATATTAATGATAAGTATTTACATTTATATGAAAAGTATCCAGCAAAATGTACAAAGTAAAAATCACATTTAACATGTAGTTTATTTAAAACAAATTGAATAGGCAGTTGCCTAGGGCTCCCTATGTATGGGAGAGATGGTTTATTATCTGGTTAGATGAGAAAACATTTCGGTAAGAAATCTATCATCTTTGATTCTATGCTCTGCATAATGTACAGGTGAATGTATAAACTCACATTAGGGCACTATTGCTGTCTCTCTCTCTCTCTTGATAGATAGAAGATAGATAGATAGATAGAAGATAGATAGATAGATAGATAGATAGACAGATAGATGATAGATATAGATAGATGATAGATAGATGATAGATAGATAGATAGATAGATGATAGATGGATAGATAGATAGAGAGATACATAGGTACATACATACTAATTTATATAGTCAGATTAAGCCAGATTCTTAATAGCTATGATATTGGTGACGTTACCTGGTACAAATCAGTTGTAAAGCACCCACAGTAAACTCTCTACATTTCTATCTTGCATAACAAAATGATACACACACACACATATATATATATATACACACACAAACACACACACATATACTGTATATACACACAAACACACACATATATATAAAATATATATACACACACACACACACATATATATATATGAATTATTAGGCAAATGAGTATTTTGACCACATCATCCTCTTTATGCATGTTGTCTTACTCCAAGCTGTATAGGCTCGAAAGCCTACTACCAATTAAGCATATTAGGTGATGTGCATCTCTGTAATGAGAAGGGGTGTGGTCTAATGACATCAACACCCTATATCAGGTGTGCATAATTATTAGGCAACTTCCTTTCCTTTGGCAAAATGGGTCAAAAGAAGGACTTGACAGGCTCAGAAAAGTCAAAAATAGTGAGATATCTTGCAGAGGGATGCAGCACTCTTAAAATTGCAAAGCTTCTGAAGCGTGATCATCGAACAATCAAGCGTTTCATTCAAAATAGTCAACAGGGTCGCAAGAAGCGTGTGGAAAAACCAAGGCGCAAAATAACTGCCCATGAACTGAGAAAAGTCAAGCGTGCAGCTGCCAAGATGCCACTTGCCACCAGTTTGGCCATATTTCAGAGCTGCAACATCACTGGAGTGCCCAAAAGCACAAGGTGTGCAATACTCAGAGACATGGCCAAGGTAAGAAAGGCTGAAAGACGACCACCACTGAACAAGACACACAAGCTGAAACGTCAAGACTGGGCCAAGAAATATCTCAAGACTGATTTTTCTAAGGTTTTATGGACTGATGAAATGAGAGTGAGTCTTGATGGGCCAGATGGATGGGCCCGTGGCTGGATTGGTAAAGGGCAGAGAGCTCCAGTCCGACTCAGACGCCAGCAAGGTGGAGGTGGAGTACTGGTTTGGGCTGGTATCATCAAAGATGAGCTTGTGGGGCCTTTTCGGGTTGAGGACGGAGTCAAGCTCAACTCCCAGTCCTACTGCCAGTTTCTGAAAGACACCTTCTTCAAGCAGTGGTACAGGAAGAAGTCTGCATCCTTCAAGAAAAACATGATTTTCATGCAGGACAATGCTCCATAACACGCGTCCAAGTACTCCACAGCGTGGCTGGCAAGAAAGGTTATAAAAGAAGAAAATCTAATGACATGGCCACCTTGTTCACCTGATCTGAACCCCATTGAGAACCTGTGGTCCATCATCAAATGTGAGATTTACAAGGAGGGAAAACAGTACACCTCTCTGAACAGTGTCTGGGAGGCTGTGGTTGCTGCTGCACGCAATGTTGATGGTGAACAGATCAAAACACTGACAGAATCCATGGATGGCAGGCTTTTGAGTGTCCTTGCAAAGAAAGGTGGCTATATTGGTCACTGATTTGTTTTTGTTTTGTTTTTGAATGTCAGAAATGTATATTTGTGAATGTTGAGATGTTATATTGGTTTCACTGGTAAAAATAAATAATTGAAATGGGTATATATTTGTTTTTTGTTAAGTTGCCTAATAATTATGCACAGTAATAGTCACCTGCACACACAGATATCCCCCTAAAATAGCTAAAACTAAAAACAAACTAAAAACTACTTCCAAAAATATTCAGCTTTGATATTAATGAGTTTTTTGGGTTCATTGAGAACATGTTGTTGTTCAATAATAAAATTAATCCTCAAAAATACAACTTGCCTAATAATTCTGCACTCCCTGTATATATATATATATATATATATACACACATATATATATATATATATATACACACACAAACACACACACATATACTGTATATACACACAAACACACAGGCGTGAGATATAGCGGGTTCGTTTCCAGACCACTGCAATAAAGCGAATATAACACTTAAGTGAGTCGCACATTTTTTTTTGTTTCCCAGTGCATATAAAAGTTATATTTCCACTATACTGTAGTCTATCCTTATTAATACCTGTTATTATTATTAAATTTATAGGTGTTATATGCCATAGCTCCAGAATCTATCTTTTAATTGGCCTTATAAATTGTCTTTTGACTTAGCAATTAAGTAAATTAGTGGACCCAGCTGACTGCCCTGCCTATATATTTAACATTAGCTTGGGCTGTGCATTGCACTGGGGGTGCATTGCCTGGGCAGTGTGCATTGTTACAACAGCATACGTTCACATTTGTGAAGTGAACATTTTATAAGTGAGGCACTAAGATAAGAATTATACAAGAATTAAGTGAACATTTTATAAGTGAGGCTCGAAGATAAGAATTATGCAAGAATTGAACAAGGATTGGACAAGGGGCATGACATAAGGCAAGTACTCTTGTAATATTGTGTTTTATGTACCTCATTGCTTCCTTATGCAAGTGCTTCTGAAATACTGTGTCTTATGTGTTTAATTGGTTCCCACTTTTGTAAAAATGCTCAATATCTTTATATTCTTTTTTGCTACCTCTTGTCTCTGTAACAAACTACTTTATTCAATTACTCCTTCCCCCTCACCACCTGCACGGTTTATTAGCCCATCTCTTTTAAACTCACTTTACTTTTGTATTAATGAAATGTATCTATTCCTAAACACTCTCTCTCCCCCCTGCACCTCGTCTCAAAAACAGTCTCATTACTGCAAATCTGTATCTCATCTCACTCTCCCTCTTGCTTATACTAGCTGCTGGTGACATCTCCCCTAATCCTGGTCCCCAACAAATTCCTAGCCATGCACATCCATGTGTGCCACTCCATAGACCCTGAAAACACTCACATTCCTCTTGCATCTAAAGCCACTTCCCCTTTCACTTGTGCACTCTGGAACTCTCGCTCTGTTTGCAACAAGATCACTTCTATACATTACCCCTTTATCTCCCGCTCCCTTAACCTTCTGGCTCTAACAGAAACTTGGCTCTCTCCCCTAGACACAGCATCCACTGCTGCTCTGTCACTTGGTGTCTCCACTTCAGCCACATTCCTAGGTCTGGTAATAGACAAGGAGGTGGTGTAGGTGTTTTACTTTCCTCTCATTGCACCTTCCAACAAATACATCCCATCTCTTCCCTCACATTTTCCTCATTTGAAACCCACATGATTCGCTTATTCTCTCCCCTCTCTAAACGTGTTGCAGTCATATACCGACCCCCTGGCTCCTTAACTCAATTTCTATATCACTTGGCTGCCTGGCTACCTTAATTCCTTTCCTCAGCCACTCCTGCCCTCATTCTTGGCAATTTCAACATCCCTCTTGACAATCCCACTGCCGCCTCTGCCAAACAACTTCTGCAACTCACTTCCTCTTTCGGTTTGTCACAATGGACTGACTCTCCCACTCACAAAGATGGTCACTCCCTTGAACTGATCTTTAGCTATCGATAAACTATTTCAAACTTCACAAACTCTCCTTTTCCTCTTTCTGACCACCATCTCCTCACTTCCAACATCTCATCCCTCCCTACAACTCTCCCTCCTTCTACTCCTCACACCAAACTTCACAGAAGCATTATGTATTTAGATCAGCAACAGCTTTCTAATTCCCTCAAACCTCTCTTCTCATCCATCTCCTCCTTCTCCTTCCCTGACCAATCTATCTGCCACTATAATTCCACCCTTACATCGGTCCTTGACAATCTGGCCCCTCTTACTATTGCTCGGAAATCACACACTCATCCTCAGCCCAGGCATAATCCTCTGACACGATACCTATGCAGATGTTCCATACTGCTGAGCGGCACTGGAGAAAATCTCGGAGTTCAGTTGATTTCCTTCATAACAAGTTCATTTTGAACTCCTACTATTCTGCCCTTAATTTCTATAAGCAACATTACTTCTCTACTCTTATCTCGACTCTTTCTTCAAACCCAAAATATCTGTCCTCCACTTTCAATACTCTTCTCCGCCCTCCCCACCTCCTAATACTACTTCTCTGTCAGCTCAAGACTTTTTCAGCCACTTCAATAACAAAATCGACTCCATCAGAAACTAAATCAGCTCTCAACATGTTTCCATTCTCTCACCCCCTTAAAATGCTCGCAATCAACCACAATCCACATAGCCATAAATTTAGCTCTTTCTCCCCTGTTAATGAGGAAGAAGTTTTGGCACCTCACTACCTGTCTGCTTGACCCTATCCCCTCTCTTCTACCCTTACCCCTATACTCACTCAAATTTTAAACCTCTCCCTCAGCACCGGTATAGTTCCCTCATCTCTGAAACATGCACTGGTCAAAGTCAACTCAAAAAAAATCTCTTGATCCAACCTACCCATCCAACTACCGCCCTATTTCCCTACTCCCTCTTGCCTCAAAGCTTCTCGAAACACTAGTATATGCACGCCTATCCCATTTCCTTATATTAAACTCTCTCCTTGACCCACTGCAATCTGGATTTCATCCCCATCACTTCACCGAGACAGCAATTGTTAAGGTTACCAATGACCTACTTACAGCAAAATCAAAAGGCCACTTCTCTCTGCTTATCCTCCTTGATCTGTCCTCAGCCTTTGATACTGTTGACCACCCTCTTTTGCTCCAAACACTACAATCCTTCAGCATTTGTGACACAACCCTCTCGTGATTCTCTTCCTACCTGTCAAACTGTGCCTTTAGTGTAGCCTTCTCTGGGGTCTCCTATGCCGTGTCACCACTTTCTGTTGGCGTACCGCAAGGCTCTGTCCTCGGTTCCCTTCTCTTCTCAATCTACACGTCATCATTAGGTTACCTAATAATGTCCCACGAGTTCCAATATCATTTGTATGCTGACGACACCCAAATCTACTTCTCTGCACCAGACCTATCTCATTCCTTGCTAACTCGTGTCACTAACTGTCTTTCTCATATCTCTTCCTGGATGTCTACCCCCAATCTCTCTATAATTGTCAACAAATCCATCAGTACACCTACCCCACATGCCCGATGTCTTGGGGTCACACTTGACTCAGATCTTTCTTTCACTCCTCACATTCAGTCCTTGGCTAAATCCTGCCGCTTCCACCTTAAAAACATCTCTAAAATTAGACATTTTCTTACACAAGACACAGCTAAGATTTTAATCCACTCTCTGATCCTTTCCCGCCTTGATTACTGCAACTCTGTCCTCTCTGGTCTCCCCAGCTTCCACCTAGCTCCTTTACAATCCATAATGAATGCCTCTGCCAGCTTCATTTTTCTTACATGTCGCTCTTCATCTGCTGCTCCTCTTTGCAAATCCCTTTACTGGCTTCCTCTTGCCTCCAGGATTAAACTCAAAATTCTGACTCTGACATACAAAACCCTCAACTGCACTGCCCCCCCTATATCTCAGAACTTGTCTCAGATACTCTCCCTCCCATCCCCTTCGCTCTGCTCATGACCTCCTACTCTCCTCCTCTCTTGTTACTTTCTCACACTCCCGCTTACAGGACTTCTCCAGGCTGGCTCCCATATTGTGGAACTCTCTGTCTTGCTCCACAAGACTCTCCCCTAGTTTTGAAAACTTCAAGTGCTCCCTAAAGACTCTTCTGTTCAGGGATGCATACAACCTAAACTAAACTTTCTTTATACCATTTTCTCTCCTCCATTGCTATCCCCTTGAACCCCCTTAGCACGTAATAATTATTAAAAAAAAAACCTAACCACCCGCAATAAGTATTTAAAAAAACAACTAACCGACCGCAATAAGCATTAAAAAAATAAACAACCAACTACCTAATAGAATTATTAACCCCTAAATCCACCAACCCCAACATCACAAACTACCTAATACATCTATTAACCCCTAAACCGCCATTAACCCACATCACTAATTAACCTAATAAATCTATTAATCCCTAAACCGCCATTAATCCAAATCGCAATTACCATAATAAATCTATTAACCCTAAACCACCAAACCCCACAGCGCAAATAACTAACCACTAAGCCTCCTAACCTAACACCCCCTAAATGAACCCCATTACATAAATTAAAATAATCCTAAATTACAATTAAAATAAAAAACCTAACTAAGTTTAAACTAATCTAACATTGCAGAAAATAAAAAAGTATAACATTACACAAAATAATAAACCACATTATCCAAAATAAAAAATTAAACCTAATCCCTATGAAAATACCCCCCCCCAAATAAAAACACCCCCTAATCTAAGAATAAACTACCAATAGCCCTTAAAAGGGCTTTTTGTAGGGCATGGCCCTAAAGAAATCAGCTCTTTTACATTAATAATAAACCAAGTCCCCCTAACAGTAAAACCCCCCACCCACCAAACCCCCTAAAGTAAAAAGACACTAACACTAAAAAAACCTAAACTACCCATTGCCCCTAAAGTGGCATTTGTATGGGCATTGCCCTAAAAACTGCATTCAGCTCTTTTACTGCCCGTTCTTCCAGACGGGTCCATCATCTTCTATCTTCATCCACAGCAAAGGCGGCATGGAGCGGAGGTGTGGAGCATCTTCCCAGATGTGCCGATCCTCGGCAGCAGTCCTCGGCGGTGCTCCTCGGCTCCGTGGAGGCCCCTCTTCATGCGATCGTCTGCCACACACTGAAGATTGAATGCAAGGTACCCCATATTTATTGGGGTATCTTGTATTCCTATTTGCTGATATTTAAAAATCAGCCAATAGAATTAGAGCTAATGAAATCTTATTGGCTGATTTGAACAGCCAATAGGATTTCAGTAGCTCTAATCCTATTGACTGATTTCAATATTTCAGCCAATAGGAATGCAAGTTACCCCAAATTGATTGCGGTACCTTGCATTCAATCTTCAGTCTATGACGGACATCGAAATGAAGTGGAGCCTCCATGCCAACGAGAAACAGCTCCGCCACCACCGAGGAACATCGCTGAGGTTGCAGGCATCGGGAACACAGCTCTGCACCTCCGCTCCATGCCGCCTTCACTCTGGATGCAGATAGAAGATTCTGGAAGAAGGCCTTCTCCGCCGAACTTTGGGAACAGTGAATACCTATTTGGGGCTTAGGTTTAGGCTTTTTTTTTTTTTTTTTAGTTTTTTTTTTTTTTAAGATTAGAGTTTTTTTGGGCTTGAAAAAGAGCTGAATGCCCTTTAAAGGGCAATGTCCATACAAATGCCCCTTTAGGGGCAATGGGTAGTTTAGTTTAGTGTTAGTTTTTTTTTTCTTTTGGGGGGTTTGGTGGGTAGGGGAGTTTTTACTGTTAGGGAGGATTTAGTATTTTTCAGTGGTAAAAGAGCTGTTTAACTAAGGGCAATGCCCTACAAAAGTCCCTTTTAAGGGCTCTTTGTAGTGTAGTATTAGATTAGGGGGTGTTAGGGCTTATCTTCTAGTATATATAAATATGTATGTATATATACAGTATTTATGTGTCTATATCTATGTACATATGTTTTTATGTGTGGGGATCTGCAGGGCTTCCCATGATCCCCCATATAGGAATATGCTCGCTATAATAAACGCTTTATTGAGAGTGAAAATACTGAAAAACAGGATAATGGTGTTTTACACATTACTCAATTTAAAGAAATAGGGCCAGATTAAGAGTGGAGAACAAACGCTTGCGTGCGAGAGATAAGGGGTTTATTGAGGGTTTGCACATGTCCGGCTTACCGCTGGTATTGTACCGCTTGAGTGCAATCACTATTTATGCTAGAATGATAACTGCAACTTCAGAGCATCACAAAACACATAAAAATACATTACAGAACACTTACATTCAAAATAAGACCATTTAATACAAATTATTTAAAAAAATATTGCACAAAAAAAGTTATAAGTGCTCAACGAAACGAGATCTCAGGCAGGCAAGCAATAGGCTTTAACATATACATACATACATACATTTACATTTCTAAAGATGGATATGTATGTGTATATATGTGTATAATTGTATCTACAGACATTTATACAGATAAAAAAAACACATATATATATATATATATATATATATATATATATATACACAGTATATACATTATATAAGTACATTGGAGCCCTTTGCAGTTAAGTAGATGAGAAAACATATTTATGCAATATTCATTTTTAATAAAGTTTTATATTTATATCTGTATATATCTGTACCTATCCTATTATATAAAATACCAAGGGTGTTTGTCCGAAGCTGTCATGCGCAGTAGAGACAGCACGAGGACAAACACACCTGGCCTTCGAGTCCTGCTCCAGTACCTAGCCAGCTGAACTGCCGCCTGCGGCAGAAGTGGGCATGGCCGGGCGTGACCGGCATAAAGTGGGCATGGTCAATCATGAAGTGGTGTGGCCGGACGCAGTCGGGAGATAGAGAGGGGGAGAGAGAGAGAGGTGTCTCCACTTCAGCCACATTCCTAGGTCTGGTAATAGACAAGGAGGTGGTGTAGGTGTTTTACTTTCCTCTCATTGCACCTTCCAACAAATACATCCCATCTCTTCCCTCACATTTTCCTCATTTGAAACCCACATGATTCGCTTATTCTCTCCCCTCTCTAAACGTGTTGCAGTCATATACCGACCCCCTGGCTCCTTAACTCAATTTCTATATCACTTGGCTGCCTGGCTACCTTAATTCCTTTCCTCAGACACTCCTGCCCTCATTCTTGGCAATTTCAACATCCCTCTTGACAATCCCACTGCCGCCTCTGCCAAACAACTTCTGCAACTCACTTCCTCTTTTGGTTTGTCACAATGGACTGACTCTCCCACTCACAAAGATGGTCACTCCCTTGAACTGATCTTTAGCTATCGATAAACTATTTCAAACTTCACAAACTCTCCTTTTCCTCTTTCTGACCACCATCTCCTCACTTCCAACATCTCATCCCTCCCTACAACTCTCCCTCCTTCTACTCCTCACACCAAACTTCACAGAAGCATTATGTATTTAGATCAGCAACAGCTTTCTAATTCCCTCAAACCTCTCTTCTCATCCATCTCCTCCTTTTCCTTCCCTGACCAATCTATCTGCCACTATAATTCCACCCTTACATCGGTCCTTGACAATCTGGCCCCTCTTACTATTGCTCGGAAATCACACACTCATCCTCAGCCCAGGCATAATCCTCTGACACGGTACCTATGCAGATGTTCCATACTGCTAAGCGGCACTGGAGAAAATCTCGGAGTTCAGTTGATTTCCTTCATAACAAGTTCATTTTGAACTCCTACTATTCTGCCCTTAATTTCTATAAGCAACATTACTTCTCTACTCTTATCTCGACTCTTTCTTCAAACCCAAAATATCTGTCCTCCACTTTCAATACTCTTCTCCGCCCTCCCCACCTCCTAATACTACTTCTCTGTCAGCTCAAGACTTTTTCAGCCACTTCAATAACAAAATCGACTCCATCAGAAACTAAATCAGCTCTCAACATGTTTCCATTCTCTCACCCCCTTAAAATGCTCGCAATCAACCACAATCCACATAGCCATAAATTTAGCTCTTTCTCCCCTGTTAATGAGGAAGAAGTTTTGGCACCTCACTACCTGTCTGCTTGACCCTATCCCCTCTCTTCTACCCTTACCCCTATACTCACTCAAATTTTCAACCTCTCCCTCAGCACCTGTATAGTTCCCTCATCTCTGAAACATGCACTGGTCAAAGTCAACTAAAAAAAAATCTCTTGATCCAACCTACCCATCCAACTACCGCCCTATTTCCCTACTCCCTCTTGCCTCAAAGCTTCTCGAAACACTAGTATATGCACGCCTATCCCATTTCCTTATATTAAACTCTCTCCTTGACCCACTGCAATCTGGATTTCATCCCCATCACTTCACCGAGACAGCAATTGTTAAGGTTACCAATGACCTACTTACAGCAAAATCAAAAGGCCACTTCTCTCTGCTTATCCTCCTTGATCTGTCCTCAGCCTTTGATACTGTTGACCACCCTCTTTTGCTCCAAACACTACAATCCTTCAGCATTTGTGACACAACCCTCTTGTGATTATCTTCCTACCTGTCAAACTGTACCTTTAGTGTAGCCTTCTCTGGGGTCTCCTATGCCGTGTCACCACTTTCTGTTGGCGTACCGCAAGGCTCTGTCCTCGGTTCCCTTCTCTTCTCAATCTACACGTCATCATTAGGTTACCTAATAATGTCCCACGAGTTCCAATATCATTTGTATGCTGACGACACCCAAATCTACTTCTCTGCACCAGACCTATCTCATTCCTTGCTAACTCGTGTCACTAACTGTCTTTCTCATATCTCTTCCTGGATGTCTACCCCCAATCTCTCTATAATTGTCAACAAATCCATCAGTACACCTACCCCACATGCCCGATGTCTTGGGGTCACACTTGGCTCAGATCTTTCTTTCACTCCTCACATTCAGTCCTTGGCTAAATCCTGCTGCTTCCACCTTAAAAACATCTCTAAAATTAGACATTTTCTTACACAAGACACAGCTAAGATTTTAATCCACTCTCTGATCCTTTCCCGCCTTGATTACTGCAACTCTGTCCTCTCTGGTCTCCCCAGCTTCCACCTAGCTCCTTTACAATCCATAATGAATGCCTCTGCCAGCTTCATTTTTCTTACATGTCGCTCTTCATCTGCTGCTCCTCTTTGCAAATCCCTTTACTGGCTTCCTCTTGCCTCCAGGATTAAACTCAAAATTCTGACTCTGACATACAAAACCCTCAACTGCACTGCCCCCCCTATATCTCAGAACTTGTCTCAGATACTCTCCCTCCCATCCCCTTCGCTCTGCTCATGACCTCCTACTCTCCTCCTCTCTTGTTACTTTCTCACACTCCCGCTTACAGGACTTCTCCAGGCTGGCTCCCATATTGTGGAACTCTCTGTCTTGCTCCACAAGACTCTCCCCTAGTTTTGAAAACTTCAAGTGCTCCCTAAAGACTCTTCTGTTCAGGGATGCATACAACCTAAACTAAACTTTCTTTATACCATTTCCTCTCCTCCATTGCTATCCCCTTGAACCCCCTTAGCACGTAATAATTATTAAAAAAAAAAACCTAACCACCCGCAATAAGTATTTAAAAAAACAACTAACCGACCGCAATAAGCATTAAAAAAAAATAAACAACCAACTACCTAATAGAATTATTAACCCCTAAATCCACCAACCCCAACATCACAAACTACCTAATACATCTATTAACCCCTAAACCGCCATTAACCCACATCACTAATTAACCTAATAAATCTATTAATCCCTAAACCGCCATTAATCCAAATCGCAATTACCATAATAAATCTATTAACCCTAAACCACCAAACCCCACAGCGCAAATAACTAACCACTAAGCCTCCTAACCTAACACCCCCTAAATGAACCCCATTACATAAATTAAAATAATCCTAAATTACAATTAAAATAAAAAACCTAACTAAATTTAAACTAATCTAACATTACAGAAAATAAAAAAGTATAACATTACACAAAATAATAAACCACATTATCCAAAATAAAAAATTAAACCTAATCCCTATGAAAATACCCCCCCCCAAATAAAAACACCCCCTAATCTAAGAATAAACTACCAATAGCCCTTAAAAGGGCTTTTTGTAGGGCATGGCCCTAAAGAAATCAGCTCTTTTACATTAATAATAAACCAAGTCCCCCTAACAGTAAAACCCCCCACCCACCAAACCCTCTAAAGTAAAAAGACACTAACACTAAAAAAACCTAAACTACCCATTGCCCCTAAAGTGGCATTTGTATGGGCATTGCCCTAAAAACTGCATTCAGCTCTTTTACTGCCCGTTCTTCCAGACGGGTCCATCATCTTCTATCTTCATCCACAGCAAAGGCGGCATGGAGCGGAGGTGTGGAGCGTCTTCCCAGATGTGCCGATCCTCGGCAGCAGTCCTCGGCGGTGCTCCTCGGCTCCGTGGAGGCCCCTCTTCATGCGATCGTCTGCCACACACTGAAGATTGAATGCAAGGTACCCCATATTTATTGGGGTATCTTGTATTCCTATTTGCTGATATTTAAAAATCAGCCAATAGAATTAGAGCTAATGAAATCTTATTGGCTGATTTGAACAGCCAATAGGATTTCAGTAGCTCTAATCCTATTGACTGATTTCAATATTTCAGCCAATAGGAATGCAAGTTACCCCAAATTGATTGCGGTACCTTGCATTCAATCTTCAGTCTATGACGGACATCGAAATGAAGTGGAGCCTCCATGCCAACGAGAAACAGCTCCGCCACCACCGAGGACCATCGCTGAGGTTGCAGGCATCGGGAACACAGATCTGCACCTCCGCTCCATGCCGCCTTCACTCTGGATGCAGATAGAAGATTCTGGAAGAAGGCCTTCTCCGCCGAACTTTGGGAACAGTGAATACCTATTTGGGGCTTAGGTTTAGGCTTTTTTTTTTTTTCAGTTTTTTTTTTTTTTAAGATTAGAGTTTTTTTGGGCTTGAAAAAGAGCTGAATGCCCTTTAAAGGGCAATGTCCATACAAATGCCCCTTTAGGGGCAATGGGTAGTTTAGTTTAGTGTTAGTTTTTTTTTTTCTTTTGGGGGGTTTGGTGGGTAGGGGAGTTTTTACTGTTAGGGAGGATTTAGTATTTTTCAGTGGTAAAAGAGCTGTTTAACTTAGGGCAATGCCCTACAAAAGTCCCTTTTAAGGGCTCTTTGTAGTGTAGTATTAGATTAGGGGGTGTTAGGGCTTATCGTCTAGTATATATAAATATGTATGTATATATACAGTATATATGTGTCTATATCTATGTACATATGTTTTTATGTGTGGGGATCTGCAGGGCTTCCCATGATCCCCCATAATGATCCCCCATATAGGAATATGCTCGCTATAATAAACGCTTTATTGAGAGTGAAAATACTGAAAAACAGGATAATGGTGTTTTACACATTACTCAATTTAAAGAAATAGGGCCAGATTAAGAGTGGGGAACAAACGCTTGCGTGCGAGAGATAAGGGGTTTATTGAGGGTTTGCACATGTCCGGCTTACTGCTGGTATTGTACCGCTTGAGTGCAATCACTATTTATGCTAGAATGATAACTGCAACTTCAGAGCATCACAAAACACATAAAAATACATTACAGAACACTTACATTCAAAATAAGACCATTTAATACAAATTATTTAAAAAAATATTGCACAAAAAAAGTTATAAGTGCTCAACGAAACGAGATCTCAGGCAGGCAAGCAATAGGCTTTAACATATACATACATACATTTACATTTCTAAAGATGGATATGTATGTGTATATATGTGTATAATTGTATCTACAGACATTTATACAGATAAAAAAACTATATATATATATATATATATATATATATATATATACACAGTATATACATTATATAAGTACATTGGAGCCCTTTGCAGTTAAGTAGATGAGAAAACATATTTATGCAATATTCATTTTTAATAAAGTTTTATATTTATATCTGTATATATCTGTACCTATCCTATTATATAAAATACCAAGGGTGTTTGTCCGAAGCTGTCATGCGCAGTAGAGACAGCACGAGGACAAACACACCTGGCCTTCGAGTCCTGCTCCAGTACCTAGCCAGCTGAACTGCCGCCTGCAGTTGGGCATGGTCAATCATGAAGTGGTGTGGCCGGACGCAGTCGGGAGATAGAGAGGGGGAGAGAGAGAGAGGAGGGGAGAGAGGAGAGGGGGGAGAGAAGAGAGGGGGGGAGAGGAGGGGGGGGGGGAGAGAGGAGAGGGGGGGGGAAGAGAGGGGGGGAGAGGAGAGGGGGGGGGAGAGAGGAGAGGGGGGGAGATAGGAAAGGGGGGGAGAGAGGGAGGAGGGGGGAGTGAGAGGAGAGGGGGGGAGAGAGAGACAGGAGAGGGGGAGAGAGAGAGGAGAGGGGGGAGAGAGGGAGGAGGGGGGGGGAGAGGAGAGAGGGGGGAGAGAGAGGAGAGGGGTTGGAGAGAGAGGAGAGGTGGGGAGAGAGAGAGGAGAGGGGGGAGAGAGAAAGGAGAGGGGGGAGAGAGAAAGGAGAGGGGGGAGAGAGAGAGGAGAGGGCGGGAGAGAGAGAGGAGAGGGGGAGAGAAAGGAGAGGGGGGGAGAGAGAGGAGAGGGGGAGAGAGAGAGGAGAGGGGGGAGAGAGAGGAGAGGGTGGAGAGAGAGGAGAGGGGGGGAGAGAGAAGAGAGGGGGGGAGAGGAGAGGGGGGAGAGGAGAGGGGGGAGAGAGAGAGGAGAGGGGGGGAGAGAGAGAGGAGAGGGGGAGAGAGAGAGAGGAGAGGGGGGGAGAGAGAGAGGAGAGGGGGGAGAGAGAGAGGAGAGGGGGGAGAGAGAGAGAGAGGAGAGGGGAAAGAGAGAGAGAAAGGGGAGGGGGCAGAGAGAGAGGAGAGGGGGAGAGAGAGAGGAGGGGAAAGAAAGAGGAGAGGGGAGGAGAGAGAGGAGAGGGGGGAGACAGAGAGAGGAGAGGGGGAGAGAGAAAGGAGAGCGGGGGAGAAACAGGAGAGGGGGGAGAGAGAGAGGAGAGGGGGGGGAGAGAGAGGAGAGGGGGGAGAGAAAGGAGAAGGGGGAGAGAGAAAGGAGAGGGGGGAGAGAGAGGAGGGGGGAGAGAGAGGGGGGGAGAGAGAGAGGAGGGGAAAGAGAGAGGAGGGGGGAGAGAGAGAGGAGGGGAAAGAGAGAGGAGAGGGGGGAGAGAGAGGAGAGGGGGGAGAGAGAGAGAGGAGAGGGAAGAGAGAGAGAGGAGAGAGGGGGAGAGAGAGAGAGGAGAGGAGGGGGAGAGAGAGAGGAGAGGGGGTGAGAGAGAGGAGAGGGGGGCAGAGAGAGGAGAGGGGGGAGAGAGAGGGAGGAGAGGGAGGAGAGAGAGAGGAGAGGGGGAGAGAGAGAGAGGAGAGGGGGGAGAGAGAGAGGAGAGGGGGGGGAGAGAGAGGAGATGGGGGAGAGAGAGGAGAGGGGGGAGAGAGAGAGGAGAGGGGGGAGAGAGAGAGGAGAGGGGGGAGAGAAAGGAGAGGGGGGAGAGAGAGATGAGGGGGGAGAGAGAGACAGAGAGAGAGAGAGGAGAAGGGGGAGAGAGAGGAGAGGGGGGGAGAGGAGAGAGGGGAGAGAGAGAGGAAGGGGGGGAGAGAGGAGAGGGGGGAGAAAGAGAGGAGAGGGGGGGAGAGAAAGAGAGAAAGGAGAGGGGGGAGAGAGAGAGGAGAGGGGGTCAATAGAGAGAGGAGAGGGGGGGAAAGAGGAGAGGGGGGAGAGAGAGGGGTGGAGAGAGGAGAGGGGGGGAGAGGAGAGGGGGGAGAGAGAGGAGAGGGGGAGAGAGAGAGGAGAGGGGGGGAAGAGAGAGGAGAGGGGGGAGAGAGAGATGAGGGGGGAGAGAGAGACAGAGAGAGAGAGAGGAGAAGGGGGAGAGAGAGGAGAGGGGGGGAGAGGAGAGAGGGGAGAGAGAGAGGAAGGGGGGGAGAGAGGAGAGGGGGGAGAAAGAGAGGAGAGGGGGGGAGAGAAAGAGAGAAAGGAGAGGGGGGAGAGAGAGGAGAGGGGGTCGAGAGAGAGAGGAGAGGGGGGGGAAAGAGGAGAGGGGGGAGAGAGAGAGGGGTGGAGAGAGGAGAGGGGGGGGAGAGGAGAGGGGGGAGAGAGAGGAGAGGGGGAGAGAGAGAGGAGATGGGGGAGAGAGAGGAGAGGGGGGAGAGAGAAAGAGAGAGGAGAGGGGGGGGAGAGAGAGAGGAGAGGGGGGAGAGAGAGCGGAGAGTGGGGAGAGAGAGAGGAGGGGGAGGAGAGAGAGAGGAGGGGGGAGAGAGAGAGGAGAATGGGGAGAGAGAGAGAGGAGAGGGGGTAGAGAGAGAGGAGAATGGGGGGGAGAGAGAGAGGAGAGGGGGGATAGAGATAGGAGAGGGGTGAGAGAGAGAGGAGGGGGGGGGAGAGAGGAGAGGGGGGGAGAGAGAGAGGAGAAGGGGGAGAGAGGGGGGGGGAGAGAGAGAGGGGGGAGAGAGAGAGGGGGAGAGAGAGGGGGGAAAGAGAGAGCTCAAAAGAGAGGTGGAGAGAGAGCGCAAAAGAGATGGGGAGAGAGAGAGCTCAAAAGAAAGGGGGATAGAGAGTGCAAAAGAGATGGGGGAGAGAGAGAGCAAAAGAGAGGGGGGAGAGAGCGCGAAGAGAGGGGGGAGAGGATGCAAAAGAGAGGGGGAGAGAGAGAGTGCAAAAGAGAGGGGGGGGAGAGAGAGCAAAAGAGGGGAGAGAGAGAGCAAAAGAGAGGGGGGGAGAGAGCGCAAAAGAGCGGGGGGAGACAGAGAGAGCAAAAGAGGGGGGAGAGAGAGCACAAAAGAGAGGGGGAAGAGAGAGAGAGAGCAAAAGAGAGGGGGAGAGAGCGCAAAAGAGAGGGGGGAGAGAGCCGAAGAGAGGGGGAGAGAGAGCAAAAGAGGGGGGAGAGAGAGAGAGCACAAAAGAGAGGGGGAGAGAGAGAGAGCAAAAGAGAGGGGGGAGAGAGAGCAAAAGAGAGGGGGGAGAGAGAGAGCAAAAGAGGGGGAGAGAGAGCACAAAAGAGAGGGGGGAGAGAGAGCAAAAGAGTGGGGGGAGAGAGCGCAAAAGAGAGGGGGAAGAGAGCGCAAAAGAGGGGGAAGAGAGAGAGCAAAAGAGGGGGAGAGAGAGAGCACAAAAGAGAGGGGGGAGAGAGACAGAGAGAGAGAAAGAGAGAGAGAGGGGAGAGAGAGAGGGGGAGAGAGAGAGGAGGGGAGAGAGAGAGGAGGGGAGAGAGAGAGGAGAGGGGGGTAGAGAGAGAGGAGGGGGAGAGAGAGGAGGGGGGAGAGAGAGAGGAGGGGGGGAGAGAGAGAGAGGAGGGCGGGAGAGAGAGGAGGGGGGAGATAGAGAGGAGGGAGGAGAGAGAGGGGAGGGAGAGAGAGAGAGGAGGGGGGAGAGAGAGAGGAGGGAGGGGAGAGAGAGAGGGGGGAGGGAGAGAGAGAGGAGGGGAGGGAGGGAGAGAGAGAGGAGGGGGGGAGAGAGAGAGGAGGGGGGTAGAGAGAGGAGGGGGGGGTAGAGAGAGGAGGGGGGAGAGAGAGAGGGGAGGGAGAGAGAGAGGGGAGGGAGAGAGTGAGGAGGGGGAGAGAGAGAGGGGAGTGAGAGAGAGAGGGGGGGAGAGAGAGAGGGGGAGAGAGATAGCTCAAAAGAGAGGGGGAGAGAGAGCGCAAAAGTGATGGGGGAGAGAGAGAGCTCAAAAGAGAGGGGGAGAGAGAGCGCAAAAGAGAGGGGGAGAGAGAGAGCAAAAGAGAGCGGGGAGAGAGCGCGATGAGAGGGGGTGAGAGCACAAAAGAGAGGGGGAGAGAGAGAGCGCAAAAGAGAGGGGGGAGAGAGCCGAAGAGAGGGGGGAGAGAGAGCAAAAGAGGGGGGAGAGAGAGAGAGCACAAAAGAGATGGGGAGAGAGAGCAAAAGAGAGGGGGGAGAGAGAGCAAAAGAGGGGGGAGAGAGAGAGCAAAAGAGGGGGAGAGAGAGCACAAAAGAGAGGGGGGAGAGAGAGCAAAAGAGTGGGGGGAGAGAGCGCAAAAGAGAGGGGGAAGAGAGCGCAAAAGAGGGGGAAGAGAGAGAGCAAAAGAGGGGGAGAGAGAGCACAAAAGAGAGGGGGGAGAGAGAGAGACAGAGAGAGAGAAAGAGAGAGAGAGGGGAGAGAGAGAGGGGGAGAGAGAGAGGAGGGGAGAGAGAGAGGAGGGGAGAGAGAGAGGAGAGGGGGGAGAGAGAGAGGAGGGGGAGAGAGAGGAGGGGGGGAGAGAGAGAGGAGGGGGGGAGAGAGAAAGAGGAGGGCGGGAGAGAGAGGAGGGGGGAGATAGAGAGGAGGGAGGAGAGAGAGGGGAGGGAGAGAGAGAGAGGAGGGGAGGGAGAGAGGAGGGGGGAGAGAGAGAGGAGGGAGGGGAGAGAGAGAGGGGGGAGGGAGGGAGAGAGAGAGGAGGGGGGGAGAGAGAGAGGAGGGGGGGTAGAGAGAGGAGTGGGGTAGAGAGAGGAGGGGGGAGAGAGAGAGGGGAGGGAGAGAGAGAGGGGAGGGAGGGAGAGAGGAGGGGGAGAGAGAGAGGGGAGTGAGAGAGAGAGGGGGGGAGAGAGAGAGGGGGAGAGAGATAGCTCAAAAGAGAGGGGGAGAGAGAGCGCAAAAGTGATGGGGGAGAGAGAGAGCTCAAAAGAGAGGGGGAGAGAGAGCGCAAAAGAGAGGGGAGAGAGAGAGCAAAAGAGAGCGGGGAGAGAGCGCGATGAGAGGGGGTGAGAGCACAAAAGAGAGGGGGAGAGAGAGAGTGCAAAAGAGAGGGGGAAGAGAGAGAGCGCAAAAGAGAGGGGGAGAGAGAGAGAGAGAGAGAGCAAAAGAGGGGGAGAGAGAAAGAGAGCACAAAAGAGAGGGGGGAGAGAGAGCGCAAAAGAGAGGGGGACAGAGCGCAAAAGAGAGGGGGAGAGAGAGAGCACAAAAGAGAGGAGGGAGAGAGAGAGAGAGAGAGAGAGCAAAAGAGGGGGAGAGAGAGAGAGAGCGAATACTTAAATAGAATAATATAGAATAGTAGTTCAAGCAGAGACTGCACTCACTAAATCCAGTAAGTGCAGTCCCTACTTGAACTACTATATATACATTACATTTATACATATACAGGCCCCTATGTATCAAGCCGTCGACTTTCTTGCATTCGCCGGCACCAATACGCTCGCCTAACATCGCCGTCGCGGACCTGAATACGTTCTCCAAAATGATCAAAAAAGCTGTCAAAAAGCCACGCACCAAGTACGGGGCTATGAGCAGTGGACTGTTGTTAACTAACAGTCATCGATCTCGCTGCTCTTCTGCTTTTTCACAGCTTGCTTGCTGCCCTGTCTCTAAGCACCCACACTATACTATAGTGTTTTACCCCCTAAACCACTGCTCCCGGACCCAGCCATAACTAAATACATTTTTTAACCCCTAAATCGCTGCTCCTGGAGCCCACCGCCACCTACATTATATTTATTAACCACTAATCTGCCGCCCCTATACCGTCGCCACCTACATAAAGTTATTAAACCCTATCCTGCAGCTCCCAGACCCCGCCGCAACAAAATACATTTTTTAACCCCTAAACCACTGCTCCCGTAGCCCACCGCCACCTACATTATATTTATTAACCCCTAATCTACCCCCCCTACACCGCCGCCACTATATTAAACATATTAACCCCTAACCTAAGTCTAACCCTAAACCTAACACCCACTAACTTAAATATAATTTAAATAAATCTAAATAAATATTCCTATCATTAACTAAATTATTCCTATTTAAAACTAAATACTTACCTGTTAAATAATCCCTAAGATAGCTAAAATATGACTAATAGTTACATTGTAGCTATCTTAGGGTTTATTTTTATTTTACAGGCAACTTTGTATTTATTTTAACTAGGTACAATAGTTATTAAATACTATTTAATAGCTACCTAGTTAAAATAAAGACAAATTTACCTGTAAAATAAAACCTAAGTTATAATTACACCTAACACTACACTATAATTAAATAAATTAACTAAATTACAATTAAATACAATTAACTAAAGTACAAAAAACCCCCACTAAATTACAGAAAATAATTACACCTAATCTATAATCTAATCCCCCTAATAAAATAAAAAAGCCCCCTAAAATAATTAAAAAATCCCTACCCTATACTAAATTACAAATAGCCCTTAAAAGGGCTTTTTGCGGGGCATTGCCCCAAAGTAATCAGCTCTTTTACCTTTAAAAAAAGAAACAATACCCCCCAACATTAAAACCCACCACCCACACACCCAACCCTACTCTAAAACCCACCCAACCCCCCCTTAAAAAAAACTAACACTAACCCCCTGAAGATCACCCTACCTTGAGACATCTTCACCCAACCGGGCCGAAGTCCTCAACGAACCCGGGCAGAAGTGGTCCTCCAGACGGGCAAAAGTCTTCATCCAAGCCGGGAAGAAGAGGTCCTCCAGACGGGCAGAAGTCTTCACCAGGCGGCATCTTCTATCTTCATCCATTCTGCGCGGAGTGGGTCCATCTTCAAGACATCCGACGCAGAGCATCCTTCCAGGCTGACGACTACCCAACAAATGAATATTGCTTTAAATGACGTCATCCAAGATGGCGTCCCTTGAATTCCGATTAGCTGATAGAATTCTATCAGCCAATCGGAATTAAGGTAGGAAAAATCCTATTGGCTGATGCAATCAGCCAATAGGATTGAGCTTGCATTCTATTGGCTGTTCCAATCAGCCAATAGAATGCGAGCTCAATCCTATTGGCTGATTGGATCAGCCAATAGGATTGAACTTCAATCCTATTGGCTGATTGCATCAGCCAATAGGATTTTTCCTACCTTAATTCTGATTGGCTGATAGAATTTTATCAGCCAATCGGAATTCAAGGGACGCCATCTTGGATATCGTCATTTAAAGGAATATTCATCAGGTAGTCATCGGCCTTGAAGGATGCTCCGCGTCGGATGTCTTGAAGATGGACCCGCTCCGGATGGATGAAGATAGAAGATGCCGTCTGGATGAAGACTTCTGCCCGTCTGGAGAACCTCTTCTGCCCGGCTTGGATGAAGACTTCTGCCCGGTCCTTCGTTGAGGACTTCGGCCCGGTTGGGTGAAGACGTCTCAACGTAGGGTGATCTTCAAGGGGTTAGTGTTAGGTTTTTTAAGGGGGGATTGGGTGGGTTTTAGAGTAGGGTTGTGTGTGTGGGTGGTGGGTTTTAATGTTGGGGGGGTATTGTACTTTTTTTAAAGGTAAAAGAGCTGATTACTTTGGGTCAATGCCCCGCAAAAAGCCCTTTTAAGGGCTATTTGTAATTTAGTATAGGGTAGGGATTTTTATTATTTTTGGGGGATTTTTTATTTTATTAGGGGGATTAGATTAGGTGTCATTAGTTTAAAAATCTTGTAATTATTTTATTATTTTCTGTAAAAAAAAATGTTGTACTTTAGATAATTTTATTTAATTTTATTTAATTGTATTTAGTTTAGGTAATTAATTTAAATATAGTGTAGTGTTAGGTGTAATTGTAACTTAGGTTAGGTTTTATTTTACAGGTAAATTTGTATTTATTTTAACTAGGAAGTTATTAAATAGTTAATAACTATTTAATAACTATTGTACCTAGTTAAAATAAATACAAAGTTGCCTGTAAAATAAATATAAACCCTAAGATAGATACAAATGTAACTATTAGTTATAGTGTAGCTAGCTTAGGGTTTATTTTATAGGTAAGTATTTAGTTTTAAATAGGAATTATTTATTTAATGCTAGGGATATTTATTTAGATTTATTTAAATTATATTTAAGTTAGGGGGTGTTAGGGTTAGGATTAGACTTAGCTTTAGGGGTTAATAAATTTAATATAGTGGCAGCGACGTTGGGGTGGCAGATTATGGGTTAATAAATATAATGTAGGTGGTGGCGGTGTAGGAGCGGCAGATTAGGGGTTAAACACTTTATTTAGTTGCGGCGGGGTCCGGGAGCAGCAGTATAGGTGTTAATAACTTTTATTTAGGCGGCGGCGGTGTAGGGGGACAGATTAGGGGTTAATAAGTATAATGTAGGTGGTGGCGGTGTAGGGGGCGGCAGATTAGGGGTGTTTAGACTCGGAGTACATGTTAGGGTGTTAGGAGTAGACATTCCCATAGAAATCAATGGGATATCGGGCAGCAGCGAAAATGAGCTTTCGCTGCTTCCCGACTCCCATTGATTCCTATGACTCCAGGGCGGCGGATTGAAAACCAGGTACGCTGGGCCGGAATAGTGGCGAGCGTACCTGGTAGAAATTTGATAACTAGCAAAAGTAGTCAGATTGTGCCGAACTTGATTTCGGAACATCTGTAGTGACGTAAACATTGATCTGTGTCGGAGTCCGGCGGATCGTATGTCACTAAATTCTACTTTTGCCGGTCTGTAGGGTTTGATAACTAAGGCGAATCAAGCTCACCACAAATACGCTGCGGAATTCAAGCGTATTTGCGGTTGACAGCTTGATAAGTAGAGGCTACAGTATATCTTTAGACATGTATTTAGCACAGCATGCATACTACAGCTTGTATGATACATTC